>NC_056748.1:957865707-958203207 GCF_019279795.1 Protopterus annectens
GTTTATCAACATGTTGAAAGTCTTTGGTTCCAGTTTCCACTCGTGTGGGTCCATGATATTTCTGCTTAGTTCGTCTGCCAGTGTATTTAGCTTTCCTGGCAGGAATTGAGCATCTGCACTTGGTAGCTCAAGGCTGTGTTCCACAGAGCCATGGCTAGTCTGCAGATGGGGTATGAATGGGTACCCACCTGCTTGTTTATGTACCACATAACAGTGGTGTTGTCCGTCCTTACCATTACTTGTCCTGGAAGAATGTGGTCCTTGAAGGCTGTCAGAGCATTCTGTACAGCTAACATTTCTTTCTGATTGATATGCAGGTGCATTTGACTTGGGTTCCATTTGCCCTGAATGCACTTCCTTGCCAGGTGAGCCCCCCATGCATAGTCTGATGCGTCTGTTATTAGGGTTTGGGCGGCAGGGGGTAGAGTGAATGGTAGTCCCTTGTTTTGGTGGGAGGCCTCTGCCCACCAAAGGAATTATAACTGTAGGCAAGGTATGATAGGAATCATTGCTTCTAGATCCTGAGAATGTTGACACCATAAGCTTTTTAGATACCATTGTAGTTTCCTCATATGCAGTCTTGCATATGGAATTAGGAGAATGCAGGAAGCCATGAACCCCAAGGCTTGCGGTATTTGCCTTGCAGATAGCAAGGTTTTTGTGGGCATTAGTTTGAAGTAAGCTGTCAAATGAATTGGTTTCTCTGGCATGAGGAAAGCCATCTGAGAAGTTGTGTTCAAGCTTGCTCCCAGGAATATAATTTGTTGACAGAGTACAAGATGTGATTTCTTTTCGTTTATGGTGTACCCCAGACAAGTTAGCACCTTTTGTACAAATGCCAGATGATTCAAAAGTATGTCCTGGCTTTCTGCCTGAATTAGACAATTGTCCAGGTATGGGTATATTTGAATATTTCTTTGCCTGCAAAATGCAATGACTGGAGCTAGGCACTTTGTGAATATCCTGGGTGCAGTAGATAAGCCAAAGGGCAGTGCAGAGAACTGATAGTGCATGTAGCCTGCTTTGAAGCGTAGGTATCTTCTGCAAGATTCCCTGATTGGGATGTGCAGATAGGCTTCCTTTAAATCCAGTGTTGCCAGCCAAGCATCCTTGCCTAGCATAGGAAACAACTGATGAAGAGTTAGCATCTTCAATTTTGGGATCACCAAAAAGGTGTTTAGGATAGAAAAGTCCAGGATAGGATGCCATAAGTTGTCTTTTCTGGGTACCAGGAAAAGTCTTGAGTAGAAACCTTGTCCCTTTTCCTCTTCTGGTACAGGTTGAATAGACCTGATGCTTAAGAGAGCGAGTAGTTGCTTTTGAGCCTCTGCCCACTGATTTGGGGGTAGATCTGGCCAACCGTATGGTGTTGGTAACGTGTGGAAGTGAAATCTGTAGCCTTGGGAAACTATATTTAAAACTCATTTGTCCTGGGTAATTAGCTCCCAGTTTTTTGTCTGCAGAGCAATATTTCCCCCTACAGGAGCAGTCAGTTGAGAAGGGTCTGGAAGTTTTAAAGTTAAATCATTGAGACAGTTTACCATAAGGGGAAGTCTTACTACTCCCTGATTTGAAAGTGGGAGCCCCCCACTGCTTGGTCCTGTGCGTAACTTGGGACTGAAGCCTGGGTGTTCTGCTGATTCTGGGTTTGGACTGAGAAGGCCTGGATGGGGCAGGAAAGGACTAATTCTTAGACAGCCAATGCCTACTAAATCTTGAAGGCTGTACCTGTAGGAAACCTTTAACAGTTTGCATAGATTTAGCTTTTTCCTCCATCTTTTTTAAGTACCACTTCTGTTTTGTTGTCAAACAGGCGGCCCTGATTTAAGGGAGCATCCAGCAATTTAGCTTTAACATGATCTGGCAGAGACTGCTCCTTAAGCCAAGCATGCCTTCTAAGTACAGACCCAGTGACAGCAGCCCTGCAAGATGCCTCTAGTGAATCAAAACCACATTGCAAATTATGTTTTCCAACTTGTTCAGCAGAATGCATCAAATCCTGTAAATCCTTATTTTCAGCACAGTCAGGAATCAACATCATTTTCTGTTTAAGCAATCCAATAATATGCTGCTGATACTTTAACATATGAAACTGGCAGTTTAAGGCCCTAATGGCCAAGGTTGCAGAAGTGTATACCTTCTTACCCCATCTATCCAGACCCTGGAATCTCTATCAGAGTGGGTAGGATTTTTGGCAGTAGTAGCCTTAATGCCCTTGGATCCCTGTGAAATGATCTCCGGATGCGCAGTAGGATTTTTAAAAAGGAACTTGTGAGAGTCAGGAACCCTGTAATATCTAGCAGGTTTTCTGGGAGAAGGAAGTTAAGAGTCAGGGGCCAAGCTAGATTCCAAAAAGGCATCATCAACAATGTCCAGTACAGGGGGGGATAGCTAAAGGCCTGTGTTGGGGCAAGAGTAAGAAATCCCTAAGCCTCTTTTTAGAATCAGAGTAATCCTGGCTTTCCCAGCAAAAATGCTCCCTAAGAGTATGCAAGTTTTCACCAAAAGAGAAATCCTCTAGAGGGGAAGCAGAGGGAATAAAGTCCTCTGCATCAGAATCCTCATAGGTAGATAAGGGTAAATCCTGGTCATCAGATGAAACAGAAATTTCAGAATCCTGATCAGAAGTATCATAAGCAAATTCAGTCCTAGGTCTCTTAGAGGGGAAAAGGTTGGCTTCCCCTGATTAAAGTAATAAGGTCTTCAGCCATTCTTATCATTTGTTTTTTAGGCATAGAGGCCTGACCATGTGGTCTGGGAGTTGGTTTTCTAGGCATGGTTCGAGTTTTAGGCCTTGAAGAAGAAGATGCCGCTAGTTTAATATGCAAGTCATTAGGCTTGAATACACCTTCAGAAGCCAGTGCCTGCACAGCGGCTCAGGACCCATTCAAGGTAGAGACATCCGCAGGTTCCACAGTTGAAGCATCTTGCGGCATACCGGACTCTGAATGGGTCTCAGTAGAGGCCTGCGAATCTGAAGTAGCAGTTATCAGGGGCTGCGAAAGCACCTCACTGAGTACCGGCAAACTGCCGACTAGCTTAGGAGAAGCGGCATCGGCAGCTTTGGACCTAAGCGACCTGTGTCTGTCTTTATCTTTGCATTTTTTCGGAATGTCGGTAGTCGGATGGCTTACCGAAGACATATCTGGATAATTGAACAGAGTACCTAAATATTAAGAAGCGTAAATATACCGATGATGAATAGTTCATTGTTTAAATAAGGCACAAAACCGACAGCGAGGTACGTCGTGGTCATGACCTAGGCAAGGAATACAGTACGAATTAAAATTTTTGTGAGGTATTTGCTTTACACAAGAAATACAATTACTGACTTTTACTGACATCGGTTTAGAGCAAGAAAAAGTTTCCCCAATGGGGTACTTAACTTTAGATGAAGACTGTGGTTCTGAAACTCTAAAATGAAAATTTCAGGAGTCAGCCGACCGGCACTTGTGAAGTGCTTCTGCTTTGGACACCGCACGGCAAAGAAAGACTGATGTAATGGCGTCGGCTGCATGCTTTATACCCCTGACTACCTGACGTCATGGAAGGTGAGACAGCAAACGACACAGGACCCAAGACTATGATAATCAGGCCAACTGAGGGCTACTGCAAGCAGATAACCCAAATGTGATGACTGCAACAGTGAAACACGAAGAGCATCTTTTCAGACCAGCTATGAAGCTTTGGCACCACTCTCGAAAATACTGCTTCAAGACTGGATTTAACTGAGGCTAAGTCAGTAGCAAATGAAATGAAGGTAGAAGAACTACAAAAACATGTAAAAAAATTTATATATTCGAATTTTTATGTAACTGTTTTGTGGAGCTTTTCTCCTCGGGTCTCCGTTAAAAAGGGGTCTCTACCCAATCGGACAAACCCGGTTAACAAATGTCAATTAAATAAATAAATAAATAAATAAAAACAAAGGCTAAGGATGCAGCTATTGAAGAAATAAATCAAAAGCTAATTGATCTCAAAGCACAGAGCAGAAGCAACAATGTACTTATATATAAGAGGAGTTCCTGAGGTGTATCATTAGACAAAGCTACAAGATGCACTTAAACAGATATTCTGTGCCCTCTTGGATGACAAAAATCTTGTTAAAAGAAATAGTGACAGAGAGCCCATAGAGCGCTCCATAAATCTCAAAGTACTGACAACCCTAGGCAAATTTATGCCAAGCTGCTAAATTATTACCATATTCAGAAAATAATGGATGCAGCCAAATCCAAAAGATCGATCATGTGAAATGGCTATAAAATCACACTTGCACAAGATCTTCCATTTCAAATAAAAAGACAAATTCTCTCTCCTTACTGTGCTTTCCAGATTCATAAAAACATCTAATTCCAAATGAAATACCATAATCCTTTGTGCTTCCAATATAAAGAAAATAAATACAGTATCAACTCACCTAGTGAAGCCAAAACAGCTTTTATAACAGCCTTTAATGAACTTCCACAGTTAACTGAAATGTGCTGACTCATGGTATGCTCTAATACTGTCTACAGCAACTTGCAATTCCTTTGATTGTTATGACATTTGTGTATTGGATACTATAAATATTGAAAGAAAAATTAACCTTGACAGGGAAAAAATAAACAGCAGCAGATATCTAGGTGCCTGAGGTGCTTTTGTCTTGTTTTGAAATTCTAATGTCATCCAGAAATAAAGGGATTTCCCAATAAGAAGCTGCAAAAGAAAAAAGGGGAGGGATGCACTGGACAAGTTTATTTTCCCTTCAGGAGTCAGGACTGAATTGGCAGCAACACCAGCTTCCTTGTTTACTTCCTCCTTCCTTAAGGCTCAGCATTCATAAGGAAAGTGGTCAGTGGTAAACCGGTTGATTGCAGTTCTAAATTAAATCAAACACAGAATAGTCCCTGTGCGTAATTAAACTGAACTATGGTAAGGTGAAAACCGAACTCTACCATTCTGATCGGCTGTTTATGAGATGTGGTAAAACGAGAGATTTTGTTTCTTCCTCCAGGTTCAGTATGTACTGCATTTTTGTTTAGACCTACAGATTACCATTGCAGTGCCTTGCTTGGTCGCACTGCATAGTCTAATCCTGACTTGCCTGTCACTACCGGAAATTCTATCAATTGTTTATACAAATAACGGAAATGCTCTGCCATAACATTTAAATGGAGTCAGGCATAGTGTTAACTTTCATAGTCTATCCCTCCTATGACTGTGCAGGCAATGCTTGGGAGATAAGAGCATCGAACACATATTATATTAATTTTTTTTTTTAATAGCTGTATACTAACATAATCTTAGGCATTACTCAGCCAAATAGAGTAATCAGTAATAGATTACTTAACACCTTCAGGCTGTTTAGATATTGATACGTTAAAATATGGAAAATAATGCTGGTTCCAGTATGGTTATACACAATTTTACTGCTATTCCCAGAATCATTAAGGGTCTTGCTAACTAGATGAACACTTCTTTAAGCGTAACTTGTGTGTGGCACTCATCCTCCTAAAATATGCATTAAGCTGTTCTTTCATATTTAATACTCATGTTTCTTGTGAGCTGATTTTGCTGTTGCACTGTTTTACTATACCAGATTATCAACTCTTATAATTGGAGTGATGATGTAGAGGTTTGTGCTGATAGTTACCATCACATTTTGTGCTTTGACGGGTGGCACAATGCCAGAGCACTTCTATGGGCTAGGCTTGTAAAGGCACCAGGGCCATTAGCCTAGTACACACCTATGAATCTATGAACTTTGTGTACATTATGGTTTTATTATTCATACTTGAAACTTGATATTCTCGTTATGGTTATAATATGTATAAAGATAATTTCTACAGTTAAAGAACTACAACACGTTTTCAGTGTTATTCAACCCTTAGGTCAATTGTTTTTAGGGTTAGGCTTGGGGATGGTTTTGGAGATAGATGACAGATACAGACATGTCTCTACTACAGATTACTTAAATACTTTCTAAAGAAAGAGTTAAACTCAAAATAGATAATTATGTTACCTAAGTTTTTGTGAACAAATAATGTGGTCTATAGACTCTTGGAACATTAGAGGCCTTCAGGAAACAAAGAAAAAAATGCTACTGATGCATTTAAGTCTGATGCTAATGTAATTTTTGTCCAAGAAACACATTTAATGAATGGTGACTGGGATAGCAACAGGAAGAAGACATGGATAAATTCAATAATAGCTTCAAGCAGTTGTATCAACTCAAAAGGTGTGGTGATTATCAAAGCCTCTTTTAAAGAGCATAATTTAGACTTCAGTCAGGACGAAGAGGGTAGGTGGTGCTACTTTACCTGCCTAAAAGCCCCTCTCACTAGACCTTTTTTATTTCTGAACCTATACAGCCCCTGTACTAAACAACAAGATTTTATTATTGAGATATACAACCTCTTAAAAAGATTCACAGAACATGAATATATACTGGGAGGAGACTGAAATTTGGTGCAAAACCCTATAATAGACAGAACAAATAATAACAACCCTCAAGACTTTCAACCTGTTTTATCATTAGAGGACCTTGTTACAGAATTTTCACTAATAGAACCATACAAACTCAAAAATGACACTAATCCTACAGTAAATTGCACAGGTTTCCGCGGTGGTACGGCAATAGCGTTGTTACCTCATAGCAAGAGGTTCTCCCGTTCAATTCTCGGCTTGGCTTGGGAGTGCCTTCTGTGTGGAGTCTGCATGTCCTCCCCGCGGTTGGGTAGCATTCAAAAGACATGCGTGCGTAAATGGGCATTCCTTCGTCGAAGGTTGGGCGTCGAGCTGGCACCTCGGCGTTTCATAAAAATCTACTGCCAATCATTAGCGGACCGGAGTTCTGCTGTGGCGACCCCTTACCGGGAAAAGCCGAAAGACAAACAACAACAACAACAACATCAACTCATCTTGCTACAAATCATGGTCTAGAATAGACTTCTTTCTAATCTCAGATTCCTTTCTAAAATTAGAGCTTAATTATAGTGCCGAACCTAGATATCTCTCGGATCATTCTAGAATAACCCTCAAAATAAACTGGTCAAAAATTAACCAAGATAACTTTAAATGTTTTGTATGGTCTCTAAACCCTGACCTTTTGTTAAAACAAGACATCAGACAGGAAATAGACAGCTCTCTTGATGACTTAGAGAAGAACTTTCTAGATATCAATATACCCTTTGATATAAGATGGGCTGCAATGAAAGCGAGTATAAGAAGCATTTTAATTCACAAAGCATCCTATTACAAAAAATAATTAAGGATAAAGATTAAACTACATTCTGAAATTAAAGAAATTGAGCAAAACCTCCAACATAACTTTAACCTAGAACTAGAAAATAATCTGCTGAAATTGCAAAAAGATTTATATATGGTGCATAGTCAAAACTATTCTTTTACAGAATGGAAATTTCTCACTAGATATGCAGACCTGACACAAAAAACATCCAAATTATTAGCAAAACTAATAAATGCACACCATTCAGCTCCCAATATAACTGAAATAACATATAACAACAAAACAACAAATACAAATCAGGAAATAATGGATATATTTGTAGATATTTATACAAAACTATATGGACCCCAGAAACAAACCTCACTAGAACACTGTAAAAGTTTTCTTAACAATATAAAATTTCCAACAATTGAAAATCATCAAGCTGACCTGCTAAAAGCACCCCTCTCAAATGAAGAAATTACAAATGTAATTAAGAAGCTAAGGTTAAATAAATCTCCTGGGCCTGATGGGCTCACCTCTAAGTTTTACAAAACCTTTGCATCCAAACTCTCACCCATTCACCTGAAATTATATAATTTTATTAATAAAACGGGCTTCACTGACATATACCTTAATAACTCTAAGACTATCTTCATTCCAAAACCTAATTCTGATATAAGAACCCCATGAACTACAGGCCAATTGCTCTTATAAATATAGATATAAAAATTCTGACTACAATTTTGGCCATCAGACTCAAAACAATACCATCCAGCATTATATCATCTGAACAATCTGGTTTCATGATGGGCATGTAAACATGGGACAATACTCTCATTCTAGATGCAACTATTCAACTACTGAGGAAAGATAAACACTCCAGATATGCTCTAACCTTGGATGCAACTACAGCATTTGATAGAGTAAACTTAAATTTTCTATACTTAACACTGTCATATTACAATATCCCTGAAGAATTCACTGAACTAATTAAAACGCTCTACAAGTCCTCTACCACAACACTTTTCTTGAACAAGATACAGTCTAACCCAGTAAAAATAATTAATGGTACTAGACAAGGCTGCCCTCTATCACCCTATCTCTTTAACCTCTATATTGAACCCTTATTTCTATATTTAAAACAAAGAACATTCTACCATTTTCCAGACACTCTGCATAATAACGTAATCTTAACAGCATATGCAGATGACATTAACATATACTTTCAGCTACCAAATATGGGCCTAAACAAAACCCTAAATGCTATTGACAATCTTTCTAAAGTGTCAAATTATGAAATCAACACAGTGAAATCTTTCATATTCCCACTTAACCCCCTGGGTCATAATATAGCTTATTTTCCACACACTTCTATTAAAACAAGCTATTTACTAAAATACTTAGGGGTAAACTTTAAGCATAATCATAAACCAAATATACAAAATAACCTTCTAAAAAATGGAGGCTGTAAAGCTAGATCTGCAGAGATGGGAAAACAAGAAGTTATGTACTCACCATAACGTTCGATGTATGTAGTCCATCTCGCCTCACATTCTTAGCCGTGGGTTCAGAGCCGAATATCGACTCCGACTCGGCCAACTTTTCTAGCTCGAAGTCTTTCATTGGCTGGGCTAAGTCGGTATCCCATGGTGCACTGCTCCATATCCCCAGATCTAGTTTGCTGCAAAACTCATTTGTACCCCACGCACACACCACATCCAGAAAAAGAATAAGCCAAGTAAGGGAACTCTGCAGATGAACAACCTAACCTCTAAATCCTCCAGGAAGGGGGAAGGTGGGAGGGTAAGTAAGAATGTGAGGCGAGATGGACTACATACATCGAACATTATGGTGAGTACATATGGGACAGCGTCCCTAGCACCTGCATCCTGGGTGGCTCATAGGAAAATACTCCTGAGGACTGTGGAGCCAAAGGACGACCTGCCCCTAGAAACCACTTCCAATTTGTAATGAGAAACAAATGTGTGAGGAGACGCCCAAGTAGCTGCAGCACATATATCATCCATTGACAATCTGGCCTGATAGGCTGTAGATGTAGAAACAGCCCGAGTAGAGTGAGCCTTGACCGGAAATGGCAGATCTTTACCTCCTGCTTGGTAGACGAGAGAAATACAACTAGATATCCATCTAGATAGGGTGACCTTGGAGACCGGGGACCCCATTCTGTTTTCCGAAAAGGAAACAAAAACTTGATCAGACTTCTGGATATCTTTTGTTCGGTGCAGATAGAAGCATAATTGTCTGTGTACATCCAACTGATGAAATCTAAATTCTGCCTTGTTCGAAAAGTGAGGAAAGAACACAGGCAACTCAATGGATTGATTAAGATTAGACACGGAAGCCACTTTAGGAAGGAACGAAGGGTTTGGTCTAAGAGAAACCCTGTATGGAGGTTTGATGGAGAGGGCTTGAATTTCTGAAACTCGCCTTGCTGAAGTGATTGCTGTTAAGAAGGCTGTTTTCCAGGTCAAGAATTTCAATTCGCAGGTAGCTGCAGGCTCGAAAGGTGGTAAAGTAAGAGCTTGTAGAACAAAATTGAGATCCCAGGGCATGATTGGTTCGGAAACCGGGGGATGGAGCAACAGAGTACCCTTCAGGAAAGCCTTGCATAGTCTATGAGCCATGAGACTAGGCTCATTAGCGACATGAAAATTAGAGATCGCTGTCAATTGAACTTTGATGGTAGCTGATGCGGAACCATGATGGAAAAGCATAGACAAAAACTCCAAGACTGAAGCGATTGGAGCTGTGTAAGGATCAATGCCTCGGGTATGTGCCCAGATAGAAAACCTCTTCCATTTACTAGAATAAATCTTTCTAGTAGATGGCTTATGAGAGGACGATAATATATGAACCACTTCTGGTGAGAATTTATGAAGTCTAACGATGGAAGTGGAGTAGCCAGGCTGTCAACCGGAGGGTCATCAGGGAGGGGTGGAACTGTCCCGACATGTGTGTCAGTAAATCTGGTTGAGGGTCTAGAATCCAAGGAGTGTCCATAATGTATTGCTGAAGAAAGGGGAACCAGACTTGGCGAGGCCAGTGTGGAGAAATCAGAATCATTCTGCTTCCCAAGGATTGCACTTTCTGAATCACCTTTGACAGCAAAGGAAACGGAGGGAAAGCATAAAGCAGACCGGAGGGCCAATCATGAACCAGAGCGTCCCTGGGTGACTCCCCCTGTGGGGGGATCAGCGTGAAGTAGCTGCTGCATTTTGCATTGAGGGGGCTGTCAAAAACGTCTCAGCAAGGCTGACCCCATCTGCTGAAGATTCGCTCTGCAACCAGGCGATTCAGGGACCACTCATAAGGCATCAGAATAGCTCTGCTTAGCCTGTCCGCAATCACATTGGACTTCCCCGGAATGTGTGTTGCCACCAGAAACCATTGGGAAGTTGCTGCCCATTGCCATACTCACAAGGCCTCTCTGCACAGAGGGTAAGACCTGGTTCCCCCTTGCTTGTTTAGATACCACACTACTGACATGTTGTCCGAGTGTATCGCAATCGTCCCTAGAGGTAGAACACTCTGAAGTGCCAGCAACGCCAGTAGCACTGCTCTCATCTCTAAGACGTTTATATGCAGATGTATCTCGTGCTCTTGCCACATGCCTTGGACTGTCCTGCCAAGATAATGCCCCCCCACCCCATCTGGGAGGCGTCCGTGGTCACCGTGGCAACCGGGCTGGGTGGAAGGAAGGGCCTTCCCCCGTCCAAATTGTTGGTGCAAAGCCACCAACCGAGGTCCTGCTTGCATCAGTCCTTGAGCAAAATGGGGTGAGAAAGTGGAAATCTTTGGAGAGACCATTGAACAAAGAGGAGCCATTGGAGAATTCGCATGTGCAATCTCGCTAGACGGACCAACATGATTGTTGCTGCCATGGTCCCTAGGAGCTGCCATGGTCCCTAGGAGCTGAAGAATCCATCTTGCCTTCACTTTCCTCAGGGGCATCAGCATGTGTATCTGTTGTTGTAAGACTCTGATCCTCTCCTGCGGTAAAAATGCTTGCATTCAAATGGTGCCTAATTCTGCTCCTATAAAGGTGACATGCTGCGAGGGCAATAAAGCAGATTTTTCCCAATTTATTGTTATACCCAACTGGTGACATAGAGTGATGGTAGAGGCCCTGGTTTGAACTAGTTGATGCCTGGTGGGGGTGGTAAGGAGCCAGTCATCCAGATACAGAAATACTTGGAATTCCTGACGTCTCAAGTGAGCCGTCACCACCGCCATACACTTGGTGAACACCCTGGGTCTGTGGTGAGACCAAAGGGCAGGGCTCGAAACTGGAAATGACTGGCTCCCAGCTGGAAGCATAGGTGACTCCTGGATGCCCTGTCCATTTTCACATGGTAATAAGCATCCTTGAGGTCGATGGAGCACATCCATACCTCCTCTCTCAACAATGGGAGAATCGATTGCAGCGTGACCATACGGAACTTGGACTTGTGTACACAGTTGTTTAGTTGGCTGAGATCTAATATGGGTCTCAGGTCCCCTGTTCTTTTCGGCACCAAAAAGAATCTTGAGCAAGTCCCTAATCCGATTTGGTCTGAGGGGACAAGCTAGATGGCCCCTTTTCCTAGCAGCTTTGAAACCTCTGAGGCTGCTTGATCCCTTTGACTGGGTGGAACGTCTGGGATTTTTCTGATTGAAGGGGGGGTCTGACGTAAACGGAATGAGATAACCTCCGGAAATTATCCGTAACACCCATCGGTCCTGGGTGATGCTTTCCCAGGCTTCCGGATATAACGAAATTCAACCCCCGACTGGCTCCGGATAAGCACAGCCTGGCACTCCCTCAGGAACGAGAGTAGGGAGAGCCACGAAAGGAATCGCAGTCTCCCAAACTGCGGGGGCCCCCTCTGCCTCTGGGGCGGCGTCTCCCTGAATAACCTTCCCTCCTCTGCCTCTGGAGCGGGGTTCACCTTGTGCGGCAGGAAAAAACCTCTGTGATTTCTTGAACCACATCTTCCTGCCCTGCTGGGCCTTGGGATATGGCCTAGAAGGAAGGAAGGGAAAAACGGACCCCTACGCCAGACAGGGTCTTTCCCTCTTGCTCGCACCTGGTGAGGGTGTCTTTCACTTTGGTCCCAAACAAAGAAGAACCATCAAAGAGGGCATCAGTGAAGGAAGACTTGAAGGCCTCCGCAAAGTGACACAGGCACAGCCAGGCTTGCCTTCTAAGGGCAACTCCTGAGCTTGCTGCCCTACTCGCTCCCTCGGCTGCATATGAAATGAGCTGCATGGATGAGTTGACAATGGAATTGAGGGTAGAGACCTGGGCGTTAACTGTCTGGGCCACCACCTCAGGAACGTTACCTGCAAGAGTATCTCCTAACTCCTTGAGGAGATCTCTCTGGAGCCAAGTGAAGTGAGACAGGTAATTCAGCGACAGTAAGATAAAGGTTGCTGATGAGAGGGTATGCTTCCCATACCAGTCCATGGTCCTAGACTCCTTGTTAGGAGGATGGACAGATGAAGAAGACTCTGCTACTTCCTTCTGAGTGGCTGCTGCCACCACCATGGCATCTACAGGGACTCCTTTAGACAGAAACTCTTTGCCCTGGGGGGCAGAAAGAAACTTGTTGGGACGCCTGGGCACGGGCTCCACAGAATCAGGGTTTTCCCACACTCTTCGACATATCAGATCAAGGAGCTCGTCGAAGGGTGGAGACACCCAGGAGGCGGAGGGCTGAACACCAAAAGCCTTAAGGAATACTGACTCCTTCTCGGAATGGGCTTTGGACGTTCAGTCACCTCTTTGTTTCAGTATCTCCAGGATGTCGGAGAAGGAAACATCATCAAAGGATGACTTGGGGGACCCCTCCGATTCCTCGAGGTCAGTATCAGAGGTGAGGGACTCATCCTGGGAGTCTATGTGCTTCCTCTTGCACGTTTTCTTTCTAGGGGGCTCCTCAGGCATGAACTCTGAGGGGCCCTCAGAAATTTGGGGACCACTCGTGGGGGTATCCCTAGGCCCTGGTGCTCTGCTGTCCATGGATAAGTGGTGATCAGAGGCTCTCACTGGAGTGGTGGGGGACAGAGTGACTGACCCGCCTGATGTAGTTGACGATCTTGCCAGCACAGTCTGCACAGCCTCGAAGGCAGCCCCCCCCCAAGTCCGAGGAGCGACCAGCCCCCGTGGCCATGACGGGGGTAGGAGTTCCCCGAGCCGAGGCACCAAGAGGGAGACTCTGGACCGAAATAAGCCCCGAGATGTCCCCCTTGGGCCCGACCGAAGAATCCCAAGTCCCAAACCCAGAGGACGGAGCCAATGGGGTCGGAGCAGATGCCGGTACCAATGGAGCCAAAGGGGCCATCAGAGCCAGCCTAGGAACATCACATGGAGTGGAACACTCCGGCTCCGAAGACGCAGATGCGGTCGGAGGAGGAATGATGGAAGACGGGGTCGGGGTGGGCTCCGGAGCGGACTGGGCCAGAGCCGAAAATAATTTTGCCAAAACCGGTGACTGGAGGAGCCTCTGGACCACCCTATCAACATCCACATCCGAAAGGGTCCTGGAGGATTTGGAAGACAGGGAGGGAGATCAAGATCTCCTCTCAGGAGAAACTGGTCTGAGACTGGGCGATCGGCTCCTAAGAGGTTCCAATAAAAATGGAGCCGACGCCGGTTCCATCAACACCGACACTTCCTGCGGCCCTGAGGACAGTGGAGCCGAGGAGGTCAATGCAGTTTTTGAGACTTTCTCCAGAGGCTCCGATGAAGCTGACAGAGCCGGAGATCTCTTTTTAGACTTGCCAGATTTTGATTTACCACTGGGAGACGAATCCATAGCCTCTTCAAAAGAGGGTTTCAAGAGTCCCTTTAAATTCAGTTTATTCTTTCTCTCTTGGAGAACTCTAGGACTGAACGCATGACAAAAACTGCAGGATTCCTGCAGGTGAATGGCTCCCAGGCAATAGACACAAATGGAATGCCCATCGGTGATGGACATTTTGTACCCACATTTAGTGCACTTTTTGAAACCCGAAGGTTTGTGCTCCTTGGAATCTTTGGACATCTTCACTACTACACCAAAACGCAAAAACCAAGTCTGAGAAGAACTCACAGGCGCTCACACCACAAAACGCGGGAACGAACACTAAACAGTGACCAAGCACACACACTAAAGAAACAAGTCCAAACCTCTAACCAAAAACGGATGATGACCACAAGGAAAGGGAATAGCCCAAACCTCTAACTAAAACGGTTTAGACCGTACACACACAGAAGACAATATGAGTAGGACGAGGCCCTCTAACTGAAACGGGCCTAGCCCGTGGGAACAGTCAGCGGGATACCACACAAGCAATCACACGATCATAAACTCAAACAACACTAGACAATAGCTATGAAAATAGCTTTTGATTATGAACCAAAACTTTTCTTTAAGACAAGAAAAAGGGTACTTAGCCACAGCCAAGCGAGACCACGTCCGAGCTACACGAGCGGCAAATGAGATCTGGGGATATGGAGCAGTGCACCATGGGATTCCGGCTTAGCCCAGCCAATGAAAGACTTTGAGCTAGAAAAGTCGGCCGAGTCGGCTCCGAACCCATGGGTAAGAATGTAGGTGAGATAGGACTGCATAACATCATGAATTTCCCACTATTATCTAAAATTGCAATAGTTAAAATGAATATTCTTCCAAAGCTTCTATAGCAGCTTAATGCCACTAATATTACAATTTGTAAATCATTTTTCAAAAAAGTAAATAAGTACCTATCCAAATTTATTTGGTATCCATAAACAACCAGAATTAGTTATACAAAATTAATGCTACCAACCAATAGAGGAGACATGGGGTTACCGGATTTTGAACTGTACTATAAAATAATATGTTCCAACAGAATTATCCAGATTGCTGAATATAACCCATTGAGCAATGATTGGTTCCCAGTGTCAGTTAAATTATGGCACAATCACATTAAAGAATACAGACTTATCCCCAAAGCCCTCCCCTTCATGGACATTTCAAACTTAAAAAATTTAAAGTACATAACTTATTTAATCATAAAGTTCTCATGTTCCAAGAACTTTTTGAATTTCTAAGCCTTTCATGTATTCTAATGCTATTCCAACCAATTAATTTAAACCCTAACTTAACAATAGGGACTAAGAGGTTAAATCTAGCCCAATATCTATTAATCAAAAATGTCATCATTTGGGCCTTCTACAACCTTAAAAATAAAACCACCAACGAAATCAGGGAAAACTTCAACTTAAGCAAACAATACATTATCATCATTAGACAAATTATGGAACTCGTTGCAACTTTTAAAAACATACCTGAAGATGTGCAAACAGATGTTAATACTTCATTAACAATTCTGAGATGTCTACCGTCTAAGAAAATGCTTACTACTGTGTACAAATGAATTACAATAATAAAATATCAAGCCTGTACCCTATTCTTTAAATATTGCAATGGAATAAATAATAAAATTACCATGAAACAAGTTTCACATGCTATAGAAAATACTGTTAAATATCTCCTTTTAGAAATCTACTATAGACACAATTAATGATCAACAATAACGCTTATTTCACACCATTTAGACTGAACAAATTTAACTCAAACTCTTCCCCTTTCTGTCCTTTCTGCCTGAAAATGCATGCAGACCTACTTCACATACTTTAATATTGCAAATTTGCTCAAAACCTGTGGGGTTCATTAAGAGTCAGGCTAGAAAAGATGGGATATGCGAAAACTACTATTTCATGGAAGTTTGCAATCCTTCACATTACCACAGACAGAATACCCAAACAGAAATTCCACATTCGTATCACTCTTTTCATGTCAATGAAACTTTATATCACTCAAAACTGGTTAGATAGATCCCAATTAGCATGACAGGGATACAGAAACATGGCACTCAAATACATCACCTCCCATAAAATAACAAGAAATAGTAAAAAACAGTTCCTACTACCAGAAGCTTTGGGGTTTTCTCATTGACCACATTCTTAAGAAATAACTCTTTGTAGATATTACAGACATTAGCTTATAATAATCACTACCTTCTGTCCTCTGAATATGTAATAATAAAATAAGCAGGGTATATTCTGCACTTTCGTATTAATTGTATAGAACATACAAAACAGTAAAACTCCCTGCTCTATGAAATTTCTCCTTAGCAGTTGTAAATACTGTATACAGTTGTCGGTTAACTAAAGGTCAAAAATCTTTGTATCAAGTCGTACTATTTGTTTAAATGCAAAGCTATCAACAGTATTGTTGCTTATGTGCCATTTCCTTGTTTACTGTAACCTTACTGGTAAATTATCTATATGGTCTTATGCCCAATATGGTTGTAGTCTTTGTTTGTATGTACCCACTTTGTACATTGGACTATTGTAAATTTGTTGAATTATCTCTGAAATAAATAAAACAGATTTCTGAAAAACACACACACACACACACACACACACACACACACACACACACACACACACACACACACACACCTACCTTACAAAATAGGCACACATACCCCTCCAGGTGCACATATTTAACATTAGACACAAATATAACAGAATGCAGGACACTCAAACTGATTTTTATTTTATTTGTAGCTCCAAAATCACATGCAGATCACCCAGTTTTGCATTAGTATCCTCAGTGTTACTCTGCTGTAAAGTAATTCCAAACTCCTTATATTGCCCAAGCACATTATGTGACTTCTGTAGCAAACATAACACGTTCTGGGACATTCTTTTAGTTTAATTTGCAGCTGTGGGATAGTTGTGTATCTCATCTAGTCTTTTGTTACTGTCTGCATTTTCCATAAACTGTGTTACTGGTATATCTCTACTTGGTCTGGTGTTTTAGACTGTAGTCTGGCTTGCAATAGAGGCAGTATTGTAATCCTTGCTGCAGATTTTTTTCTTCTTTGCTTCTACATTCTAGCATTGCTGCTAAAGTCTTCTATTCTGCTCATCATTTACTTGTTTAAAACTGCATTCCAGTGCCTATTTGTTACATTTCCTCCATGTTCTTGTGTCTGCTACATTGTTAAAGCCTCCCAGCCCCCACTGATACATTAAGTGCTGCACACCCTGCTGCTCCCTACTGTCTGTACAATAATTATGTTTTTCTCTGCTTCCTACTGTAAAAGCTGAAGTTTCTGAAATTCTAACCTACCTGGTGCTACTGACCTGTAGCTCAGAATTGTAGGACTTAGAGAACTGTGATTTCCTACAAGTTCAATAAAATAAAATAGGCTACCTAGATACTCCCTCTATGTCCCACTAAAGTTGCAACATCTATTTACAGGAACTAAAATTACTGAATATTAAACCTAATCCCATTTTCCTTGGTAATCTAAACTATCCAACTATACACTGGGATACCTACACCACCACTGGTGCACACAAACAAGAGATTTCTTGTCTCTGTCAATACAGATGTCCTGGGACAATTTGGCAACATATCCACTAGGCTTCAGTATCAGTAAGGACAAGATCCAAGAGTTTGTAGCTAGCTAATATATGGGACAAGACCTTTCTGATGTTTACTTGGAAATGAAGAATCTCTAATGCATCATGCTACTTTACAAGCCTTGATCTGAGTCTCTTCTGGATGAAGATGGAAACACTTTCACCCCACCCCCCCTGCACAGTAGCTGGTCTGAACGGGTAGAAGGTATGCTCTGCACAGCCAATGTGCTGTCTGCAGTTTTAAACCATGTTTCAGTCACTACAAAGACATCAGCATTCTGCACGGCGAGAAGTGCTTGTAGGGAGTGGAGTTTCTTGTTTAGGCTCCTAGCTGTGATCAGAAACGTCTTCATATTTTTCTTTGCTTGCTTTGTTATGTGGTACGTTTATCAGGCTGGCATTACCTAAAAAGGGATTATGGGGTGGACAATTTCTTTACCAATAATCAACACCGGAGAGTGGACAGATGCAGGCTATCCTTGGCGAATCAGCGTGGTCTGTCGATCATATCCTCCCAGGCTGACAAATATACAGCACCTTTCAAATGACACCAAAAACTAAGCCAGTTATTAAAATCAATATTTTAATCACAGTGTGGCATCATCCTTGGAGGAGGTACAGGCAGTCATTAAATCACTGTATAAATCAAATTTCAGAATCACATTTGGATTGCAGGGCTAGGCTTATAATGGCCCTAGTGGTCTTTAATCTGGTACACACCTATGAATTTAGGGACATCATCATCTTGGATCTTGTCCTTAATACTACGGACACATCCTGCACCATCCCTTGCATATCTTAATCACTTTTTAGGTCTGACTCATCAACCTATTTCCTATGAAATAAAACTGAAATCAGAGACCACTTCCACCCACCCAAGGCACCTTTAAAATTTTCCCGAAGACAAACTACCTACTCCTAAGTGATACATTGGCAAGCTTCAAATCCCCACCAAACCCCAGTTAACTCAGCTGAATACTAGAAATGTACACTACACTATACCACTGAACAACTTGAACATATAATCAACCTCTACAACTCTCCCAGTGTCTGTGCTAACCCTATAAATGTGTTTAGAGAATTTAGCACAAAGAAGTTTGTTTTTTCTAAAAGTATTGATTTCTAAACAAATTCTAATTGCATGATTACTATGAAGTCTCAACTGAGATAGGTTACAATTTGTGATTCCTTTTTCTTAGTTTGAAGGAGGCTTTGCCTGTAATGTAACTTCAGTGCTCAAGAAGTGCCACTGTATTAACATTGTCCTTAAGGGTGAGAAACATCAGCTTTATTCACATATCAGGCATATTTTTATTAACCAGAAGAGAATGTGTGGATAGCAATAAAGAGTTGAAAGATTTTATCTGAAAGGGAAGATGGCAAGAGTCAAGTGGGATAAGGTGATCCTTCCAAAAGAACAAGAAGGTTTAGGATTACTTGATTTGAAGGGATATTTTAGAGCTACACAGTTAAGGTTCTTATACATAACACAAGCAGAAAGCTACAATTCAAAGTGGAAAGGGATAATGATGAAGAAATATGGAAAGAGTAGGATATTTGAATGCAGATCCTTAAGGAGACTAACAGTCATACATAATATCGTATTCATAAAGTAGGAGAAAGTATTCCAAGAACTAAGCCAACACGGGAATGGAGAAAGGAGATTCTTCCAATAGGGATGACTGCAATTAGGGGTACAGAGAATATGCAAGGGGGGGCTGGCTGCAAACTGACATCAGAGTATAGCAAAGAGAAAGAGACAGGGGAATTCGAAGTGAAAGACCTGCACTGGTCAAGTTTTTAGTAGAATCTAGAACAGAAGTTGTTGTTAAAAAGTGATTAGTAAAGCATATAAAATATTGCACAATAAATATAGCAGGCAATCAGAGGAGGTCAGAAAAGACTGGGAAGAGAGATTAGGTAAGCAATTCATAAAGAAACAACAGAAGGAGATATGTCTGGCTCTCAAGTATGCAACAAAGTCTAGAAGATTTAGGTATTTTTGCACCCCAGGGAGTATATGCTTTCAGAATGTAATCAGTTGACAGGCTTTAAAAATTCCCTACAGAGTACTCTGTCAGAAGTACTGGGCAATAAAATGAGTGTCACTAAGGAAATTATTTTTGAGGTGGGATCCATACAGTGGTCATAGTGTAGTGGTTAAGTGTTGTGACTATAATTTACAGGGTCCTGGGTTCAAGGGCTGTTCATTTGGGTGGGAGGTTGGCATAATGGTTAAGGTGTTTGCCTTATAGACACAAGGTACAGGCTTTGATTCTCACAGGGTGCATTTGGCTAGGCTTAAAAAATGACCCACAAGGGCAGTAAGCCTAGTACTAACCTATGAACCTATCTGCATTGTCTAGACATAGTACAACCTTGTTAATTTTAATTCTGGTGGCTGCCAGAAAAGGAATTAATGAAAAATGAAAATCTAATTCTAAACCAACCATGCTCAAAGCAGGAAGTGGAATCTTTAGAAAAGGGTAGGAGTAAATTACATAAAAAAATGGAAAATGTGGGAACAAGTCATGCAGAAAAATGTTTTGAAGGAGGAGTGAGGCTTAAGAGAAGACAAGAAATGAACAATTTATGTAATGCTGGATTGATTATAATGTATAAAAGATTACATGTGATGTACATTTGTAAATATGACTGGGTAACATCTTACCCTCTAAGGATGGAAAACGTTTGCACCTCACTGCAAAAAATTGTTCTATATTATATATATATATATATATATATATATATATATATATATACACACATACCTGCATACACACACACACACACACACACACACATGTGTATACTTGTGTTTGTTACTAATAAATGAAAACACCCATTGGTGACTGGAATAATGTCCATGTCAAAAGGTCAAAATTGCTGATTTCAACACACCAGTACATATGCGCTGAGCAACAGCCTCAGCATACACAACCTTTAACTTTTAAAAAATAAAATAAAATATCACTTTTTGCCGGGGGAGGGGTAAGCATCTCTGCTCCCACCACACACTCTGCTCCTGGCAGTTGTCGACTTAACACTCATTCATCCATGTCACTAGCACCCATATATGTGCACACACCCCACACACACTGTGTTTTGTGTGTGGGTGTGTGTGTTTGTATGTATGTAAATATATATATATATATATATATATAGATATATATATATATACATACACACACACACACACACACACACACAGAAAGAGGGAGAACTGTATGTATGCTTATCTATAAATTCTATAAAAGTAGATATACACACACATATGCGTATGTGGTGTGTGTGTGTGTGTGTGTGTGTGTGTGTGTGTGTGTGTGTGTGTGTGTGTATATATATATATATATATATATATATATATATATATATATATATATATAAAATTATAATTACACACACACACACACACATTCATGATACAGTGTGTATTCACTGTAAGTCACCTTAATTTCAGTCCCCGTATGGTTTGGGGTGGAGGAAATCCCTGTAAGGGTAAAGCTTTATATACATGTAAAAACTGGCAGTGTCAATGTGGCAAAAGCCAATGTCCTTCTTTCCCTTACTACTTTACTCTTTCATTCCCACCATCAGGTATCAAAGGTGAAGAATGAATGATAATTGAGATACTGTTTATGTACAACATATTTTAAGACACAGTAATAAACTGTGCCATTGCAGCAATGTAAGATTTGTTGGCAGTGTGACAGCTTTATAAATATTTGCTAATACTACATGTCCTGACATGTTACACCTTTATTATTGGATAAAACTCATAATAGGCATGAATATCAGTTTCTTATTATACTACATATTGTTCATGCCCTCCCATGGCTATGCATATAAAAAGTGAATTTTATTCACTCTCCTTTCAAAAGCTATTATTTGCTTAAATACTAGTGTATGTTAAACTGGTATAAACACAATGTCCTGAATTTGAACATAAAATATAATTCCGTCATGACATTGCTGTATCATACATCCTTATCAGCAGCATGTAAATGAACAAATCAAAAAAGCAATTGCAATAAACAGTAGTCATCTGTAAACTATTTACGGGTCAGGGCAATAAAAATAACTATGTCACTATTTAGCAAAATTTATATGTCTGTTTCTGAGACTGCCTGCTCTGCATATGCAATCTGGGGCATGTTTGAAGTTCAATTAACATGACAGAGGGTGGGATTTGTGTGGAAATAGCAAGATATTGTGCAGCGATGATGCACAGATCTGCCGAGTAAGTGATAATAAGAGGTAATTCAATGATGTGCTCCCACCAAACTGTATGCAGTGAAACTTGGCCTATTGTAATTAAATAAAACTGAGATAGGGCTTCTGACTGTAAGCCAGGAAGCAAAACAATGCCATTTAAAACACTGTAATAGACAGCACATGTGAACAGAGTGCATCACCTTGCAAAATAAATACATTTTAAAACGTGCACCAGCAATGTCAAACAGAATGTTAAAGAAGCAACACACAGTGTAAAGTGCTGACAATAGCCCAGATGACCCAATTTTGGTTAGTCTTAGACACCTGACTGCTGATAATCATGAATGGTCAAGCTTACCCTGGGGTATGGAGGGAGAAGAATGAAAAAGGATGCACACAGCAGCTATCAGTTAAAGGAGGGTCTGTATCCTGGTGGTGGGCTTACAGGTCACCAAGCTACCTTTGCTGGTACCCTCGGTGAGTGCATGGAAGCATGCACTCACAAGGGGGAAGCATAATGCGTTTTTGCGATGATACAGGCAGACCATCCACCTGGATAGGGGTTAAGGACTCGCACAAAAATGTTCACACTGCCAGGATGTCGGCGAGAGCACAAACTCAGTACCTGCCTGAATGATGGCCCCTCTGAAAAGCTCTCAGCCTATTGGCTCTGGAGATTCTCCACCACTAGAGAGGCTATTTTGGTCAGCAGGAAAAGGAGGAAAAATCACCTAAACAAAAAGAAAGCAGACATACAGAAAGCGGAATGAATACCAAGAAATACAGATCGGAGTCTCAAATACTGCAAAGCACAAAGATTCAGAAAGCCAGAAATAAAAGTTACTGATTTACCATAACCATGGACCTAGATATCCACAGTTCATGTTCAAAACATGTAAGAATTAACCAAAGAAACATATCAACTTGGCTCATTACAACTTTCCCAGGTACCTCCACATATTATCCATAACATATAAGGCTCCTCTTCTCCTGAGGTAAGAAAGTCTGTAGCTTGAGAGTGAAGAACAAAAACAGATCCAAACATAAGGCAAAATTTACACTCTAAAAAAAGAAACCTCACTTATGCTTCATCTCAAAAGTTTGGGGACCGATGCCTGGGCTATGTTAAAGATGGTAGACTCAAATCATATTTTATTTTATTTATTTTATTTATTTTACATTTGTTAACCGGGGGTGTCTGAGCCAAAAAGGCCCTTTTTCAGCAGAGGCCCGGGGAGAAAAGCTCCAAATAGAAAAATTACAGATACATTTAGTTATTTAGACATGATCAGTATACACACAAATTACAAAAGACATGTATTTACAGTGGTATACAACACATCAACAGTTACAGTGGAGAGAACAAACAAAAAAATATTAATTTAAAAATAAAGGTAATTAATAGATTTGTGGTGTATAGCTGTAATTTGGAACATAGGCAGAATACATACATAGTACACAGGTACAGTACATACATTGTAGCTATAGATAATTTGTTGCTTTAAGTTACTTTAAGCACATAACTTTCACATCTTGGATTGTCCAAGTCCATTTTCATCAATACCTGTTAAGACAGAGACACCAACTCAAACGTCTGACTAGTCCTAAAAGCGAACCTTGGTCTGGAGATCAAATCCATCTAACAGGATCTCATGAAGGTATGCAGACACGGATGTTGCTCAAACTTGCATTACTAGATATAGCCATTGCTTTTGTTGTATATACACTAGGAGTAGAGTAGCTTTCAGAGATTTGCCATATTTTTCAGAACAGAATTTAATACACTTTGTAAACCAACAGGACTGAGTGACTTTAGAGGCCTTGGAATCCAATCAATTTGCAGTGAAATATGTAAACTGCTGATCTTTTTTGAACAAATTTGTCCTGTAAAGGTAAAACCTCAGCTTTATATCATATCTAAACATGGAACATATTCCTTTGTATTACAACAGCTTGGGGGAAATAGAGGTTAATGGCCTGGTTCAGATTTAGCTCCATCGCTACTTTGGGCATAAATGCAGAGGTTGTCCACAAGACTACTCCAAAATGTCAGCTATGCAGGATCAATGCACAATTCCTGAATTTCCAAAATGCTCCTGGATGAAGTCATGATCACCATAAAAATAGTCTTTCAAGAGACATACAATCCAGTCCATCCCAGATGTTGGGTCATTGGGGGTAGGGATAATGTGAACTTCTCCATTATAAAATTGGAGTTTCAGAGTGGAAAAAGATTCTTCAGTGGGGTTCGGATGAGAGGTGCATCTCTAAGAAAGGCTTACAAACTTTAAAAGAAGCCAGAGAAGCACTGTGGGACCCTTGGTAAAAATGAGATATGTCTAAGACGTGGACATAATGCCAGAATAATTACATAGTGTTACTGTCATCAATGAAAGATGTCCAAAACAGCTGACACTGGAGCTAAAGATTACTCTGATCTTATGGAAGTAGCTCAAACTGAGTGTACCTAACCAGGCATGTACAACAATTGTAATGTCCAGAGAGCTTCCTCGCTAAAAGAATACAGGATGTAAGTAAAATGTCTTATGTAGACCGCCTGAAGGCCCTATCCCTGTATTCTGTCTCCTACAGGCTTTTGAGGGGAGATCTATGACTGGCATACAGGGCATTGTCAGATCCCACTCTGATAGACCTCCTGCATATCCACAAAACAAACAGCTCCAGAATTACCTGTTCTAAAGACTTAAACCTTGCCTGTGATATAAATAGGACCTGCTGGACAGACCGGTATGTATCCCAGAGACTACTCATCTATGGAACAGACTCCCATCCATGCGAAGCAGAGTTCCTCCCTAACCCAATTCAAGTGCAACTTTGACAACTGGATGGGGAAAAGGAATAGGAACTATGTCTCTAATGGACATAGGCAACTTGTAAATGGTTCATCTCCCAGGCCCCTGCTTACACTTATGAAGGGTATCAGAACTTATAAGAGATTTGGGATGCATGGCTAGGCTTAAAAAGGCCCTTATGGTTGTTAACAAAACACAGCAACAGAAAAAGCAATTAGCAACAACACACCAAACAGCCGATACTTCTCTTCTCCTTTATTATGAAAGATCAGATCTGGTACCTCGGCAGTTCGCCTTCAAGGATCACCTGGTGTGTTGTTCCTTATGGTTGTTAGCCTAGTAAACACCTATGAACCTAAATGTGCCCTCATGCTCTTGTATGTTTTTCTGCTACTGGGTCTCTGGGTAGAGGTTAGGCTGAGGATGATAATAGGTTTGTATGCAACAGCTCTGATTATCAGCAAAAGTAGAGAGGTCAAGCAGTTTGGTAAAGGAAATGACTGGATGAAGCTTGCTGGACTGATGGAACAGCAAAGTTTTTAAGAGCCTCAGATGCAGTGGCCTCTCTCCGGAAGATGAGGCCACAGCAAAGGGAAACCAAACTTTCCAAGAAAAAATAAGATTAAGAATTAGGCATAAGAATTAGTTTGGATTGCTGACCTTTACTTTCTGGAGGAACTGCAGAATAAGGGTAAACAGAATAATGTGATAGACAGTTCTAGATTACAACATGCCTGGACCTCTACCCCAACTGCAGTAGCAGGATAAAGGTTGGTGTTGGTAAGGCTCCCTTACAATAAACTGAAGACCTTCTGTGAAAATAACAAGCTTAGGGACAACTCGTGTAGCAACAAGAAAAAATTCTGCCTGCTTGTTTACCTACCATACCAGAGCCGTATTCCTAGTGTGGATGGCAATCGTGCCATGAGAGAGAGAATCTTGGAAAGCCTAAAGGGCAAGTAGCATCTCTCTCATCTCCAACATGCTGTTGTCTAAACTAGCTTCCATGTGCAATCAGACACCTTAGATTATCACCCATTGACAAAGTCTCTCCACCCAGGGATAAAGCATCCATGGTTACTATTATGGGGGGAGGGGAGCTGGAAGAAACTGATTAGGATAAAGTGGAAAGGTATGTAACCACCAATGGAGACAAATTCTGCATACAACATTTTTAATTGTTTTGACAGACGTTTGAAAGCTTGACACCACAGAGTTATAAGTGCCCATTGCAGGATTCTCATGTGATATTTTGTATTAACTATTACAAGTACAATCTTGCCATTATGCCATAGAACCATCTGACAAAGTCTGCTGTGGAAAGCTGTCAAGTGAATTGGGGAATCCTCTCCAAAGGCTAGTGGACACTGCAAAAACTTCTGTTGAGAAGGTAACTGTTGAAGATTAGGATCTAATATAGCTATCATCTGCAAATTCACATTGTTTGCTGTAATGCCTAAGGATAACAATGTGTATTGTTATAGACTTCCATGATGTACAGAGTCAGGGGTGGTCAGGAGTGAGATGTTCAGCTAGAGGAAAGACACTTGTAACTTGAAATCTCTGGTGCAATCATGGAGATACAGTTAAACACCCAGGGGGGGTGTGGTGAAACCAAATTATAGGAGGCTTCGACCTAGAAGTGAAAGAAAGTACAGTTGTAAGTAAACTTAACAAACAGATGTTCAAACAATCACTTCTGCAGTAATAAGAATTTATGTACCTACCATAACGTTCCATGTTAGTTGTCTTCTTCTCACATTCTTTCTTGCTGGTTGGGTTTGGAGCCGATCCTCGGCTCCGACTCGGCCATCTTCAAAAGCTCGAGAGCTACTTACTGGATCGAGGCCCCCCTATATTCCATGATGCCTGGAGCTAGATACCCAGATCTCGATTGGTAAGTCTAACTGCAGACATAATAATAATAATAATAATAATAATAATAATAATAATAATAATAATAATAATACAGAAATCCTGTCCTAGAATGCATAAATCCTACTGGAGAGACTACTAGTCAGAAGGAATAGCCAGAGAAGACTCAGCCAGTGATAAAAACATAAGGAACTCTTCTCGATCTACGAGGATAGGGGGGTGGAGGGTGGGACGCAAGAAAGAAGGTGAGAAGAAGACAACTAACTTGGAACGTTATGGTAGGTACATAACTTCTTAATGTTAATTTGTCTATCTCGCCTTCATTCTTGCTGGTTGGGACAGCATCCCTAGCACCTCAATCCTGGGTGGCTCATCGGAACAGACCCTTGAGAACAGTGGAACCAAAATCAGCTCTGCTCCTGGAGGCCACGTCCAGCTTATTATGTGAAATGAAGGTATGAGGATTGGCCCATGTAGCTGCCGCACAAACAGTTTCCATTGGCAATCTTGCCTGAAAAGCCACTGAAGTAGCTAGAGCTCTAGTGGAGTGACCTTTTGGTTTAGCAGGAAGCTCTTTATTCCTTAGCTGATATATAAATGTAATAATAGACGTCAACCACCTAGATAAGGTTACTTTAGATACAGGTAGACCTTGTTTACCCTCAGCATAGGACAGGAACAGCTGGTCTGATTTTCTGATTTGCTTAGTTCTATGCAAGCAAAAGCGTAACTGTCTATGAACATCTAACTGATGCAATTTGTATTCTGCTTTGTTGGAATAATTTGGAAAAAACACAGGCAGATCAATATACTGATTCAAATTACTGTCAGAAGAAACCTTTGGAAGGAAGGAAGGATTAATCCTAAGAGAAACTCTGACATTGTGGAAAACTAGATAAGGAGGGCGAATACAAAGAGCCTGAAGTTCAGAAACTCTTCTGTCTGAAGTAATTGCAACCAGAAGAAGGGTTTTCCAAGAAAGAAACTTCAAGGAACAAGGAGCTGCAGGTTCAAAGGGGGGGCAGAATCAGGGAAGCTAAAATCAAATTTAGATCCCACGGAGGCGGGGGATCTCTCACTGGGGGCCTGAGTAAAGTAGTCCCTTTGAGAAAAGCTTTACAAAGCTTATGGGACATAATACCTGTGTCCAATAGACCTGTATGAAAGTTTGAAATTGCAGCTAACTGAACTCTAATCGTGGCAGAAGATGATCCAGCACGAAAAAGTTCCGCTAAAAAATCCAAAATATGGTGCACAGGGGCTGAAAAGGGATCTATATTCCTAGCCTCTGCCCAGAAAGAGAAACGTTTCCACTTACTAGCATAAGTTTTTCTAGTGGTAGACTTATGTGATGATAAGATGATTTCAAGCACCAAGTGGGAGATGTTCGGAAGCCTGGCTAAGGTCGGAAATGGAGCAACCAAGCAGTGAGCTGGAGAGATTGAAGGGATTGGTGCAGCTCACCCGATTGATGGATCAGGAGGGCTGGAACTGGGTCCAGGGCTGCTCCAGAAGGTAATAATGCAGGAACGGGAACCAAATTTGTCGAGGCCAGAAAGGGGCAATGAGGATCATCTTGCATCCCAATGTGGTAGCTTACTGTATTAATTTGGGAATCTGGGGGAACAGAGGGAATGCATAAAGAAGTCCCTGAGGCCAATCGTGAACTAGAGTGTCTCTGGGGGAGTGTCCGGGAAGAGGGAGGAGAGAGAAGAATTTGTTTCCCTTGCTGTTGAAGGGGGTGGCAAAAAGGTCGCAGCAAGGCTGACCCCATTTGCGGGAGATTTGGTCCGCCACTGTCTGATTGAGAGACCACTCGTGAGGCATGAGAATTGCTCTGCTCAGCCTGTCCGCTATAACACTGGACTTCCCAGGGATGTGCGCTGCTATCAGAAACCATTGGGAAGAGATCGCCCACTGCCAGAGTCTGAGTGCTTCTCGACATAGGGGGTAGGACCCGGTTCCGCCCTGCTTGTTGATGTACCACACTACCGACATATTGTCTGTTTGAATTGCAATGGTCCCGGTGGGAAGAGAATTGTGAAGAGCTTGCAACGCCAAAAGCACGGCCCTCATCTCCAAGACATTGATATGCAGATGGTACTCGTGAGGCTGCCAGGTGCCTTGGACTGTTCTGCCCTGAAAATGCCTCCACCCCCCACCCGATCAGGGAGGCATCCATGGTCACCTTAGCCACTGGAGGAGGAAGAGCAAATGGTCTGCCCTGGGGTACTGATGGGGAAACCATCCACCAAGCAACTTGGTTTTTGCATGTCTGTGTGATCATTATCTTGTGAGACATTGGAAGTTGCTGGAAAGACCATTGGGTGAACAGCATCCACTGAAGAATCCTCATATGAAAACGAGCAAGGGGGACTAGTATGATAGCTGCTGCCATGAGACCCAAGGTCTTTAGGACGAATCTGGCTTGAATTTTTTTGCATCCTAATACGACCTGCACATGTCGGTGAATGACTAGCACTCTGTCTAATGGAAGTCTCGCTGACATGTCCTTTGTATTTAAGTTTGCGCCTATAAAGGTAATAGATTGACAAAGCGACAATGCAGACTTTTCGAAATTTATTGTGATGCCTAGTTTGGAGCAAGTTCGGATGGTGTAGTCTCTGGCTCGCTGCAGGTGATGCCTGCTGGTTGCAGTAAGGAGCCAGTCGTCTAAATATGGAAACACCTGGAATCCTTGCCATCTCAGGTGAGCGGTAACTACTGCCAAACATTTGGTGAACACCCTGGGGGCTGTGGTGAGAGCAAAGGGCAGAGCTCTGAACTGATAATGACTGGCTCCCAGCCGGAAGCGGAGGAATCTTCTGGAGCGTCTGTTCATTTTGATATGGTAGTACTCATCCTGAAGATCTATGGAGCACATCCAATCGTCCTGACCCAGAAAGGGTAAAATGGACTGTAGCGTGACCATCTGGAACTTCGTTCTTTGAACAGACCTGTTTAGTCTGCTGACATCCAGAATGGGACTCCAGTCCCCTGTCTTTTTTGGCACCAAAAAGAACCTTGAATAAATTCGGGATCCTTGCTGGTCTGCTGGGACTGGCTGGATGGCTCTTTTTCTTAGAAGTTTTGCAATTTCTTGAACTGCTTGATCCCTTAGATTGGGTGGAACATCTGGAAAGGATTTGTTGGGAATGTAGGGAGTGCGAAAGAAGGGGATTTTGTAGCCTTCGGATATGACAGACAGTACCCATTTGTCTTGTGTTATACTTTGCCAGGCTTTTGGGTACAGCTATAATCTTCCCCCTGACTGCCTCTGAAGGTGGACAGCCGGGCAGCACCTCAGGGATGCTGGAAGGGCTTGTCAGAGAAAGATTCTCTTTGGCCCTGATTTTGCGGACCCCCTCTGCCCCGACGGCGGCGTCTATTGTTGTTCCCTCCTCTGCCCATGGAGGGGGAACTCTCCACGTGTGTCAGTCATGGCTCCCTGCGGTTTCCGGAACCACATCTTCCCACTCTTCTGACCCTTAGGATACGGTCTTGAAGGAGTGGAAAAACGAACTCCCACAGCAGAGAGAGTCTTGCCTTCCTGCTCACACCTGGTAAGGGTATCCTTCACCTGTAGTCCAAAAAGAGCAGAACCACCAAAGGGGGTGTTGGTGAAAGACGCCCTGAAGGGTTCCGCAAAGTTACCTAACTGCATCCAAGCATACCTCCTCAAAGCCACACCTGTGCCTGTGGCCCTACTCGCACCATCAGCTACATAAGAGATGAGCCGCATGGAGGAGTTTACTACCGAATTAAGAGTCGCCAGCTGGGAGGCAACCTTAGCCTGGGCCCCCGCAGCTGATGGATCTTGAAGAGTATCTCCTAGCTCTTTAAGGAGATCCCTTTGAAGGCGGGTAAAGTGGCACAAGTAGTTCAGCGACCTCATGGAGAAGGTCGCTGAGGAAAACATCCACTTCCCATATCTGTCCATCATCCTAGATTCCTTATTAGGGGGATGGACAGACGAAGAAGTTTCAGCCAACTCTTTTTTGTGGCCGCTGCTACCACCATGGCATCAACGGGAACACCCTTCTTCAGAAATTGCTTGTCTTGTGGTGCAGTAATAAATTTTGTGGGTCTTCGGGGGGTTGGTTCCACTGTGTCAGGGGCTGACCACGCCTTCTGAGCCACCACAGACATCAGTGGATCGAAAGGCAGAGACACCCAGGAGGTGGAGGGTCGGGAACCAAACACGTCCAGGAATACCAACTCATCCTCGGAAGGGTTAAGGGTAGTCCAGTTCCCCCTCTGCCTAAGTATCTCAAGGATGTCTGAAAAAGAGACGTCCTCAGAGGGGGATCTTGGGGACCCTTCCAAATCCTCTAAGTCGGTATCTGAAGTGACAGACTCAGGGGAGTCAACGTGCTTCCTCTTGCATTTCCTCTTTCAAGGGGGCTCCTATGAATGATCAGTGGAGGCCTCGGAAGAGGAAGATACACCCAATGGGGTGCCCTGGAGCGTTTGTTCCCCACGCTTGGGGTCTGGAGGAGGGGCAGAGGCAGACGCAGGCACCATGGGGGGAGGAGCCGATGAGGCTGACCGTGGAGCTGACTCAGAGGCCAGCACACTCCTCATGACCTCGAAGGTGCCCCTTCCCAATATCGGAGAAGGCTCCGGCTCCGAAGAGACCGGAATCCTTCCCGGCACCAAGAGAGACGGCTCCGAGGCCGATGTAGAAGCCGAACTCACCTGAGCCGAAGCTCCGAGAGGGAGAAAAGGGTCGGACAAAGGTCCGATGCCACTCGCCCCCTCAGAGCCGACGAGGGAGTCCCGGCGCCCAGATCCCTCCAAGGACAGCACCATGGAGGAGATCGGAGCCGATGATGGAACCGAAAGGGTAGGTATCGGCACCGACGGTCCCACGATACGAGCCTCAGCAAGCTCCAGCTCCGAATTCAAGGGATGAGTCAAAGGAGGAACTACTGCAGAGACAGGCGGAGCTGAACCCTGATGAGGGGGGCTGCATAACATTTTAGCCAGGGCCTGCGATTTTAGAAGCCTGCTCACCACTCTCTCCAATTCATGGTCAGATAGTCTAGAAGACCGAGAAGAGTGGGATCGGTGACTTCGCTCAGACTGTAACACAGGCGACCCCGGAGCCGAGTGTATCGACTCTAGGGATGGAGATCTAGAGCGTTTTCGACTCCCTGATGGTTCCAACACCAGAGTCAGGGCCGACTGGGAGATAGATACTTCGGTTCCAGTCGGCACCGAAGTTGACTGGGAGATAGGTACCTCGGTTCCAGTCGGAACCGAAGTTGAAGCAGATGCCACACCCGACAACGGCTCTGAAATGGGAGCCGGCGGCTTCGTTGGCTTAGAGGGTTTCACTGACTGTGCCTTAGCCGGTGACCCTTCAGGTTTGAGCAAACCCCTAAGGATTAGCTTATTCCTACGCTCCTGCAGGACTCTTGGACTAAAGGCGTGACACACCGAACAAGAGTCCTGCAGGTGTAGGGTGCCCAAACAGTAGACACAAGAAGTGTGACCATCTGTCAGTGACATCTTCTGACAGCATGAGTCACACTTCTTGAATCCAGATACTTTCGTATCTTTAGACATTCCTGTAAAAAGAAATATCAATTACAGAGAAAAAGTAACAAAAGGGAAGTAGGTAACTACTAAAAACACACACACTCAACACAAGTTACCACACCCTAATAGCACACACACTTTATTATCCAAGAAAAGGTAAATAGACCTACTAATCTACCACAATTTCTAATAAAAAAAAACTACTACATAAAAATTGGAAACAAGGATTAGCCTCTAACTAAAATGGCTACCTTTAAGAAAAGAAATGGGGGAGGGGGGAGGGGAAAACTCTCTAACAAGAAAACGAGTTTTCAAGGGAAGAAGACTAAATACAAATAGATAACTACAACTACTGTAAGTACACTAACTATTCTAAACACCAACTATAATATAAAAAAATTTTTATATACTAACAATAAAATTGAAAAATATGACCTGAGCCAGTAAAAGCAACCTTGCAGCAGAAGCGGCAAACAAGATCTGGGTATCTAGCGCCAGGCATCATGGGATACAGGGGAGCCTCGAGCCAGTAAGTAGCTCTCGAGCTTTTGAAGATGGCCGAGTCGGAGCCGAGGATCGGCTCCGAACCCAACCAGCAAGAATGAAGGCAAGATAGACAACTTAACATCCTAGATTATATCCTGCCAAGCACATAACCATCCAGATTCCACGGCACCGTCTACCTGCCCAAATTGTCAAGCAGCTTGAGCGGACCTGACTAAAAGACAGGTTTGGGCATCAAGCCCTTCAGAACTTTCATGCCAACAGAGAGAGGGAGGCTGAGCCTTGAAAGGACAATGCTAAGAACAGAACACACACACACAAAGGGTGATTGAGGGAAGAAGTGGCCACTTTAGCAGTGATCACTCAAACATCTACTGCTATAATAAGTTTAGTTACACAATTGTGCTGGGTTCACCATATTGATTACTGCAGCAGCAGCCTTAGCTGTATGGCTAGATTAACCTAGCTTACTACATTTGGGAGGTGGAAGGAGAAAAGCCCTGGAGCCCCTGGAGAATGGGTATAGCAAAGCCTGACCTGGATCTAGGAATTAAGCTTACAGTGTTTTGTAAAGCTATGTTCAGAGGACCAAGTAGGAGCTTCTAGAATACTTCTAAAATCCAACCCTTTCCAAAAAGCCATAGATGAAGCCAAGGCCCTAGCATAGTGGGCCTTAACCCTGACTGGAACAGTTTTGCTATGTTGAGTATAACGAAAGGTAATAGCCTTCAACAGCCATTCAGAAATAGTCTGTTTTGACACAGGTTGTCCCTTTTTCTTACCTTCACAGGAAATGAACAACTGATCCAAAGATCTAAAAGATTTAGTTATGTCAAGATAGTCTCAAAGTTGTCTGTGGACATCCAAAGTATGGACTATCTTTTCTCCCTCATTTTTAACTTTAGGAAAGAAAACTGGGAGAGGGATAGTTTGTCTTATAATATACTCAGACACCACTCCAGGCATAAAAGAAGTATTACTTCTCAAAGAAACCCTATTTCTTTAGAAAGTGAGATACACAGATTCTCTTCATGCAGAGGTCAGAGACAGAAGTAAAACTTGTTTTCCATGTTAACCTCAACTCAGTCAGGTTAGCTGGTTCAGATGGAGCAAGTGGTAGAAGAGCTAAAATTAAGATTCCCAAGGAGGAGTCAAAAATGTCTTTGAAAAGGGAGGATCCATGGGCAGATGTGCTGAAATTACCAATAAGTCATCCCTAATAATGGCATAAGAAAGGCAATGGGATAGTAATTCACAAAAATATTGTAAGACTAGAGAACAATTACCCCTGAATTGGTGCTGGTTATGTTGTTGGCAACAAATGGAAAACCTTTTCCATTTACTAAAATATGATTTTCTATTAGCAGGCATTCTTACCTCCATTAGTACCTACTGCATGTCCTCAGAAAACAGGTGCTTAAAAGGAGTTAAGACCCTATCATCCAGGAAGTTAGTTAAAGATGTCGGATGTTGGGGTGTATCAAAAGGCCCCTGTTCTTGTGTAAGTAGATGTATTCTGTAAGGAAGTCTGTGATAACTGCCCCTAACATTTTCCAAATGAAAGGAGAATTATGGTTGCCTAGGTCAGAAGGGAGTCAGCACAATGATCTTAGGGTGATTCCTTCTCACTCTTCTGAAGTATCCTGGATATCAATGGAAAGGATGGAAAAGCATACAAGGACATTCCTGTCCAGGAAAAAGAAAAGACATCTGCCTTCCAAGCCTTCTTGCATAGAATCTTGGAACAAAATCTTATTATTTGATTGTTCATAGAGGAGGCAAAGAGGTCTACTTGAAGTCCCCATAGATGGATTAAATCTTGGAAGACCCATAATCTAGTTTTCATTTGAGAGGGAATGCCCTGGTCCTGCTCAGCTTGTCTGCCACACAATTATGCTCTGATGGAATGCAAGATGCCTACAAAATGAGACTGCTGTGAAGCTGTATCTCAAGGTTACGTGGCTAGTCTGAGGTGTCCAGTTCACATCCCAGGTGCACACTCCTATGTTAAGGAGTCAGGAAAGACCTTTGAATGTTCTCTTGTAATCCCAGCTTGTGTACGAGCTCTCACACCCAAAGGAGAGATTCCTGAAGCTTTGAAAGACTGCACAGATAAGCAAGTCATCTAAACATGGAAAAATGCAGATACCTTGTAGCCTGCAATGAGTTACAACTGGAGTAGATACTTTGTGAACACTCTTGGTGCAGTTGGTAGTGCAAAAGGTAAGGTACAGAATGGATAATGTGATCCAAACACATGAAACCTTAAGAAACATCTGAAGTATGGAGGGATAGGGATGTAATAAGAATCTTAAGTCTAGTGTTACAAGGAAACTTGAAGGATGGAGAAGTGGTAACAGCGATGTCATTTTGAATGTGGGCATTATCACAAACAGGTTTAGGAAAGAAAGATCCAGAACTGGTCACTAAGAATTTTCTTTGACACTAAGAACATCCTTGAATAAAAACCCTTCCCTAGCTGGGAAGGAAGAACTGGTTGGGAAAGTATGTGATGAAGAACCAGAGGAAAAAGAGTCTGATCTGAAGGATGAAGAATGACCCCCTGAAAAGAAGAAGTTTCCTCCCACTGCCATGTGTAACCTTGATGAATGATCTTCAGAACCTATTTGTCTGAAACTATCTGTTACCAAACAGTGAAGTGGAGATTTAGACTTTATAGAAGAAAAAAGGGGCAAGGGTGGGAGGGGGTCACAAGGTCTTTCATTCAGACTTGTTGGACTGCCCTTTGTTTTGGAAGGTTAGAGACATCTTTTTGAAACCCCTTGCCATCTCTTAAGTGCCTGCATGCATTTTGTTGAGGATGTTTATTCTGCTTTTTGCAGAAATTGGATGAGGAGTTACAGAATCCCTTAGAAAATTTGGAAAAGGAGGTCTAAAAATCTTAGAGATTCCATGATCATCTTAACCCTTTCATCACACGTTTTGATAAACTCTGCAGCACAGGGGCCAAAAAAAAAAATCTCTATCCAAACAGGAATTTAAAATTTCATCTTTAATGTCTGGGAGGTTCTGAGAATGCAGCCATGCAAACCTCCTCTAAACAGTACCACTGGCCATAGTCCTAGAAGGAGTATTAAGAGTCATACACACAGTGCAAACAATGTGCAGTGAAACCGTGCAATAGAAGAAACTAAATTTAAATAATTTTCCTCAAAAGAAGAAATTTCAGATAAAACATTCCTCATACTTTCACAATTAGAATAAACCAAATTATGAGGCTGGCAATTCAAAATTCTGAAAGTCAAAGTTGAAATATACACTTTTTTCCCCGTACTTATCAATAATGTTCCCATCTTATCAAAAGGGGTATGACTGGAATTAACTAAGTGTTTAGCAACAGTGGAATCAAGCAAAGCCATAGCTGCTGGGTCAAGTTTTTGTACACTGTTCTCAAACCCAAGACTAAGGGACTTCATACACCTTATCTGTCTTTTTAGGGGCAGTAGGCTATCAGGAAAATTGCAGGCAGTAACACACAAAAACAGACAGAACAGGAGGAATGCATGCAGGTTCTAAAAATTCCTTCAATAACTCATAGCATTTTCTGAGGGAATGAGAGACCTCCATGTTCTCTCATTGAAAACACTGGCACATTCTAGCAACAGCGTCAGAGAAACCTCTTGAATCTTGAAATCTCTTCAGGAAAAGAGATGTCCTTCTTTCTTTTACCATACAGTACTTTAAAAGAAGGCTCAATAGCTTGAATTAAACCCTAGGCCATTCCTGTAAACAACTTTTGACTAAATAAATTTGAGGAGTAATGGACACATGCTTCGTTTTCTTTTTGACAGGAAAAATGGGGACAACCGTGTTACTAATGGGAGCAGCAGCTTCCCCAGGGATGGGCACAGCATTCTGACTAAACAGGGAAACCCTTCCCTGTTCCCTCTCCCAGGACTGACAAGAGTGACTCTCCATTGCCCACTGACAGCACCTCGGCATCCAAGGAGGACATGGCTAACCACTGGTACATAGTGGCTACAAGTGCTACACCAGAGTGATCTGGGGTAAAAGACGAGTCTGAGGTACAACCAATGGCCAGAGCAGAGTCATCCACCTGGGGCTGAGGCAATTGCAAGTCTGTTGTGGTGCCAGTGGCTGTTTGATTAACGTTTTCTCCTTGTGGCTGGAAGAAGGACCAACCATGAGACAGGCACTCTGTTCCATGGTCAAACTGAAAATAGTGCCTCTTTCCCAGGAAAAGGCATAGCAAATGCCACTAAAAACTATAGGTCTTTAAGTGAATTTTTCACAGAAAAACACTGTAAAAATAACACTTTGCCAGACTAAAAACCAAAACAAACACAACTTCTCCAAAGACAAATGTTTTTCAGTTACTTTACACAACTTTTACTGACAGGAAGAAAGAGCACTACCATTTAAAATTGCAATACACTCTCATGACAGTCCATTAAAACACAAAACTCCTAACTTTAAATTAACTTCCTAAAGAGGAAAGTTATAAAACACAACAATATTTAGAAAAATAGAATTTTTTTTTCCCCAAAGGAACTTATCTGCCCAGCAAAAGAACAGCACTAAGCAGACCATCGATCCTTGAAAGCCTTAGAGGAGCGTACTCTTCAGTGGCAGTAAAACTCTGAAGGGCTTGGTGCTCAAACTAATAATTTAGTCAGCACAACTTGAGCTGCATGACAGTTTGAGTGTATGGAAGATGTCTTGAAGCTTTGGAAGCTGGCAGACTGTTTTATCCTTGACAGAATATAACCCTCAATACGATTAACATTCACTTTGCCTTGCTGGCTGTGTTTATGTCAAAGTAACAATGCTGGAATTCCATAAAGCAGGTAGTTTTCTCTTGACAAGACAAGCAACAGAGAATCTTTTACACTAAACCCATCCAGAACATTTGCTTGTAGAAAAATTCATTCAGACTGATATCTAAAATTGGTCTGAGGTCCTTTTATCATTTTTTTGGAACAAAAAAAAACTTTGAGTATCCAGGCTCTGTCTGGTCTGCTGGGACCTCTAGAGTGGCCCTGGTTAGGGTGAGGTTCAGGACCTCACTTCCTATTACACTCATCTGATGGAGTAGGATGTTTGGTAATTGAAGGACACAAGGCTGGGAAGGGAGCAAAATGACAGCATAGCTCTCAACTGTCCAAAATCTTTGCCTTATATTTTTGGTCTGTTCCTCATAATATTTGTGGTTTTCTGGCAAACCAGTGTGAATTGAATTCAATAAATAATGACAGACATTTGAATTTTAGACTTCCTATCCTTCAGAAATGCACAGTAACACAAAAAAAACTTTATTCTAGCAACTTTCTAAGTTTATTAAGAGCAATATTTAAAATTTGTCCCTATTTTTGGGCCTTTGACCACCATTATTTATGGCTTTGTCCGGATTTCTTGTGTTAAGAGGTTGAAAGGTATGAATGGAAGCTTCTAGCCTCTGGATTCTATGGTCAAAATCTAGCCATCCTGTGCAATGCCTATCCACACAGTAAGATAGAGGGTCAAGTTACCCCAGCTGTATCAACAATGGGACAGTCAGGTAAGATTTCAGGAACTCTGATGCTGCTTTTGTCTCCCATACTAAAGAATGTGAAAACCTGGAGTTTTGGTTATTATTTTTCTTCTGGGTGAATATTCATTATTTTGTATTTGCTCGTATTTTCCCAAAAGGCTCAGGAGGCTACAAATCCACCAGAGGCTGATATTTTGGAATCAGGGGCACAAAGAGGTTTCTTCCAATGATAAAAGATATTTAGTAAAAATGGGGAATTTTCTGGAAATAATCAAAATGGAATTGGATATTCCTCAAAAAGACTCCAATAAATCCATGCAAATTTACCACTTTGTCTTCTCTCAGGCAGCTAGGGAACACTTAGGTTCATACATGTTTACTAGGCTAACGACCACAAGGGCCTTTTTAAGCCTAGCCATGCATACCAAAGCTCTGATAAGTTCTGGTACCCTTGATAAGTATAAGCAGGGACCTGGGAGATGAAACATTTATAGGCTGCCTGTGTCCATTAGAGACATAGGTGCCAAATCAGGGATGAATTTCTATTCCCCATCCAATTGCCAACTTACACCTGAATTAGATTAGGGAGGAACTCTGTTTCACATGGCTGAGGAGTCTATTCCAGAGATGGGGTAGTCTCTGGGATACATACTTGCCTCTCCTGCAGGTCCTATTTATATCACAGGCAACGTTTAAGTCTTTAAAATGGGTAATTCTGGTGCTGTTTATTTTGCAAATATGCAGGAGGTCCATCAGAGTGGGGTCTAACAATGCCTTGTGTGCCAGGCATAGATTGCCCCCCAAAAGAATACATGGATAGGGCCTAAAGGGGGTCTGTATAGGACATGTTACTTGCGTCCTGTATTCTTTTAGTAAGGAATCTCTGTGGCTGTTCCCATTGTTGGATATGCCTGGTTAGGTACATACTAAATGGGGCATTGTACTCTGACAGGCCTGATGAATGCCAAATACAGTGGAACAATGACTTCCTTGAACCTAGATGCCATATCTTCATTTATAGGCTGTGCAACATAGAATGGATTTCCTCACTACTGTAGACATGTGATGGTCAAAGGCTTAATTACTGTATATGTGTGTCCCCAAGTACTGGACTACTGGTCAACTGTTAGTTGTGTGTTGTCAATATGATAGTTACCACGGGATGAGTATTTCCCAAAGGATACTATTATGCATTGCTTGGCATTTAGTTTTAGTCCATGGCTCTGACACCAGTTGTCTGTGTCAGCCCTTCCTGGTGGACATCTGTGTTTATGTGGGATTCAAGGACAGCTCCTAATTTGCAGGCATCTGCAAATTTAGTCAGTCAGAGGCCACTGACTTTGACCTTGAAATGTAAATGCCAAAAAGGAGGGGTCCCAGGACTAATCCCTGAGGGACTCCTCATTTGACTGGCCTCTTTGTAGAGGTCATTTCTACAATTCTAACTTCCAGTGTCCTGTCTGTAAACCAGTTGATTATTCACTGGGTGACCCAAGGGTTTGTACCTAACCGCTTCAGTTTGTCAACAATGCCTGAGTGGGGTATTGTGTCATATGCCATGGCCAGGTCAAGGTAAGCAGTGTGAACTGTCACTCGTCTTGTGTACATTAAGAAAATGTTGAGGCTTGGGTGTTCATTTAAGTAGTTTATTGTATATAAACACATCAAGATGGGTGGCAAGACAACTGAACTTAAATGAACTAACTGAATGACTACATACATGCATGCCATCAAACTGGCTGCTTACTCAAAATGGCACACTTGCTTGCACGTGCTCAGTACTTATATGCACGTGCCCACTCACTGGAATGCTTCTTAAAGGTACATCACACACACTGATCTACAGCCTCCCTGTGACTGAGCTCTCATGTAAACAATGACATTTCAATAGGGTTGCAATTATACAGACACTAGTAAAGAAAACAACAGTCATGTCCAGGTTGCCATGCATCTGGAACTAGGTTTCAAAATGCGACCTGATCTCGTATCATAATAGTTAGGACTGGGTTTAGCAACAGGTACAGTCACTGAGGAATGCACTGCTTGAGGACTTTCAGAGATTTTCTCAAGAACAGGGATTGATGACGGAATGTCCTCTGGAACAGGAACACTGGACAAGTCACTCTGAGAACTACAGTCTTTTTCACAGGCAAGATGCTGTAACACTGGTTCGGACACTGGTAACAAATGCTTCCAATTTCATCTGAATTCCATTCCTTGTGATTCCACAAAGTACGATCTCACCTCTTGACACAAACTTTTCACATATCCAATGCAATCAAAACCTTTTGACGTCTGCATCCTTACTATCTCCCCTTTTTTCAATGAACTGAGCAGTTTGCTGGTTTTATCATAGTAAGCCTTCTGGGACAAATGCTTCTTCAACAGTTGTGTTTTTACTGCTTTGTTGTTCTTAACACACAAAACCAATAAACTACTGCTGATGGTAATGTGGTTCTGGTTTGTCTCTACATAAGTCTCTGAGCAGGTGAACCAAGATGATGATCACGAGGAATGTTTCTGAGATTTAATAAGTTGTGGAAAGACATCGGTATTGTCACATCTGGATTTCTCTAACAGTTATTTTGCACTTTGAACTGCACATTCAGCCAAGCCATTTGACTGGGGGGGGGGGGTTAATTCCTGACTACTCGTAACATGAATGAAATTCCACGCTTCTGCAAATTTCTTGAACTGCTGACTTGCAAACTGTGCACCACTGTCAGAAATAACTCTGTGTGGACTACCATGGACAGAAAAATGTGTCTTTAAACTTAGTAATGACAGTCCTGGAAGTTAGTTTGGGAAGTAGGTCAATCTCAAACCAATCTGAATAAGAGTCTACTATCACCAACTAATGTTGACTATTCCACTCAAAGATATCTGTGGCTACTGACCAAGGTAGTTCAGGACTCTGGATTAACTAAAGTGGTTCTTTTTGTTGATGCAGTTTTGTACTACTACATACTGAACAAGATGAAAGTACTTTCTCAATATCTCTTGATATAGCAGGCCAAAATACTAGTCCTCTCGCCCTTATTTTGGTAGAATCAGTTCCTGGGTGGTCACGATGCAAAATCTGAATGTAATCTTGTTGCAAGGATTTTGGAACAATCATTTTAGGACCTTTCATGATACTATTTTCTGACAAAATCTCATCTCTTTATGGAAAATACTGCTGCACTTCTACTGTTAAACAAGATTGCTTTGAAGGCCATCCTTGACTGATAAAGAGGTTTAGTTTCTGGGGAACTGGATCTGAAGCTCCATGAATTCTGAACTCATCAGGATGTATGGAAGAAAAAATTCTCACTTCCATTACCTCAAAATCAAGATGCTCATTGTAATGCTGTTCTGTGTTTTTTCTGGGTGATCTGGATAAAGTATCAGAAAGAGTTTGCCTTTTGTGTAAACAAGACTAAAATTGTACTTCTGCAATTTGAGCATCATGCGTTGCAATCTGGCAGGAGTTGTATGCATAGGCTTTACAAAAATAGTAACTAAAGATTGGTGATCAGTTTCAATCTGTTCATTCCAGATTTAAACCAACTTTCAGCACTGCTGAGAGAGCTGACATGCAAAGATGTAGTTTGGTCATGGTCAGAACAGCACCAAAGAATATTTGATGTCCTGAAACAGAAAATTGCTAGTCCACCAACTCTCAGCTACTATGATGTTCACGAACCAGTTACTCTTTCCTGTGATGCTTCTATGTTTGGTGTAGGGGCAGTCATTCATCAAGACGGTAGACCAGTAACCTATGCTTTGAGAACCCTTACCCAAACCGAAATGCAGTATAACCAGACTGAGAAAGAGCTTTTGGCAATTGCGTTTGCATGTTCAAAGTTTCATGATTGTATTTGTGGTCAACCAATCCGAACAGTACAAAAGATTTCATTCTTTGCCCACAGACCTACTGTGTTGACTGTTTCACCAAGCACAAAGACACCATCAACATAAAAAGTAGCGTCGTAGCTTTCTAACTGATCAACTTGCCTCTTGGAATGCCCTCTTCTAATAAACAAATTTGCCTTATTTGATTTACAAAACCTTTTGAAATGATTCTACTTCTTGCAAAAATGACACTGCTGACCAAAAGCTAAGCACTTTTCTCATTTGGGTTCATGATTACCACCACAATTATGACAGCTGACTATGAGGTTTGCCATGGGTTTTGGTGAGTCACCCCTACGCTTTGCTGCATGCATCTTAGGCCTTACTTAGCCTTAGCTCTGGGTTTTACTGAAGTTGTCCTGGGTGTGGCTGCACCCTTAGGCCTGTTATCTCTTAACTGCTGCACTATCTGTGCCTTTCTGTAATCTGACAAATCTCAATGGCCTTATTTAATGTCAAATCACTGTCTCGAAACAAAATCTTTCTCACTGTGTCATTGCTAATACCACACACAAGCTTGTCCATTATCAACTTCTCTCTCAGATTACCAGATCTGCACGTTTTAGCCTTATTTCTCAAGTCAGTTACATATGCAGCAAAAGTATCTGTTTTGTAAATAATAAGTGCCTTTCCCTTGTAATATCCATTTGGGGGTTACACATATCTCTACATTTACATTTTAAGCACTCAGGGTCTTCCCACTTTTCAGCCAGTACCACAATATGGCAGTCTTCCCCCTCCCTTGCAAACACAGCAGGTACATACACAAATGAAAGCTCTCTTTCAATGGCTTGTGAACCAGCTAAATTACACAAAGTGAATGCTTTTGTATATGCATCTTTGTCAGAAAAAGCAACCTGTATGAAAATATCATATTCCTGCTCAAGCACTCTCCAATTTTCTGCAATACTGTTATCAAACACAAGTGGTGCTGGTCTGAGAAAAAATTCTGCTAAGCCCACAGAGTACAATAAAACACAATGCAATCTTGACTCTTGTAATTATGTACAAACATGCACATGCACCAGGTACTTGTAATAGTCAAATGCACAATAAGCTCTTCGAAAGACTGTACTCTGCGAAATATTCTTTGAAACAACTCTACTTTGCGAAATAACTGCACTGTAATAATTCAGACTTGCAAACACACTGCACACTTTGGATACTATGAATAGCTTTAGTTAATGGAAAACATGGTACATAGCGAAAAAATAAGGTTGTTTTCCCTTTTTTGCAGATTTTATGCGATTCAGATATTGTTTCAAACATTTTCATAATTATATCAAATATTTTTATCTACATGTCATAGTTTCAGACATTTCGTTTAATAAGAAATTTGTTTTCAGCTTTCGGAGTGCTTTGCTTTATATTTGTAGTGAAAGAAATCGTTTAAGCAAGTTTTAGTATCTGGAATTCATTTCTGACCTGTTTGGGCGAGTCATTTGAGCAGTTGGGATGATCTACTCCTATATATTCCTCCATTTCTAACCGGCTGCCTCATGGCTGTTATTCTGGATCTAGTTGTGACACCATTTCACTCATGTTGTGTACATTAAGAAGACGTTGAGCTTGGCTATTCATTTAAGTAGTTTATTGTATACAAACACATCAAGATGGATGGCAGAAACATTGAACTTAAACGAACTGACTACATACATGCATGCTCTCACTCTGGCTGCTCACTCAAAATGGCACTCTTACTTGCACATGCTAAGTATGTATATGCACATGCCCACTGACTGGAATGCTTCTTAAAGGTCCATCACATACTCTGATCTACAAGAACCATTTTGCCATCATCCATTGTTTTGCTGACCTTCTCATAGAAGGCCACAAAGTTGAGTAGGCATGATGAAAACCAAACTAGGTTGTTCCAGTGTCTGGAGGTTTACTATGTCATTACTGATAATTTCTATGACAATTCTCTCAGTGGCTTTGCATGTGAGACTAGTGAGACTTATGGTTTTGTAGTTTCCAGGATCTGTAGATGGCCCAGCTTTGTGCAGAGAGATGACTGTTGCTGTTCTCCATTCATGAGGCAAAAATCCTGTTTGGAGGCTACAGTTAAATAGAAATTCCAAAGGGCCTGATAGGTCATGTTTCATGCTATTTAGAAGCCATCCTGGGATACAGTCTGGGCCCACTGATGTAGAGTTCTTAGCCTTGGAGAGAGCATTAAGGACCTGTTCTCTAGTGATAGCAGGGGGAGTTATATTTGATGGTATTTTCTGAGGGAAGGTTGAGGGGAAGAGAAGGGTAAAGTTGGAGTTGAATTTGTCGGCCAGTAGGTTTGCTATATCTTCTGGCTCAATATAGCTGGCTCCATTTACAATGAGCTCTGCACGAAATTGTGTATTGCCTTTGAGGATGCAGACATATCTGAAACATATGTTGTGGCTGTCCTTGGCCTGGGAGGCCAAGTTTATGTCAAATTTGGCTTTGGTAGACTTTATTTGTCCTCTGAATTGTCATTTGATGAGAGTGCTTTTATCCTGCTGGGAGCTGCACGTCATAATTTTAGCCATGATTTTCTTCCTTCTTTCTGATTCCTCCAGGGTGTCTTGTTTTGTGAGTTAGTTCTATACTTTTTTATGATGGGTACAGCCACCTTTATGCAGCTATTAACATGCTTGTATACCGTCTCTGTGAACAGTTCTGCATAGGTAGCAGTGTTCTCAGGGTTTATGGGAGCTTTAAATTTTGCTAGGTTATCACTTAATAGCAGGATGTTACCTTAGAGTAGTTCCAGAATATTCCTAGCTAGGGATTCAGGTTTTATTTTTACTTCAAAGACGACCTTTTTGCAGTATGACCTTTCCAGGGCAGACAATACACTAGGGGGTGTGCAGCACTCTCCCATATTAGTGAGGACCAGATAAAGTATGTTTGCACCCCTAGTTGGTGTATTGACAATCTGGTCCAGGGAGTTTGTTTTTGCAAAATCCAAGAATCTCTGTGCATTTACATTTGGTGTCATACAGCATTCCAGGTTAATAGTGGGGTAATTAAAGTCACCCATGAATATGGTATTGGGTTGGATGTTGAGTGTTTCCAATAAGTTTAAATACATTTTATGCATTTCCTGGGTCATAAAGGAGAAAATATAGTTTACAAGGAAGTGGTATTGGATTTTGCCTATGGTGATTTGAACATCAAGAAGCTCAAGTGAATTGTCCTGTTTGACCATCCTTGAGGTATATTTCTGACATAAATCGAGACATCTCCACCTTTAGTCCCTATCTGTGTAGTCGGTAGTCTAAATGTGTGGAAGGCAGTATAACCTTGCACTGTCGGTGTGCTCTTCAAGGTTTTAAACCATGTCTCAGTGACCACACAGACATCAGCACTCTCTAAGATGAAGAGAGCTTCAAGGGAGTGATACTTTCTGTTTAGACTCCGAACATTCAGCAGCAGTACCTTTAGATTTTCTTGGTTTTGATTTCCTATGTCGGAAGTACTTTTAGTTCTTCATTGCCTAAAAAAGGCACTATGGGGGAAGACAATGTTTTAGCTAATATTCGAAAGCCTAGAGGGGAGAGGTGCAGACCATTCCTGGCAAAGCAGCATGGTCCTTCCATGCTGATAAATATTACACTTAGAACTGGACAGTATACGTATTTGAGCACACTTATTTCCACCTTTCTATGTCAGACATGTTATGGGATTCCTGGGAGGCAATGCTTGAAGCCAGACTGCAGGAAGATGATAAAGAGATGATTATAATAGTGTATGCATTCAAAGAAACCATCCGAACAGATGATCTCTGTATGAAAACTACTTCCATCCATACTTTTTGTATCTGCTAAGCTAGCTAGAATATACTGATCAAAGTTTCTCCTTTGCTCTAAATGTGAATAAAATGAGTAGAAGAGGGGGATCATGTTTTCTAGTACTGCAAAGGAGTAATGTTTTACTAATTAAAAGCAGAAAATATGCTACAGTATATCTGGGGAATGTGCTTCCAGCTCATAGATTGATTAGTCAGCCTGTAGGCTTTCTTTATCAGCTTAAGTGCTTAGAAAGGTTATTCATGTTACATTTTAACAACAGATCAGACGTGTTATGTGCATGGGGAAATGCTGCCAGCCTCATACTAAACAATGCAGTTACAGGCCAGTATATTAGGAGATGGAGCAGTAAGTGGCAACAGACAGGGTGATCTAAACTGAATAAAGTGAAGAACAGATATTGATCAGGGTGACTGGGGATACAGGATGACATATGCAAAATGAGTGAAGAAGGTTAACAGGAGGTCATAATATCTGGGCTCGGTCTCAGTGGTTTTCCAAAATAAATGTTGTTCACCAAGGAGAATGTAAACAATTTATGTCAAGCTACATCTTGTGATTTAAAATAATTTTATACATTCTCTGTAGTGAACAATATTTGTGTTTCAAATTAACTTGACTTCTATTTTATAAGCATCAGTACTTTGTACTTGCTGGTTGTTTTTTTTTTTTTTGGATTAAAATGACTCAGTTGTTATGTTGACAATAATGAATAATGGAAAGTGAAGTCATACTCATGGACATGGACAAACTAGATGCCAGAAATATATTACTGTATCTTTTGGGAAGTCCTCTATCCCAGTGAACTACCACATTGACAACACACTCCCTTAAACTGACTCAATTGTTCAGGATTTGGGAACATATGTGGTCAGTGACCTAATTTTTACTAAAAGGATACAAGACCTACAGAACATGTCTAAAATGGACTAACAAAGCCCTGTCACTATACTCTGTATCCTACAGACTGCTAAGAGGTGTCCTGTATCTGGCAAAAAAGGCACCCTATGACCCATTACTGATGGATTTACTACACATCAGCAAGTCAAGTGGCATCAGAAATATTCTGTCAAGGTATCTAAACCTCTTCTCCAACATCAACAGAACAGTTTGGAGGGACAAGTATATCTCACAGAGGATATTGCTGCTATGGAACAGACTCACCCCACCAACATAAAATAAAGTTCATCCTCATCCATATTCAAGCACAACTTAGATCTATGGATGGGAGAAAGAAATTTACCCAAGACTCCTACCTGTGCTACTAATGGACAGTGACAGATTCTAAATGCTTTATCCCAATACATGCGTCCCCTCAAATGTTCTAGTTTGAGCCCAATTATTCTTATTCTTATTAGGAGTAATATATAATTACTGACCATGGGATGCTAAGGCCAATCTATAACCAAATGGGATAAGTTATTTGAGTGTGAAAAGTGAAGTTGACTAGATTTAAATAGGCGCAAAAGGGCAACTCTCCTAGTACTTACCTATGAACATATAATTTAGAATGCTCAGGCATTGCATTAACATTTAGAATCAAAATCCCCTGGCATTGGGAGGGGGTTGATTTTTTTATTTATTTCTGTAACTGTAATCTGTTCATACTCCTTTGCTGGAATATTGGTGTATACAGCAATCCTGGGAACTGGGAAAAAACACTTAACTGTGTTCAGAAATATAATTAATATTTTTCAAAGAAAGCAAAAATGTTAACAAGTGATCAAAAACAGTATGCAGAGAAAAAGGCATAATTGGGGCCTCACAAGAAAACAAAAATAAGAACAACAGAAGGGAAGAAAGGGGTAATTCTTATAGTAATAACAATTACTACACTGAAGCAACTAGTACTAACATGCATAGGGGTTTGGAGAACTAGATTCATTTCCTGAGCATAATGAAGTTTTTTTTTTTACATTGAGAAGGTCAGAAAGATTGGCCAACAAAAATCGGTACAACCTATACTTGGGGCAGTTTCAAGAAAATGTAATGCACAAGGAAAACCAGGGTTGGACGAGAGTGGGAAAGAAAATGAAAGAACTATACAAGAAGGGATGAAAGGTATTTGTGGAATTTAATGGATTTAAAATTTTTAATTATACATCTGTCACTCTTAATAAAGAACATTTTGATATTTTTTCCAGGGGATTGAAGTTCGTCCCAACAAGGTATGGTGATTTAGCTAGTATGCTGGTAGATTTAAAGCTTTATTTAAGGAAATTAAATCTGGGGTTGTGTTTTAACAATGCTGTTGATTATGAAGCACACACCACTGGTTTGCATAGGAGTAGTACGATCAACCCACCCCTACACCCTATACTGTTAACATTTGAAAAATATGTCACTGAAGAGATGCACAGGATTTACAGTAAAAACAACAAGAGAGGATTTTCCAACTTAAGTAAGCAAGAAAAGTCACTACTTGAGGAGTTAAAAAAATTACAAGAATTTGCGGGTAATGAAACCTGACAAGGGAGGTGGGGGTGGTACTTTTTGGTATGGAGGAATATAACAACGCTATTGCTAACAATGCCACCTACTCCCCAGTCTCTAGGAAAGAAATGTTAATAGCTTACAGTAGGATTGACTCTTTATTAGAGGAGTACCTACTGGAAGGGAGAATTGATGGGCAAATTCATCATTTTTTGAAACAGTGTAATCCTATTATTCCCAACATCTTTGGGGTGCCCAAAGTGCACAAATGTATCAAAGACCCACCTTTTAGACCTATCGTGTCAGCGAGAGGTTTAAAAACACACCCTCTGGCAGTGTATATTGATCATTGGACCAAGGAAATTGTTTTTAAAGCTGACCACTTGATCAAGGATTCGTGGGACCTTTTAGGTAAATTAACTCCTGGAATTTGGAAGAAAGGTCTAAGTTTCTTAACTATTGATGTTTAGGACTTGTTCACGAGTATCCCTAGGGAAGAAGGACATCAATACTTTTGTGGCACTTTACATAGGTTGTCCACTTTGTCTGCAGATAGGATAGACTTAATCACTGAATTAATGGAAGTGGTACTTGACAACAATTATATCCACTTTCAGGGGGAAAATTACCAACAAATCAGTGGAGTGACTATGAAGACAGCTTGTGCCCCCACCTACGCTAATTTGGTCATGTTAGGGTGGGTACACCGTTATGTCTTCAATTGTCCCTTTTACAAGTACATATGTCTATTTGTAAGATTTCTGGACAATATATTTGTCTTGTGGGAGGGGGATGAAGAAAGTGCTGGTATGTTTTTGAAATATCTTAATGGTTGCACCACCTTTTTCAAGTTCACACATCAATGGAGGAAGGAGTGTATGAATTATTTGGACGCAACCATTTTTCAGACCAAAGATGGTTTCAAGTAGAAAATTTATAGAAAAGACATTTGGTACAACAGCTACCTGCACTATTCTAGTAATCACCCCCAGAGTCAGAAAAAGAACTTGATTAAAGGGCAAGCAGTTAGAATTGCCAGGATGACCTCAGAAAAAGAGGATCTTATGGGAGAGTTCTTAAAACTTAAAGAAAGGTTCTTAGACAGAGGGTACCCAGAGAATGACATCCTTGCAAGTTTGGATGAGGTGTATAAAGGTTGGGGTTCTAAATATAAGCCTCTTTTGGGTAAGGACCCAGGTAAATTAAAAAAACAGCGGAAATGACAAGAAGTATCACAAGGCATGTGTTTTGGAATTCAACCAGCTGACAACTTCTTTTATGGACATTATTAAGGCCAACTGGAGTATGTTAAAAGTAAATAAAGAAGTGCATGAGGTGGTTGGGCAGGAACCCATATTTACTTTTAGAACTGGTAAAAATTTCAAAAAATAGTTTGAATATATTGGTATAAACAATTTGAAAGTTAAAAGGGCAATTACTTCCTGTGGAATGTGTAAACAATTTCCACACATTATAAAGGATGAATTTATTTCTTTAAAAAATGGACTGGGGAGTAAAATTGATTTTTGTAAGGGAAACTGTAACACAAAAATGTTAGTATACCTGGCTGGATCTGGAGGGTGTTCAGTATTCTATGTCAGTAAGACTGAAAGGGCTTTGAAAGACAGGCAGTATGAACACCTCCATGACATTAAAATAAATAAAGAAAGAAACAAGTGCATTGTATAAACATTCATTAAATTGTGAGAATTTTAGCCATTTCAAATTTGGTATTATAGACGTTATTAAGATCAACCCTAGAGGGGGTGACATGAAGAACACAAGGAATTAAAGTGGCAGCTAAGGTGACATCTGGAGCATTTCTCCCCGGGCCTCCGCTGAAAACAGGCTCTGTGTAACCTAGTCGGACTTTCCCGGTCAACAAATGATAAATAAAATAAATAATTAAAAATCTAATATTTTTTCCTGGCTTAAATGAATATATTACTATAAAACCTGTATTAATGTTGAAAGCCCTTCACGTTTAAAAGGGCACTGTTTTTCAATTTTTTTAATGTTCTTGTGCATGGGTTTAACCTTATTTTATTACTTAATTATTTTTATTAACTACTTTACTAATTTTATGATTGAATTATTGGACTAATTATGCCTTTATTGATTTTACTATATAAAGAGTGTGTACTTTCATGCTGGCATCTGATGAAGTCTTGTGCTTAAGACGAAAGCGCTCATCTTACCGTGTTTTTATTACTAATTGTGGATTAAATTGTTTGTACTGCACCAAGGACTGGACTTGTTCTTTTTATGTTTTTTTTTTTTTTTTTTTTTTTTTTTTTTGAGTTTTGTGTTCAGAAATATGTCACTTATCACTGGAGAAAGATGAAGGTGATGAAAAGATGAAAATTAAATGTATTCACAGTATGAAGAACTTCAGATACCCAACAGATGGGCTTTTGGTGCACTTAATCAGAATACAGATATGATGCTTGCAAACTTTAAGAAACTATCTTAATACAAGATTCCAATTATTTTTCAGTGGAAATTACATTACAAGATAGTATGTACATTTTTTCAGATGAAAGCAGGAGTAGGAACTCTGCACTCTCATATTTATAAGGAAAACTATGTTTATAACCAAAAAAGTACAGTTATGTAAAATCTTACAACGGTAGATGTCCTTCCCTTCACTGTTGCATTATTCATAACATTAGGGATCCCCTGCCAAGGGTGACCAGACGTTCGGCCAGTATACCAAAGCCTTTAGGTTGCTTTAAGTTACCTTGTACGTCACACATATGCTCCTCGCATAGCATATGGCATAAAGGTGATGTCCGGACACACCATCCTCAGAACTGATAGCCCTAGTAGGAATGCCAGTTCAAGGAAAAAAGAGGTAGACAGTACATCCAGAAGAGCAAAGAACCGGGGGAGAAGGAAGGGAGTGAATACTGCAACAGTGAAGTGAAGAACATCTACCATTATAGTAAGATTTTACACAACTGTACTATGCCCTTCCATCTCACTGTTGCAGTATTCATAACATTAGGAAGAGTACTAAAGCTCAGGAAGACATTTGGGAGGAGGAAGGACCAGCAGAGTCCATGAAAGCCATGAAGGATGGTCCTAGCAAAATCAGCTCTAGCTCTCGAGATGACATTCAACTTGTAGTGTTTGGTAAAGGTATGCACAAAAGTCCAGGTAGCTGCCTCACGAATAGAGTTAGTATCCAAACTCTTGAAAAAAGCACCAGAAGAAGACAGTCCTAGTAAAATGAGTCTTAACAGAAAAAGGAAGGCTCGTACCATGAAAGAAAAAAAAAAGAAATAGCTTTTGAAAGCCAAGAAGAAATTATTTGCTTGGATACAGCTAATACTAAGGACCTAGGATGAAAAGAAAGGAGCTTCAGACTTCCAAATAGTCTTAACCTTATTCAATTAAAATCTGAGTTGTCTATGCACATCCAGTTTGTGCAGCAACCTCTCACTGGAAGACTAAGGAGAAGGGAAAAAAGTGGGCAAATGAATAGACTGATTAACGGACAACTCAATCACCTTGGGCATAAAAGAAGGATTAGTAAACAAGGACACCCTGTCCTTATGAAACATCAAAAAAGGAGGACAAGCCTTAAGGGCTTGAAGCACAGACACTCGTCTGGCAGAACTAAGGGCCAACAACAGTACAGTCTTCCAAGAGCAATGTTGCAAGGATAATGAAACAGCAGGGTCAAAAGGAGATAGAGTCAATTTTTCCAAAACAAAATTAAAAACTCAGGGAGGAGGAACAGGCTTCCTGGGAGGCCTACTATGAAGGATGCCTTTAAGAAATTGTTTAGCTTCAAGTCTAGAAGCCAAAGGAGGAGATAAAAGCAGACAAGGCAAGATAACTGATAAGTGAGCCTTAACAGAGGAATATGCCAATCTAGCATTGAGCAATTCACACAGATAGGAGAGAACCAAAGGAACATCCACGAAAGTAGATCCAGGTTACGAGAAAGACACCAAACAGAAAACCTCTTCCATTTGGATAAGTAGGATTTCCTAGTAGTGCATTTTCTGGCCTCCTGCAGGACCCAAAGCACATCCTCAGAAAAAAAGGTGTCTATGTGGAATCAAACTCCTATCACCCACAGTGTCAGTTAAAGAGTGGACAGGTGGGATGGATGAGAGATCCCATGTCTTGTGCGAGTAGGTCCACCCTGTGAGCTAACTTATGATGATTGCATTTGGCTAAATGCAGACGAGGGAACCGATGCTGTCTCAACCAAAAGAGAGTCACCAACAAGATTTTGGAAGTATCTTGTTGAATTTTGAACAGGACTTTTGAAATGAGGGGAAGCAGAGGGAACACAAAGAGACATCACATTCCAAGAAAAAGATGGGTGTCTGCCTTCTAAACCAGAGGACTTGAGACTGTGGCACAAAAAGGAGAAAGTCATCTGTTCAGACAGGAGGCAAACAGATCGACTTGAGGAGTACCCCACTGGTGGACAATGTCCAGTAACACATTCCTGTAAAGCAATCATTCATGGGATTGAGTTAAGGACCTACTCAGAGTGTCTGCCACAATGTTTTAACTTGAGGGAATGTAAATTGCCTGAAGAGTCACTTGATACTAGACAGCAAGATGCCACAGCAGGAGTGCCAACTGACAAAGAGGATAAGCTCTTGTTCCCCTCTGTTTCCATCCCAAATCACTATGGTACTGTCTCTGTAAATACCTTGAGAGGTCCCAGGGTGAAAAAAGGATGAAAAACCTGAAGCACCAGCGGAAGAGTGCTCATCTCTTTCACATTGATGTGCTCCTTCTGCTGAAGAGGTGACCATACCACCTGCGCCTCTAGGGAGCCAAAAGCTGCTCCCCATCCCACTTCTGAAGCATATGTGGCCAGCTCCTGAGAAGGAAAAGGGGGATAAAAGGGGAGCCCTTTATTTAAAGACAACTGCTGGATCCACCAGTGAAGTTCCTTCTTGAGACAGGGAAAAAGAGGAACTACAAAGTCTAGGGGATGCGCATGCTGAAGCAAAGTGACTTCAGAAACCAGTGAACCTTTCTCATGTGGAGTTTGGCCAGAGGGAGCATAGGGATGGTGGATACCATAAATCCCAGAGCTCTCAGAAACCCCCTGGCTGTGACAGAGGCCACAGGCAGAAGAGTTTGAAAGAAGGAAACGAGAGTCAAGGCCATGGCAGGAGGCAGGGATGCCAGCATATTCACTGTCTGAATCCTGCACCCCAGAAAAACATGGTCCTGAGGAGTCAGAACAGATTTTTTGAAGTTTATTTTAAACCCCAAGTTTTGCAGAAGAGAAAAACAAAAATGAAGATTTTGCAAGAGGATCTCTGGAGAGGATGCCTGAAACAGGTTGTCATCCAAGTAAGGAAATACCTGGATCCCCTGAATCCTGCAAAAAGCAATCACAGGAGCTAGGCATTTGGTGAATACTCTGGAGAAGTAGAGAGGTCAAAGGGGAAAGCAGAGAACTGAGAATGCCAAGAAGTAAGCGAGAAACATAAAAACTTCCTAAAAAGGGATTAATAGAGACATGAAGGTAAGCAGTCTTGAGATCCGGAGAAACTATAAAAGCCTGAGGAAGCAGCAAAGGGAACAAAGTCTGACTGAAGGGATAACATACAAAAGAAAGGAACCTTCAGAAAAAATATTCAGCTGAGAAAGATCCAGAATGGGTCTCCAAGTGCCCTCTTTCCTTGAACAGCTCGAACTTCTTGAATAGTTCCCTTAGTCAAAAGATCTTGAAACACTTCTGGAAAAAGCTCAACTGTTCTTAAGGTGGTTAAAAAATGCCCATGAAGGGTTGGGGGGAGAGATTTCCAAACCATGAAATAACTTTGGCAAATGATGGAAGACCCCAAAAATCATGGGTTATGCTTAACCAGACAGGAACAGACAGAGAAAGATGAAGAGAAAGAGAAAGACGAATGTGGCTGAGAAGAAGAGGGTAGTCAGACAATACCTGGTTTATCAGGAAAGGAAGGTTTCTGAGCAGGAGGGGTCTGTGTAGACTTAGCAAGGGGACCCTGCTACCACCCTTCTTACCTTGAGGAGGAGGATACGACTGCCTTCTAACAAAAGATTTAGGAGGATAGTTTCTCTGGAACTTTGGTGCAGGCAAAACAAAAATGTTTCAGGTTCTGTAACTCTCTGACTTTCTCCAGTAGGGACTTGAATAAATCAGCTGCAGCAGGACCAAACAAACCTTCATTGTCCAGAGGAGCATCCACCAGCTTAGCCTTAACATCATCTGGCAATCTGGCAGAGGTTGAAGCCATAGCCAAGAATATCTCCTCAACACAGAGCAAGAAGCAGCAGCCCTAGAAGACGCTTCAACATCATAACTAAATTTAATGGAATGCCGAGCAATCTGGGAAGAAGCCCCTAACAGAGACAAGGTAGAAGCGTCACCCTCAGAATCAGGAAGGTCAGAAATAATCCTGCAATCCTGAGGAAGGAGAACCAAAACATATCTGGTCATACAAGTCTGATAATTAACAGCTCAAAAGGCTAGGCTGGCTAAAGTATGAACCTTTTTCCCCAGCTTTTCCATAGTCCTGTTGTCCTATAGACAGCAAGAATTTAGAAGGCTTGTTAGATGCCACAGAAACCACCAAAGGGTAAGCAGCTGGACACTTATAAAGGAATTATCAGTCATCAGGCATTTTATTAAACCAATCTGATTTCTTAGGATTATGGGGCTGAGATGCAGAAGAAAAGGCATCTAATAAAGCAGCCAAAACAGGAGAAATAGCAAAGGGTCTAGGAGACTCCATCTGAAGGAGCTCATAATATCTCCTCTGCACCTCACACATTTGGGAACAATCCTATTTAAAGAACTCCAACTTCCTGGCAATGGTATCCCCAAAAGAAATCTCAAAATGAGATTCGGGACTAGTGGACCTCTCTTCCTCACAGCTATACTCCAAAGGGGAAGTCATCTGGGTAGAATAAGCCAGGGATTCCTCATCCAAATGCTCTTCTTCCTCAGAGGAATCCTGAACTGCTTGAGAGGGGAAGATGACCAAGGAGGAGCAGGGACAAAGAACCCCTGAGGAGGCTTCAAGGCCATAAGAGCATTGGACAAGCCCTGTGTAAAATTCTGCCATTCACTTTGAGGGCCCTTAAGAGTAGAAGAAAAATGTTTTGTCTTTTACTTCTTTTTTAAAGGAACATCCACCTTATGAAAATGTAGAAGGCTCCAATGTCAACCTACATTCAATAATCAGTCAGGACCGCATCCATCACCAGTACCTGAGGACTCCCCCGGCCCTTCGTCGATAATTGGCCATGGTCCACCCTGAACATCTAAAATGGATGTCTGCAAGGCCCCTGAGGACATGCTAGCAGCCGGATCCATGCTGGCCCCTGAACCGGTCATGGCAGAGGAATCCAACCTAGGAACTGGACGATCCTCTGGGCTTTCATCAGCCACGAGACAGACATCCAGTATAGGAGGCACAGCTAAAGGAGCTGACCTGACTTTTTTGGTCTTCTTTGAAGACAGCTGACCATCAGGCCAGGAAGTACCTTCCATAGCATCTTTAGCTAAAAGCTTTAGACAATAGTTTTCAAGACAGATAGCGAGAAATGAAAGACAACTATGTAAGGTCTTTGGAACAAAAGCCGGACACATAGTACAGGACGTATGGTTACAAGAAGCACCTGAACAAAACAAGGACTGGTCGTGATGGTCTTTATGGGGAATTTGTCTCCCACACTGGCATTTATCCTTTCTGAGTGATATGAAACCCCACAACACAAATCCTGAAGCAAAAAAATGATAAGCAAAAAACCCCAACGGGCACTTATCTGAATAGCTAGGTACATCAGCAATGACTTGAGTGATCAGACCGATGATCACACAGCAAGATGTTCACCAGTTCGGTTCTTTGCTAGGATTCCTTCAGTACAGTGTCTTCATGTCCTCTCTGTGCTTGTTTGGGTTTCCTCTGGGTGATCCAGTTTTATCCCGCATTCCAAAGACAGCTGTCTACAAGATCACTCAGAGACACCCGTGACTCGTGAGAGAGACAGAGAGAGAAAGAGAAAATAGACTTAAAAGGAAAAAAGACAAATAGAACTTCAAGGTTCAGGCTGAATGCTTTTTTTAAGCATGATGTGCAATTAAAGTACATGCTGTAGAAGTTTTTTGATGTTATATCTTCTTTTTATATGACAGTGCAAGAAACAGATTATATATAAATGATTACAGATTACTTGTACTTATGCTACAAGGGTTATGACCATTTAATGTTCAGCTATCTCCACAGAGAAGTGTGACAAAAGGAGATACTGCCAGCCCAGCTATCTGGAGTTTTGTAAATAATTGTATGTCATTTGTGAATATTAACATGACTTGTATAGACGTGTAACAAAAAGGAGATACTGCCAGCACAGCTGTCTGGAATTTCGTAAATGGTTATGTGTCATTTATGAACAAGATGTATCTAATACAGATGTATTCAGAACTGTATGTCATACTGTACAGATGTGTGCTGAACTTAGTAACTGTTTAGATGTATATATTTTTTAAGAATGGAATCTACAACAGAAGAAGTTAACTTCAGAAGAATAGTTGAGATTGAGTTACTTTATGGCTGGGCCATGAAAGGAGATGTTATCTTTCAGTTTCAGTGCAACAGGAGACAATGTCTAGCACTAGAATTTTTTGTATCGTCTTTAAATGTGGAGGAAGGTAAATTATTTTATGACTTCCATCATTTGCCTTAGATCTAAAAAGAGACCTTATTTATGTATTTTCACAGCTAGATTCTAAATACTGTTGTTTTTGAGCCTGGGAACTGAAGTCAGATGACAACAAATGATGTCATTCTGCAAGTATCCCAGCAGTAATATTTGGGATATTAATTTAAGAACTCTCCAACAGGGCATCTTGTATTTGGTCTTTGACCTGACAAGAACATCCACTTGCCACATCTACCTACTTGTTGCTCTGTAAGTAAGTTAACTAGGGTGCAGTAATTCCCATAGATTCAAACAGGAATATAGTGAAGTATAGCTTAGATATTTTCTTTATTTATTTGAGACTATCCTGCAATGTTGTTTTAAATATTTCCTGTGATTTTGAACTCTGATGTAACTATGACTATATACTGACTATTTTCTTGTTCTTTTATTATTTATAATTAAATATATTTAACCCTTTCATTGTGGCTGATATTTGTGAGACATATTTAAGTTCTAAGAGTACTTGCATATTTATTTGGTGACACTGTGGGCCACTCCTAATAGCCTTGCTCTTGGTCAAACTACCATTTGTATTAATAGTAACATTACACAGTAAGATTGGACATCCTTTGTTAAGGGCCTTAAAGCAGCTGATAAGGACATGGTTGGTGGCAGTAAAAACTACCTTATAGTCTGGGGAGAAGGGGGAATAGCTAGTAAACCTGTGCCAGCCTTTCCCAGGGGTGTGTGTGTGTGTGTGTGTGTGTGTGTGTGTGTGTGTGTATGTGTTTGTGTTTGTGTGTGTGTGTGTGTGTATGTGTGAGCTACTTACACAGGGACAGGAAGCACTGGCTGGACAGAGAGGGTGCTGGAGGTCTTGGCTTGGCCATTCAGCTGGGATCTCAGTTCTATAGCTATGCCAGTGGGGAGTCTTCTTCCTCTTTATCCAGATCTCCAATAAATCAGCCCGGACTGACTGTAGACTCTGTGTGCTTTTAAGGGAAATTGCACTTGATGCAGAGAGCTGGATCTGGAAATACTGTGTGTACTTGTCATCCTCCAAATGTACGTCCCCCACTGGTGCTAGTGGTGAGGACTGAGGCTCCTTGATTACTGGGCCAGTGGTGTGGTGTCACAAGAAGTAACCATACAAGTCATCAGTTATGAAGTACCATTAGTTCACATCAAGATATACAAGTCCACATCAAGCATATATTTTAAGAATGCAAGGGAAATGTTTTATACTACAATCTTACAAGTACAGAACTGCAAGGTTTGGGAAACCTAAGTAATACAACTAAGACAATAATAAAGACAGCTAACATTAGTAATGTTGTTTTATCAAAAAAAACAGAATTTTATACATGGGCTGTGAGCACTTAAATTATAATGCTACCTGAGCTTAGTATGGAATTGTGCATGAAAGCTGTTAAAAGATTTTAAGCAATTACTGGATAAAGGTGTGAGATTACATTCTCCCCCCTCAGATGCAAAATGAGAACTGTTTTGTTAAACATGTCCTGATATATGTTTTGCTTGCCTAACGTACATAAAAATATCGTTTGCCCACCTACTAGACCTGCTGTGCCAGGTTACAATAATACCTTGAGTAGAGTACTTACTTTTTATATAAACTGCTTATGCTGCTCAAGTTCTTCCTCGTATTTAAATTCTTAAGTGACAGAAGCAATATTACTGGGATATTTTTTCTTACGCCTATTTTTATGTTTGATACTAAGCCATAACAGTAGAAATGAAGCAGGTTTATGGGGCATCTTTTCCATCATAGGCTAACCTGATGACAAATATTCCTCCTCTAACATACCTGTTAAATGATCTGTATTTTTAGAAATTATTATGCATTTTAGACATATAAATGGCTTGCTTTTTGTATAGCAAATGAGAGTGATCATTTGGAGTACTTATTGATAGAACATTTAATGATCATGTAAGCTTTACATTACAGTAAAAGAAAGATAATATCTGCATATTAGTTTAACTGGAATTAACCTTTCATCCCTAGTGACCAATATGTTAATTTGTAGAGGTTAATCCAGAGGTGAAATGGAGAGGGCTATTTGGCAAGTTAGTGAAAAACAAGAAATGACTCATTAAAACTAAATCAATGTATCTGAAACTATATAAGGGACATGGAGGGTCTTGGTACAGAGGAGAAAATTGCAAAACACATGTAATGTATAAAAAGAGCACAACATTATTTCAAAAAAGATCCTAGTGGTCCTTCTGGACTAGTAAAACATTGTAAGCAATAATGAAATCTTACATCAGTATTGTCTGTAACTGCCCAACAATCTCCTTTAAAAAAGGGTAAAAGTATTGGTGACTATTCAGTTTATTGCAGTCTCTGCAACAAAATTACAAAATTCCATTCCTGGCTTAGTCACAACTTTCCTGACATAATAGCAATATCTGAAACCTGGCTCAAAGCACATATATTAGACTCCGAAATCCTTCCACCTGGCTACAACATTATTCGCAAAGACAGGGTCCAGAAAACAAGAAGAGGCATAGCCCTAATATATAAAGACTCCTTAACAATAACTTTACATCCAGTGCCAATCCCCATTTTCAGTTCCCTGGAAATCTTAATGAAATCCCTACTTATAAACCCTAACAAACAACTATGTATTGTCACCATCTATAGTCCCCCCCAGTCAAAACATCCCACACTTACACAACTTCCTAGAATGGATAAACCGTACTATCCACCAAGAAACCATCATACTAGGAGACACTAACATCAATTGGTATAACTTAACCTTCAAATCTCCTAACACCAGCATTAATCTCCATAGTTTCACACAACTTATCTCAGAGCCTACACAGGCATTAAACACCCGAGCCGAAGTCATACTAGAGTGGATCCTGGTATCCCACCCCGACTACTACACCAATACCAGTACCTTCCCTATCACCATATAAATCAATCAGGAATCTGATCCATTTTAACCAAGAATAATTTATCTCTACCCTTCAAACTCACAACTGGTCCCTGATGATGAGGCTGTACAATATTTTAACAGCACCTTTCTGAACACACTAAACAGCCTAGCACCTCTACGTATTAAATGCTCAAAACTAAACCATGCCCCCTGGTTGACAAAACACACCAAACAAACCCTTATGTCTAGAGATAAAGCTTGGAAAACGTGGAAAAAATGTAGGACCATAGAAAACAAACTAAATTACATACAAATTAGAAATGCTGCACAGAAACGTATCATAACTGATAAGAAATCCTACTTCTCCTCTAATCTCTTCTCCCAAAATACTAACCCAAAATTTTTCTGGAAATCAGTATCCTCCCTTCTAAATCCTGCTAACATTCAAAATCCTTCACTTGTACCCAACAAAAACCCTCTCCAGATCACCCAAATATTCAATAACCACTTCAGTGATACCATCCAAAGACTCACTCTCAAATACAAAACCCACTTCTACCACTACCACAACAGACCCCCTATTCTCCATAATTAATTCTCCACTTATTTCACCTTTCTCATTCCAACCCGTGCCTACATTCCTTATTCAAAGACTTCTAACCAAATTAAAACCCTGCTCACTCTCAGCCAAAACCACCAGAATACATACAACTAGCAGCCATGGCGATTGCCTATCCAGTCAGCATTGTTATCAATTACTCCTTTACTGAATCATATGTCCTCCTACTATGGAAAAAAGTCCATAATTAATCCACTTCACAAAGGAGGTAATGCTCATGATCTGTCAAACTACTGCCCCATCTCTATCCTCTCCCCACTATCAAAAATCCTAGAAAAATGTATTCAAACCCAATTACTCAATCACCTCATCAAAAATAACCTCCTATCTCCCACTCAGCATGGTTTCCACCCAGGCCATAGCACTACCTCAGCCCTACTCTCCTTTACTGACATAGTTAACAAAGCTCTTGACACTGGCTTATCCACTTCTGTACTACTGCTCAACCTTTCAAAAGCTTTCAACACTATTTCTCACCCTAAGCTTTTACAACACTTATAGAAACTTGGCTGCTCCTAAACTGTAACACCTGGTTTTCCTCCTACCTAAACAACGGACAACAATCAGTCAAGATGGCAAAACCAACTTTCTGATTTCTTAGTAAACAACACACATGTTCCACAAGGATTCATATTAGGACACTACTTTTGAATATTTTCATTAATGCTCTAAATAAAGCCTCCCAGAACAGCATACTAATTCAGTATGCAGATGATTCAACCATCATCTCATCCTCACGTGATTTCACCAACCTCCAGAAAATAACCCAAGACGCTTTCTCCTCTATAGAAAACTGGCCGAATGACTCTCAATCAATGCCCAACCCAAAAAAAACTAACCTGTTACTATTCTCATCAAAACCTCCAAATACAGAATTCAAAATTCTCTCCCATAACAAAACAGTAATTGAACAGGTGCAATTCACAAAACTACTAGGAATGACTATCGACAACAAACTCTCCTTTGAACAACATATAATGCAAACTATAAAGAAGACCCATTTCAAATTAGGCAAACTATACCGACACAAACAATGCCTTGATGAGCAAACTAGAAACAAACTAGCAAACACTTTGCTTATTCCATCCCTTATGTATGGCACCCCCATTTTCACCAACCTCCATAAATCAGTTAGCAGTAAGCTACAACAATGCTACTATAAAATAGCAAAATTTGCATCAAACTTGCAGAACTGCTCCCACCACTGTACAGCTCTCTCAAACCTATCCTGGCTAGAATTTCACCACTACCTCCAGTTTACTCAACTCTATATGGCCCATAAACTGATTTTCCAACCTGACAGCTGTCTCGCTCTCCAATCCATCTTACACACATATACCCCTACTCAATCTCTCCACTCTTCTTAGAAAACCCTGTTAAGCATAGCCAAACCCAACAAGAGAGAAGGACAATCCCTATATTCCTACAACATATCCAAACTATGGAATAACCCTCCCCTCCACCATTACCCAACTAGATTCCCTAAAGCCTTTTAAAGTTGCACAAAAAACCTACTTGTTACAAAACCCAAACTGTACATGTGATATACAATGTAAACCCCCTGAATTACACAACCCATTAAACAAGAAACCTACCATTTAACACCTCTCATTTATTTGTACTCAAGTGACTAGTAATCCATCACAAAGTCCATAATTTCTGAGTTGTACTTTTTAACTATAATTAGAAGCTTGCTGATTAATGTATATAACAACTGTATACTCTATGTAGTACTTGTTTGTCTTGTTTTGTTCTTGTTTTTAAAACTATGGAGCCTTTTCTCCCCAGATTTATAATCAAACTGTGTAAGTTTTTGTTGTTTGTTAACTGTGGAGCTTTTTTCCCTGGGCCTCCACTGAAGATGAGTCCTGTGCCCAGTGGACTTTCCCGGTCAACAAATGCCAATAAATAGAAGTTATGTCCTTACCATAACGTTCCATGTGGAGTGTTCATCTCGCCTTTGTTCTTACACATGGGTTCGGAGCCGATCCTCGGCTCCGTGTCGCTGCAAGCTCTGCATCGAGAAGAAGCTCGAGACAACCTAATACCCACAATCCCCCTCTGCCTTTACCTCAGATCTAGTTTGCAAGCAAACCAGCAGTCAGAGAGAGAAACACTCATGCCAATATCACATACGCACAGAAACTAAGAGTCTATACATATACATATATATATATATATATATATACATGTCAACCATATATACAACAACTACAATGCAGAAGCAGAATGCCCCAGACCAGGCACCAAACTGAACGTTCTTCCTAAGGGTGGGAGGGTGGGAATGTAAGAACAAAGGCGAGATGAACACTCCACATGGAACGTTATGGTAAGGACATAACTTCTATATGTGATAGTGTTCAATCTCGCCGTTTGTTCTTACACATGGGTAGCGTCCCTAGCTCCTTGTTCCTGAGGAACTCACGGAAGGACGTTCTTGAGCACAGTGGAACCAAAGGTTGCCCTGTCCCTAGAAACCTTGTCTACCTTATAGTGAGAAATGAATGTATGTGGTTTAGACCAAGTAGCAGCCGCACAAATAGCGTCTAGTGGTAGGCGAGCTGCATGAGCCAGGGATGTAGACACTGACCTTGTGGAATGTCCTTTGGGTTTGTGCAAAAGAGTTTTATCTGAAGAATCATAGACATGGATGATACAATCAGTTAACCACTTAGAAAGAGGTCTTTTAGTAACCGCTACTCCTTTTCTGTTATCAGCAAAGGCTACAAAAAGTTGATCAGATTTCCTGTGATCTTTTGTTCTATCCAAATAAAACCTTAGTTGCCTGTGGACATCTAATTTGTGTAACATATACTCCATTTTATTGGAGTGATTCTTGAAGAAAGTGGGTAATTCAATGGACTGATTAATATTGTTAATAGAACAAACTTTAGGAAGGAAGGATGAATTAGTGCGAAGAGAAACTCTGTCAGAGTGAAAGATCAAATAAGGGTGTTTAATGGATAGAGCTTGAAGTTCAGATACTCGCCTAGCAGATGTAATGGCTACCAAGAAGAGAGTCTTCCACGACAAAAATTTCAATGGGCAAGAGGAGGCTGGTTCAAAGGGGGGTAGCATCAACTTAGATAATAATAAGTTTAGACTCCAAGGTGACGTAGGAGATCTAATTGGTGGTCTAATATGAAAAGACCCTTTTAAAAAGGCTTTACAAAGTCTGTGGGCCATAACAGCAGCCCCACATTCTTCCACATGGAAATTAGAAATGGCAGCCAATTGAACTCTTAATGTGGCAGGAGAAGCACCCTGATGGAACAATTCTGTTAAAACTCTAATATTTTATTCAAAGGAGCTATAACAGGGTCCACTTGCTGTGTATTTGCCCAGAATACAAAGCGCTTCCATTTACTAGTATATGTTTTAGTAGTGGAAGCTTTATGAGAAGCCACTAATATATTCCGAACTGCAGGTGAAAGAAGATCAGACCTGGCTAAGTTGGGAATTGGAGCAGCCAAGCTGCTAGATGGAGGGACAAGAGCGAGGGGTGGGGAGCCCCTGATGAGTGAGTCAATAGATCTGGCTCTGGGTCCAGGATCCCCGAATGCAGTGTGTCATGAGGAAGGGGAACCAAATTTGACGAGACCAGAATGGGGCAATGAGGATTATTGTCCTGTGTAGGTTGTTGGCTTTCTGGAGAAACTTTGCAATCAGGGGAAAGGGAGGAAAAGCGTACAGGAGACCCGGGGCCAATCGTGCACCAGTGGGGACTTCCCTGGGGACTTCCCCTGGAGGGGGTAATAGGGCAAAGTAGCTCCTGCACTTGGCGTTCATTGGAGATGCAAACAGATCGCAGGAAGGCTGGCCCCACGTGCGAAAAATCTTTTTCGCAACTGACTGTTTTAGGGACCACTCGTGCGGTAACAGTATTGCTCTGCTCAGCCTGTCGGCTATGATGTTGGATGACCCCGGGATGTGCGTTGCTATCAGAAAGCGACCCGTGGACTCCGCCCATTGCCAGATTCTCATGGCCTCTCTGCATAGCTGATAGGACTTGGTTCCCCTTGCTTGTTTATGTACCAGACTACAGACATGTTGTCCGTCTGAACTGCAATAGTTCCCAGAGGAAGAAGGGGAGCAAAGTGTTGCAACGCTAGAAACACTGCCCTCAACTCTAGAACATTGATGTGCAGATTGTACTCTAAATTGGTCCATTCGCCTTGGACTGTCTGTCCCTGAAAGATGCCGCCCCACCTTATCAGGGGAGCGTCCGTGGTCACCGTAGCTGTCGTGGGTAGCACAAATGATCTCCCCTTGGAAAGGTTGCAAGTCTGAAGCCACCAGTTTAGGTGTGATTTGCATGTGTTCGTTATAAGAATCTCGTGTGTCAGAGGTAGTTGTTGGAACGACCATTGTGCAAACAGTAGCCATTGTAGGACTCTCATGTGCAGTCTTCCCAAGGGTATTGCAATAAGAGAAGCTGACATGAGTCCCAAAACCTTCAGTACCAGTTTTGCTGGGGATTTCCTGGACAAAAGAAGAAGACGATGTGAGTCTGAAGTGAAAGTATCCTTTCTGGAGGAAGTCTTAGAATTAACTGATGTGTATCTAATTCGCTCCTATGAATAAGATACGCTGTGATGGCTGTAGTAAGGATTTTCCAAAGTTTACGGAAATTCCGAGGTGAACACACAGTTGAAGAGTGTAGTCTCTGGCCTGTACTAGTTGACGCTGGGTGGTGGCAGAAAGGAGCCAGTCGTCCAGATACGGAAACACCTGGAATCCTAGGCGTCTCAAGTGAGACGCTACCACTGCCATGCATTTGGTGAAGACCCTGGGGGCTGAGGTCAGACCAAAGGGCAGGGCTCGAAACTGAAAGTGACTGGCACCCAGCCGGAAGCGCAAATGATCTATGGATGCCCTGGCCATTTTGATGTGGTAGTATGCATCCTTCAGATCTATTGAGCACATCCAGTCGTCCTTCTGTAAGAATGGAAGGATCGATTGAAGCGTGACCATTCGGAACTTTTCTTTCTTGACGAAGGTATTGAGGTTGCTTAGGTCCAGAATGGGCCTCCAGTCCCCTGTTTTCTTTGGAACTAAAAAGAACCTTGAGTAAGTTCCGAATCCTCTTTGGTCCGCTGGGACTGGTTGGATGACTCTTTTTCTAGCAGCTTTGAAATTTCTATAGCTGCTGGCTCTCGCAGATGGGGCGGCACATCTGGGAGTCTTTTCTTTGGAATGGGATAGGATAGAAATGGTATATTGTAACCTCTGGTAATCACGCTTTTACCCACTTGTCTGTAGTTATGTTTTGCCAGGCCTGAGGGTATAAAGCTAAGCAACCCCCGACTGCCTCCAGAGCAGGACAGTCGGGCCTCCTCTCAGGAGTGCTGGAAAGGTTTACCAGGAGTGTATCCCTGTCACCTTGATTCTGCGGACCCCTCTGCCGCCAGGGCGGCGTCTTCCACCTCTGCCCCTCCTCTGCCTCTAGAAGGGCATCACCCTGTGTGCCTGGGAAAGATCCTTGGGGTTTTCGAAACCACATTTTTCCACCACGTTGCCCTTTGGGGTACGGTCTGGATGGGGTGGAAAAACGGACTCCGACAGCAGACAGAGTCTTTCCCTCCTGCTCACACCGGGTAAGGGTCTCTTTTACTTTGGGGCAAAAAGAGTGTCACCGTCAAATGGGGCGTTAGTAAAGGAAGACTTGAAGGCTTCCGCAAATGAACATAAGCGCATCCAGGATTGTCTGCGAAGAGCAATCGCTGAAGCTGCTGCCCTAGTCGAACCTTCGGCTGCGTAAGAGATCAGCCTCATGGACGAGTTCACAATGGATGTAAGGGTATTAAGTTGCGCTGTCACTTTCTCTGAGACAGCAGCATCTGTAGTACCCTGGAGGGTATCTCCCAACTCTTTGACTAGATCCCTCTGTAGTCGTGTAAAGTGGGTCAAATAGTTCAGGGATCGCATGGAAAAAGCCGCTGAACTAAAAATGCGCTTCCCATACCTGTCCATAGTCCTAGAATCTTTATTAGGGGGATGGACAGATGAGGAAGATTCCGACATCTTTTTTGTGGCAGCTGCCACCACCATAGCGTCCACTGGAACTCCTTTTGTCAAGTAAGTCTTGTCCTGGGGTGCAGTGATATACTTATTAGGCTTCCTAGGGACTGGTTCCACTGTGTCAGGAGCCTCCACCCTTCGAGCAATAAGTTCCATTAATTCATCAAGGGCGGAGTGACCCAGGAGGAGGAAGGGCGAGCACCAAATGCCTTCAGCAAGACTGACTCATCCTCAGAAGGGGGGAGGGACTGCCAGTCACCTCTCTGTTTCAGGATCTCCAATATGTCAGAAAAGAGACATCTTCTGAAGGTGACTTAGGGACCCTTCTGACTCATCCAAGTCAGTATCGGACGTCAAAGATTCTTGTGGAGAATCTAAGTGTCTCCTCTTACACAATCTTTTCCTAGGGACTTCTTCGTGGGAGCATCCGAAGAAGCCTCCGAGGAAGAGGGGGCACCCTCCAGGGGTGGCTGAGACACCGGTGCTCGACGCTTGGATGTAGCCGTGGGTGCAGAGGAAGATAACGGTCCTTTATGGGGAGGAGAGGCTGCTTCTACTGATGTGGTTGTCTGGGTAGACAACACCTTCCTCATGAGATCGAAGGCCCCCGGGTCCCGAGTCGAGGTATCTCCCGGTTCCGAAGAAATGGGAAGAATCCCCGAAACAGGCACCGAAGGCATCGACCCCGAGGACGGAGCCGAATCGATCCGAGCCGAGGCCCCGAGAGGAAGAGTCGGAACCGAAACATCGGTTCGACTCTCGGCCCCGGAACCAAGGATGGATCTCCGGCTCCGAGACTCCGGTACCGGATCGGACGGAGTCGAGGTGAATGGAGCCGACCGAGAAAAGGACGGTTCTGGCACCGAGGGCTCCACAATCAGCAGCTCAGCTTCTTCCGGCTCCGAAGACTGGACAGGTCTCGGAGGAGGAACAGATGGAGATAATGGGAGGCCTTCAAGTTTCGACACCAATTGGGTGGAAACCGAGATAAGTTTGGATAGGGCCGTATGTTCCAATAATTTCTGCACCACACGGTCCACATTGATGTCGGAGAGGGGCTTAGAAGAACGGGTCGAAGGAACCGAAGACGGAGCCGACCTCAACAGTGTCGGGAGGAGCTCCATCACCGGTTCCAAGACTCGAGGCTCGAAACTGACAACAGTTGAACACTCGGCCGGGAAGTCTGTGGAACCGGTGATCTAACTTTACTCGAAGAGCTCGGAGCCGATGACCTGGGCTCCGACGTCTTCGATTCCTTCGAGGATTTGGATGCCTGGTCTGAAGCATCCAGAGCCTCCTGAAAGGAAGGTTTTAATAACCCCCTGTCCATGAGTTTCCTGCGCCTATCTGTCATGACCCTCCCACTAAAAGAGTGACAAATTGAACAGTCCTCTTGTAAGTGGAGAGGGCCAAGGCAGTAGACACAGGAACTATGGTTGTCAGTAACTGACATTTTTTGGCCACACTGGCAACGTTTAAAACCCGATTTAATTTTCTCAGACATCTTAAAGAAGAAACCGGTAAGAGAAAAAAGTCAAGTCCAGTAGAGTGACAAATCCAGTAAATATGTCGAATCCGATATACAAGTCAGTCCGGTTGTCAATTCAAGTAAGGGGTGGTAGGCCCCGAAAAACTCTAATAAGTTTAATTAAACTTAACGGTACCGAGTATTTCTACCTTACCACACACACATACACTATGTCTACCAAATAGCACTTTAGAATAAATTTTTCCTGAAAAATAACAATAATAAAGTTATTTCTTATCTGAAGTTGCTCGAGCTCGATCCCAGTGATGCGAACGCAGCAGCGGCAAACTAGATCTGAGGTAAAGGCAGAGGGGGATTGTGGGTATTAGGTTGTCTCGGGCTTCTTCTCGATGCAGAGCTTGCAAGCGGCCGACACGGAGCCGAGGATCGGCTCCGAACCCATGTGTAAGAACAAACGGCGAGATTGAACACTATCACATAATTGTTTTCCTACTTCTGCGTTTCTAGACCTTTAACCAAAAAGGGCACTGACCTCCTGTGGTCAATGCTCATCATATCAGTATGTTTTCCCTGGAGAGTTTAGAATTAATGGTTATTTTAGTAGGACTGCCATCAAAATGTGCTGCACAGCAACAGGTTTATATTTTAGTATGTCTTTGCAACAAACCATGTACAGAATAAACCAGGACAGACATTTCTACATCACAGCTATATAACAGATCAGGAATATTAAACATACTTCTGCAATCTGTTCTATAACTACAGTTTCAGGAAAACATATTACTGTTTTGTTTTTTTTTTGTTTTTCTGTTTTTTAATTGCAGACATCAAAAAGACTGGGACATGACAGAATCATGCTAAGGTAAAAAAGAATCTTCATTTTCAATTTTCATAGCCTTCCTCCTCATGGATTAAATATTTCCTGTGATTAGAAATACTTCATTGTATATGTAGTGTTTTCTAACAATCAAAATATTTATTTACTCTTCTTAATTGGTGTTTATTTGCATATGGATTTAAATGCTATTTTGTCATGTTTGATACCTCTTGGAAGGTTAATGCTGAGTTATCGTGGGTTAATATACTTTTCACAAGGTAGAATGGCTTTTTTTTAATTGTGTTATATTACAGAATTTTTAAATTGTGGTGCATACAGTCACTTGCTATACAGACTGGGATGCAGAGTGGGTAGCCAAAGTCTAAATCTACAATTTTTGGGTTAACAACAAACATGTCCCTTTTTACTGGAGAAACAGGATACTAAGTAGCGAGGAGAAGAGCTAAACGGACTTTTAATTTTAAAAGTAAACAATTTCACGACATGCTGCAATTTGGAGACCTAACAGATGTGTTTCTTGCTACAGTTATGCAGGATGCAGGCTTGATGTTTGGAGTCTTTAAAAATAATTTTGAATAAAATGACATTTCTTTTTCACTGCAAACTACATTATAAGTATGAGTGAGAGGGTTCCTAATCCTTTCCTTTCTCCTTTGACTTAGTCTAACCCTTCCTTGTTTTATATGGTTGTGTTTGATCAAAGCAAACACTTTGTTGAGGCAGTGTTTCCTCAAAACAAAAAAAAAAAAAAAATAGACGAGAAAAACACAGAAAATACAAATGTTATATCAGGGGCAATCCTCCCCAGTCCCTTTACTTCAATTTCATAATTAACACAGTTATCTCTAGGCAAGTGGGACAAAACACAGAATGATTTTGTATCAAAGCAAATGTAGTAATAAGACAGTAGTTTAAAGGACAGCATGTGTTCTAAAAGTTAAAGCAAGTCTGACTGTGATTAAGAGCAAGAATCACATTCCTGTAGGTGTAAAATGAGCAGTACAATATCAACAGCTTAAGCAAGTAGAAATAAAAGTTGCTGCAGCAGATTTTTAGCAAAACACATGTGTATCACAATGCACACTGACCTTCACCTTTGTTATATCCACATCTGTAGGTCATAGTGGAAATGTCTCTGTAGTGCTCCTGATGTAGCTTCTCCCTGACTATTCTGCTTCTCTGAAGATGAAAGGAAGTGCTGTCTTCAAAGGATATCTGTCCCACCTGAATATTAAAAACAAAATCATATTTCATCAGTAAATTCTGCAAAGGAAAACACTGAAAATCAAAATGTTGGTTATCAGTTTCACATTTTATTATACCAGCTTAATGACAGTAGAAGACTGTTACCCTAAGACAGTTCACCATCCAAATGTAATTATACTTCCAACCTTTGTGCAATCCCTTTCTCTCCCTCCTCACACTTGTCAAGCTGACCCATGTGTTCACAAATGCTTTCCCAGTGAAGCACTTTTGTGGTTTTCAAGTAGTAGACCCCTGAAATCTGATGTGTCTGACCAAGTCCTCCCCTTTCTCAACTTCCTGTTCAAGGTGAACCCTTCTCACATCCCTGTGGAACCATGGCCTAACTCCTATCTGTAACAGTGAGAAGGGCTCCTCTAATGTTAGTGCAGTGTGTGTACTACACTCAGTATTACATAGATAATGTTACAAAACCATCATTTACATAATAAAAGTCCACATTTCTACTTTAAAATTCTTTAAGAAACACCTTTATTAAATTAACACGTATGATAGGCAATCATAGTAGCTTGTTGCCTCACAGCAAGAGGTTCTGCCATTCGATTCTCAGCTGGAGCGCCTTCTGTGTGGAGTCTGCATGTCCTCCCCGCGGTAGAGTGGCGTTTGAAAGACATGCGTAGAATGGGTGTGCCTTCGTTGAAGGTTGGGCGTTGAGTTGGCACCTCGGCACCCGTAAAGAATCTACTGCCAATTATTAGCGGACTGGAGTTCCGCTGTGGCGACCCCTAACTGGGAAAAGCCGAAAGAAAAACAACAACATGACAGGCAATCATACATCTACATAAATGTGAACAAATCATACTGACATAATTTTAGCTGTAATAATTATAAATCACTAATAATATATCTAGCCATTGTCAGTTAAACATTACATAGCTCATTCAAATCCTGCATTCTTTAAAACCTCATTCTTCCTCTGCATGTATTGTTCATACAATTCCCATTTTTTCTATATAATTTGCTCCTACCCTTTTCCAAAGACCCCAATTCCAGTTGATTTTATCACTGTTACTATATTCACTACTTCTAGTAAATTTGGTTTAGACTTTGATTTCCATTTCCTAGTAATTACTTTTTTTGGCAGCCACCATAATTAGACTCAGCAAGCAATATTATGACTAGTCAATTCCAATTCTTTATCATAGCTCAAAAAATCATTTCCTTACTTACACCAATTTGCTTACCTAGTATCTCTGATAGAGCAGTCTGTAGGGAATCTTTAGTCTGCCAACTCATTACACTCCCAGAAATTATTTTCCCAATTACCTATTGCTTCCCCATCACACCTACCCGAGGAAAAATTCTTTGGAGTTTTATTTGGGGTATAAAAATACCTATGTAAACACTTCAGAGCAAAGATCCTCAATCTTCTAGACTTTCTTGCACATTAGGAAGATATACATACATCCTCCCATTGTTTCTTTGTGAAAAGCTTATCCAATTTCTCTTCCTAATCCTTTATAATCTCCTCTGATTAATGCTTACAGTTATCATGCAACATTTTGTATGCTCGACTTATTCCTTTTATAACAGCAGTTTCTGTTCTAGATTCTACTAAAAACTCTACCAGTGCTGGTCTTTCACTTAGTATCTCCTCATAGGATCTCCCTATGTCTTTCTCTTTGCCTATACTATGACATCAATCCTTGATAGTAAAGGTAATCTCTATCCTGCAGTCCCAATAAATTATTGGCCTCTCTATTTGATCCCAGTACCTTGGCTCTTTTGCTAGTTCTCGCCAATAAATTCCATCCCCCTTCTGCCTATTGTTTGTATCTGTAATTCCAGTCATCTCTATCAGCAAAATCTCCTTTCTCTATTCCCATGTTGGCTTAGTTCTTAGAATACTTTCTACTTTATGAATATAATATTCTTTATGTTTATTGTTATTCTCCTTAAGGATCTGCATCCAAAATCCCAGTCTCTCCTTGTTTCTTGAGCTTCCCTTCTCTTTCATCGTCATCCCTTTCTACTTTGAATTACAGGTTTCTACTTGTGCTATGTATAGGAGGCTCAGTTGTGTAGGTGTAGCTCTGAAATACCCATTCAAATCAGGTAATCCCAAAATGCCTTGTTCAACTGGAAGAATCAGCTTATCCCACTTGACTCCTGTGTCATCCCCCTCCCAGATAAAATCCTTCAGTCTTTATTAATTGCTATCCACAACTTCTCCTCTGGTTGATAAAAATATGCCTGACCTGCACATAAAACTAAAGGGACTGAACATTTTAACTGTTTGTATCTTGCTATCCATATCGATACAAAAGAGCTTCCAATTTCTCAGTTTTTATCTTTTGTTTAGTCTCTTCTCATATATCCTAAGCTGCCACACCAGAATCCTATTTAATCTACACTCCTAAGTGCTTTATTTTATCATGTCATCTTAAATATGGTATTGCTGAACCAATTCTTTTGTGGGTACATAATTTACAGCTATTTCCTTTGTTTTAGCTTCATTAATTTTGTATCCCGAAAAGATCCAAAACTGCCTCAAAATATTCCACAGCACTGAAATGTCATTTTGTGGTTTTATCAGGTATAAAATAATATCTGCAAATCCAGCCAGCGTTTCTTAACTACCATACCAATTACATCCTTGAATTTCTGAGTCTCTTATTTTCTTTGCCAATGGTTCTAAATATTGTGCAAAAAAGAAAGGGGAAATAGGACACCTCTTCTCTGGTTCCTCTGCTCAAAGAGAAATGATCAGAAAGTAACACACCCACTATAATTTGATCCCTCATGTATCCTCCTAATCAACCTTATAAGTTTATCAGAAAATGCAAATGCTTCAATTGTCCCGCTCATAAACTCCCAGCATAGTCTGTCAGATGCTTTTTCTGCATCAAGACCCACCAATAACAGTGGTATTTTCTTACACTCAGCTTTCTTCTGAATCATCAATATTCTGTTAATGTTGGCAAATGTTTGCCTCCCTCCAAAGCCGCACTGATCCATATCTATCAATTTTGGCATCGCTCTTGGCATTATTTTAGTCATTATAGGCAAACACTTTATAATCACGGCTTAGGACTGAAATTGACCTGTTTGAAGCTGGATCTTTACCCTCTTTAGGTATTACAGCCAACACCACTTTCTTCCAGGATGTTGGTGCTTCTCCTCCTCTTAAAGATCTGGAACCTTCCAGATCTTTATCAGCTTTTTTCCCCTCCTAGCTTCCAAACTTCCACAGGAATACTATCTTTTCCTGGGGACTTTCCTGTGGGTTGGTTATATATCACCATTTTTATCTCACCTCCTCTTATCTTAACTGTTTGTAATTGAGCCTCATCTACCTCTAATCTTGGCATACTTAATTCTTCCATAAGCATTTCCATTTGAACCTTTTATTGATCCCCATTATACCTCTGCTTTAAACAGACTATCATAAAATTTCCGAAGTATTTCTAGCACCTCACCAGGATCTCTTATCATCTTCCTTGTTATGGGTGGTCTAAGCTTGTTGACATCCCTTTCTACTTTCTGTTGCCTGAGTCGTCGTGCTAAAAGTTTTTGTGCTCTGGAATTATTATCAAAAAACAGTTGATTAACAGCAATCTTTCTAAACTTGTGCATATTATAGAAGTAATCCTTAATTTTCTGCTTAGTATTCTGCAACTGCTCCTTTACTTTGTTTTATGAGATTCCCCCTGTTCTGCAATTCTTTCACATTTTTCAGTCGCTCTACAAAATTCTTGTTACTTTTTAACCATATCTCTCTTTCTATTACTTACATCCTATTTTTAAACTCTATTTTAATTTTATCCCACTCCCTAGCTATATTTTTTTCAGAAGAATTATATTGTCTAATAACTAACTCCTAAACAATTTCCACTACCCATTCCTTAAATTCCTCTCTTTTCAACAGATAGGTGGGAAAGCACCAGTATTTCATTTTAATTCATTACCCTGCATTTTTATTTTCGTTACTATTGGCTCAAGATGTGAAATAGTTACTGCATGCGTATCAAAACTTTCAATAAAATTCACATGTCCCTGTGAAATGTAAGTTCTGTCTAGTCTATCCCAGTTTTTGTATCTTGGGGAATAATATGCAAATTCACTCCAAACTCCCACTACTGGATTCACATCTTCCGTGCCAAATATTTTCATAAATTTCTTTAACAATTTACCCTTCTTTGTTATATTTTCCCTTCTGGGCCCCCCAGACACATTTTCACTGCTGCAAATCAAATTCCATCCCCCACCTATAAGTAATATTCCCTGCTGAAAATAGATCATTTCTCCCAGAATTTTCTTAAGCTCCATTATAGCAGTTTTAGGTGGAATGTAAACATATGCCAGTGTAATTCTCCTCCCTTGCCAGTAGCCCCTTAGTACTCCAAATCTACAATTATCTTCTTTACCCTCTTCTATCACTACTGTTGCTCCTCTTACAATTAATACAAGTACTCCTCTTTTCCTTTGTCCCACGTATTCCACTAAATAACCATCCTGAAAACCTTTCTTTATCAAATTCAAATGTTCAGTTCTTTCCAACTGTGCTTCTTGTAGCATAGCTATTTGCACTCTACATTTTTAATATAATTCACTACTCTATTTTTTGCACGTCTGTGAGACCACTAACATTTAAAGATAAAACAGAAAGAATCATTATGTTAAAAAGTTATTATTGCCACCTTTTATTTGTAATGGCTTTTTGTTAAATATCTAGTTCCAGGTTTTAAGTTACATGCACACACTAATGTTTGGCAGGTTGATATTTTATACAGTTGTTTCTTCTCATATCCATTTCAGCATATTTCACATCTTACAAAACATTTTGTTTTATTGAAAGGACCCCCCAAAAACACAATCAAATACAGTCATACACCCCTAAAACCTATTAAGTTAATAGTAACACACACAGCTATGTACATCTTCAAATACTGACGTTTTACCCTCCTAATAAGAACAATTGTCCCAAACTGACAGCCACAGCCACAGACTTGGGTTAACCTAAAAGGAAGATAATCCATGCGAAGACACATTGTACAGTCTGTGCTTCTAAGTGCTGTCTGGTTTTGTCTTATCTTTACTGCTATCCCAGAATTGGAAAACACTTAAATGCTTTCAGAAAACATTCTCTCCTAACCATTGAAAGAAAGTATTCTGTTTTTATTGCTCTTTATCAGATTGACTCCATGGAGACATCAGAACCAAATACGGTGTTGCTTCTACAAGCATTTATTTGCTACAGGAAAGCTTTATTCTATTAAAATGTCTTTATTTTCTTTCTCTTTAAACTTGTTACTAGATCAAGCCAAAGCTTTAATCCAGTTATTCCCTTATGCAAGAATGAGGAAAAGCACATCCTGCCTACATTTCTTAAAACTGAACAAGGAGAATAAGAAAAGGAAAAAAGGGGGGACCTGCTTACTTTAGTATCCCTATTATCCTTGAAATTAACTAAGAACACTATGTCATAGCATGCAGATCTCATGCATCATAAAAATATTATTGTAAAGAGCAAAATGTTTTTCTTACAGTTAACTCTCTCCTTCCTCTTCCCCCTGTCTAAGTGTTCTTCCAAACATTAATGACATGAAGTAGAATATATGCTTTAGAGTCCTTTACAAGGTTAAAAAAGTCAAGGAAGTCCAATACTTCCAGGTTTACTTGTTCTGTCATGTTTCACAAATTCATGCTTTGTAATCCCACATGTATTTGTCAAATATGAATAAAACCAGCAACTCAAAAATGATCTCCGTCTGCCAAATCCATTCTCTGCTTCATTTCCAACATACTTTTGGATCTTCTAGTCAACTCCTGTGCTTCTTCTGTCTCTCGGGCATTTTCCATTGAAATATTGGAAAAGTTTTCATTGGCACAGTCTCTCTGTGGTCTTTATTACCAGAAGGACAAGAAGCAGAATCTCCTTCTGTTTCACTGCTCAATTTCTGTTGGACAAATTTTTGCATTTCCTCCTTAGCACATTCTGCATCAAAAATGATTTTGTCCCTCCATGAAATAATACTCTGAAGATAGCTGAGTACAGCAGCTTGAATCTCAAGCCTGCTTCTCAACAGTCCCTGATTAGTGGGATCAATTTATTCCTCCTTTGCCTGGTTTAGAGTAATCATTTTCCTCAAACACTCTGCTGTTTCCTAATTTTAGTACTTTGTCCTTCTGCCACAGCTTTGTCAGAATTAGCTCCTTCTGCTGGTAGGACTGCATCTTACTATTAAAGGTCTGGGTTGCTTTCTCATGGCCAGGTTTGGAGCATACACACAATGTGCCCTTACAATTATCTCTTGCTGTGGAATACCAGTCCAGTTGTTTATTTGTGTTTTCATAAAAGTAATACAGTCTATTCCTTCTAGCTTCTCTGGTACAGCAGAAAATCTCAAGTTTTCACTATGTGCTCTGTCCTCTAATTCTATTTTTTTTAAACATCTCTTTCTTAAGCAGTCTTGTATTCAGCCAGCCTCTTCTTCATTTTGATCTCTGATTTTTGCAGTTTTATCACATCATCTGAATATCTGTTTAAAGCTTCTTCCATTTGTTTCCAGCCTTTTTTATTTGACTTGATATACTCCATCAGTGTTTTGTTTATTTTATCAGTTCCAAGTACATTTGACTTTTTTCTTCTAGGTTACTGGAAGTTATATATTGCACCAAAGATGGAATTTGCACTGCTTTTTATTGAACATCTCAGAATTCTTCCCAGTCAGTGTTTTTTCCTCACTCTTTGTGATTGATTTTCAAGTTCTCTGAATTTCTTTTTTGCTGGCATCCAAGCAGTGCACTTAATAGGCAAGTTACTGAAATTTACACAGAAAATATGAGTTTACTGGCTCTCTCTTTTGAGTTTTTTTTTTCACACAGGAAGAACTGAAAATAAGTGGTTACTCAGTGTGCAGCCATCTTGGAAGCACCCCTACTTTAAAATTCTTAATGTTTTATTGCATTTACAAGACATTACACAGTCAGTTTTTGTTGTTCTTTTGTAAGTCCTTGATACACACAGATTTCTTCATACACTTAACTATGGGTGCCTATTTATCTCTACTTTTCTCCACTTGCCTCCGTTCTAGTCATCAAAATGTATCTTCTGTATTAACATTTCCCTTTGAACCACTGTGTCTTGTTTCACTGTGACTGCAGTGACTATATACAGTTTACGAAAAGGAGATACAGAACAGTCTACCAACCCAGATAAAATATATGAACAATAAACTGGTTCTGGTCATATAGTCCCTCATCCAATATACCCTTAAGTGTTTCTCATCTGGACTTCCAGAGGCAGCCTGATTCCTCTATTTGTGTCCTCCAGAACAGCATATGATATTTAAGGTATTGCCTAACCAGGGCCATGTTCAGCAGAAGTGTTATCTCTCTGCTTTTGATGTCAATCCTCCCTGCGGATAGACACTAGCATTCTGTCTGCTGTTGCTTCTGCATGTTACTGTGCTCCTGGTGGCCCAAACCATATATAGTCAGCAGTCTCAAATACTCTGCTCAGTTGCTATTACTTTCACTCCCCAAAAATTATATTTCACACTAGAACTGTTGTGGACCAAGCAAACATATCAACTGCTTTGATTTAGGCATAGCACTATGATTTTGGCCCTCAAATTTAGTCTTGCTCCTTCTAGATTTACTAATTTTCCTCAAAGTCAGACCTGGGTATGGGGACATACCTTATTAAATAAATTAAGCCTATACAAAGAATATCGCTCACTATATGAAGAACTTCTATTCTGAAAAATAATGTCTCCCTCTTTAACCCTTTGTTAGGATTTTTTAAAGGGCAGTGCTATGATTTTTAATGCTTGGAGACTGAGAGGTATGGGTCCATGTATAATACTTTGTTTTCTGCAATGAACCCAGTTGCCACCTTTCAGCTCATTTTGTCAGCCTTTAAATACCTCTTTAGAATCTCCCATTCTAGCCACCACTGTTGCACGTTAATGTGTCATCACTGAAGAGGACTCTCCTTACTGTTCTCTGACATTTTAATGAAGAGTGCTCCACTAGTCATTTTTTTTCTTCTAATTAAAATCTCATATCATTATTTTTGAGTTTGTATTCTTTGCCCCCCCCCTCGTAAACAGGTAAACCACCCAGTGGTATGTTTAATGCTGGCTAATAGTAGTTTTAGCTGGTTATTTTGAACCACATATTCCTTGCTTACAGCCATATCTGGAATTCAATTCTTTCTGGTTCAATCCTGTACCAATAGCCTGAAGTCCTCATGGTTCAAGACTTCAGTCATCTTCTACAGCTTCCTACTTCATGTTCAGCATGCAGTTTAGAATCTTCCAGCTTGCTCCTGGCAGATTCAAACCCTTTATGACTAAAACCTTCTACCTCTAATTCCTCTCCTTTAATTATCTCCCTTATTCTCTCACCTCCTCCCTAATCAAAGCCTAGTAAGTGTACAGAAAAAAATAGTACAAATACAGTGACCTGTCCATCAGCAGGAAAAAAAAAATCCTCCCATTTTCAGAATGTCTGCATAAATGAAAACCACCATCTTGGATGACTGAACAGCACCGCCTCAGGCACTGACTGAAGGGAGGTTTGATGGTTGGCATGCACAAAATTAAAAAAAAAAATCATACGAAAAATAATTACTTGCAATATTATAAGCACTGTGCATGGAACAGACATGGATTGTCTAAGACAAATACCTACACCTGCATAAAAGTAGAATAATTAATGCTACCAAACTAATCACTAACACAAAGACAATCAAACTGTCTGTGCAACTGTATTCAGGGATAAAGCCTTGACTATTGCTCAGCTGAACAGAGATCAACTGTGTCTTGGGAGCCTTAATGCCAGGCAGGGAAGGTAGGTTAGCCCATCTAGGGGAGGGGAGTGGATTAATTTTAAGAACACATAAGACAGGACTCGAAATAACCAATAGGCTATGTGTGTGGGCAGACTGGGAAGTGTGACCTTCCTGGAGACAACAGTGATGAAACATACACAAGTCACATCTCGCTGCCTTCCTAGTCTATATCTTGATGCAGCATGCCAGAATAACATTCCCCCTGCACACAACACCAGCACTATACAGCTGAATGTGGGATGATATATACTATGCTCCCCTGCAACTTCAGTTCAGATGCACACCCCTGCCTGACCTGCTTTGGTGAATCAAGCCCTATGAGAAGGTGGGAAAATCCACATGTCCCAGTTGGCATGAGCATCATTGATGGGGCAACAGATGGGGGGGGAGAAAGGCAAAAGCCAGGGGTGACTCTCCAAGGCAGCAAAAGCATACACCCCCCCAGCACAAGACAAGTTAAATGGGGCAGCACTGGGGTAAAATGCTGCAAAAAATCTATATCTGACTTGGTGTCATTTTAGCAATGACTTCTTCACTCCAAAACAGAAGTACGCTTATATAAGTATGGTAGCATTGGTTTTGCAACAAAAGTTTGCACACATCAGGAGCACATTATGGTTAGTACTGTTGTGGCAGTCATCAGCCCACCGACAATTATCCCATGACAACTTCATATACAAGTGAAAAATTGTTGTCAAATATTTAGCAATAGTCTATATTTACTAGCACACGCATATTCTGTGTCAGGTACAAAGCTGTCACATGGGCATGTAACAAAAAGTCACTATATCAACCAGTAATAAAACAAAACAAACAAAAAAAAATCACAACAAATGTAAATGTATACATAAATAATTGGTGTTGGGGTAAACAGCTAGCAGCCCCAGCCCTTCTAGTTATCACAAAACAGTGCATAAACTGCTAATAAGTAAGGTAGAATCCATCAATTATCAACAGCCTGAACTCATCAGAAGTGCAATGTCTAAGCAACGCATCCAACCTTTATAAGACAAAATAACAGTCATCTCAATCAATTAGTAATGCAATCACAAGAAAATTTATTCAGGTAGTACTGATGTAACAGTCTTTTACCTCTAGTCTTTCTGACGCAGCAATTAAACACATGCCTCAGTATTGCCACAATGTGGAGTAAATGGACAAAGCCCTGACTACATCCAAGGTGACCAGGGGTCGATTAGCAGGTCAGGCATCTGAGGTACAGTAAAAGAAGGATGGGTGTGCATATTCTGAGGGTTGGGTACATCCACAGATACTTCTCAAGTTGGATCCATATTGGGGATGGGGATGTGGCAGAAGGGTGTTGTACTAAGTAGGAATAGGTGAGGGGCACTGGCTGAGTCACCACTTTGGCAAGGAAAAAAAGGAACACATTCCCACTGGACATGCAACAAAAAGATGTGTGCATGTGTGGAAGGGGTAACAGGAAGATAGGTCTTAAGGTTAAAAAACTGGCAGCAGACAGAAGATTAGACACCAGAAGACATTAGAAGGGCACTTTCTGGGGCCATCCATCTGAAGTCTAAATAACTAACTAACTACATGAATGAGTAAAACAAAAAATAAGTATGTAATATTTAGGGTATACAAATTAGAACATGGCAGCTACCACTTCTCTGGGATAACTCAAAAACAAGACATTCACATGTCAAATAAGCACATGTGGTTATCAGTCTGCACCCAATATCACAACACCAAATAAAGAAAGGCTGCCACAGCAATGAGAAATGTAAAAATAATCAACACATCAATGGAGAAAATAAAGAAAATTAGTACTTGCAAGTCAGTGCTATGTGATGTGCTTGACTAGTGGCATGTGCACTAGAGTGACTAGATAGGGAAGGGTGTGAGAAACAGTCAATGTGAGCTCACCCATCCTGGGGGGGAGGCTGTCTAGGTTTCCTTCAGTAGGAGCATTAACAGCCTGGTGAGCTCCCCGCTAGCAGTGGTACACCACTTGGTTTGGAGATTTTCCATACATGGAAGTGGCATGTACCTCCTGAAGGCAGACTATTGCAGAGCTCACAAAGGCTGCTGCAAGGTCACTCCCCGGCAACAGTATGACACTGCACCAGCATCCTCAATGGCCTCACCAGCCCCAGACATTGGTCAGGTTGAGCCCGGGGGAGGAGCTGGTGGCAGCTTAAGGTCAACTGCATGAAATTAGCAGAGAAAACAATCTTGGTTATTTCAAGCAGGTATGTGTGTGTTCAAGTGTGTACCGTCAGGGTCTGTTTCTATGTGCTGCAGTATATTCTTTACAAGAACAGTGATTCCAGCAATACATTTTGATACCTTGGCAAGGGCTCAAGAACAATTCTGTAGTTACAGGGAGGCATGCAATGACATAATTTTGAAATCCTATGTTCTAGCAATAAATTGAATTTTAGCATGCCATATTCCAAAAGAAAGACTGAATAATTTCTATGGTATGCTTAGTAATAGTTTACAACTGTCATTTATTAAATAAATGAATGAAACAGAAGAGAAACATAGATGCAGGCATTCCTAAAAAGAGAAGATTCCAACAGATCCAAGTGAAGCATAGAATTATGAATGGACAGTTTGGCAGCTGCATAAAAAACATCCCAACTGTCATAAAAGAAGAGTGTATTACACAGGGTGCAGAATTTCATGTGGAGAACAGTGAGAAAAACAGAAATAACCCCAATGGTTACAGCATTGGCCTGAATTACCAGTGCTATATGTACACAATTTCATTCCTTATTGTCACACATAATGTAGGCTCTAAGCTAAATTAATGGCTATTTCAACTTAAAAATACCACTACAGCAGGTACTAATGTCACTCTGCACATTGTCCTGCTGCTGACCCCCCAAAAAATAAATAAAGCTGTCAGCATTATAGAACAGTGTTATATGGGAAGCATTTAACACAGAACAAAATATGATATTGTTTTGGAACCATGCAAAGAACTTGTCAATTAAGGGTACAAATACAACACAAGTATACACTTCCTTGGCAATTTAAATTTATATCCTTTATTAATGCTTATTATTACTGCTATGCTTAATAGCATTCAGCTTTTTCATTAAAATCTATTGCTTTACTGCCTCATACTATATCAATGTATTTTTAGATTTCACTTATACTATCTCAATAGGAAACAAATCCAATTTAGGAAGTAAATGGGTTACTTTTTTAAACCTATGAACCTATTATATGGACAGTAAAGACTAAGGTTTGTAAGCAACTATTCTTTTTTTTTTGGGGGGGGGCAGATTTTTAAATTGTGAACACAAAGGGTGATGACATCTCTAGATCTAGGCAAAAACGTTTAGCTTATAAGCTGTGCAATACAGAAGGCCTTCCTTGCAATGGACACATGTTGATCAAGTACCCAAATCCTGAACAGCTAGGTAGCTCTTAGGGGTGGACTGTTATTATGGTAGTTCCCTGGGATAGCTGACTTCTCAAAAAATACAATTATGCATTTTTTGACATTTAGTTTCAGTCCATGATTTCGTCAACAGTTATTTATTTGGAACAATCCTTCCTACAGGATGGCTAATTAATTTGGAGTTTCAATGACTGCTCCTAGCTTGCAACTGTCTGCATATTTAGTCAACCAGAGCCCTTTGGTATTGGCTTTTACTTCAGAAAAGTAGATGCCAAACAGGACAGGTCCCAGCACAGAACCCTGGGGGACTGTACTAGTGACTGGTCTCTTTGTGGAGATATCTTCCCCTATTTTGATTTTCCACATCCCATCTGAGAGAAATTTGGCAATCCAGTAGGTGACATAGGGGTTATTTCCAACTTATTTAGCTTTTCAACTATGCCCGAGTTGGGAATTGTGTTAAAGTTTGGCCAGGTCTAGGTAGGACTGAGCAGCTTCTAAGCTGATTGACAAAGGTAAATGGCTTTTGGGTAGAGCTCCGAGTTTGTGTGTGCTCATCTGCATGCTCGTCAAGGTCAGGTAATGGATAGATTTATTATGTGTGTGAGTGTATGTGGGCTCGGGTTAGAGTAAGGGTCATGCAAGGGGATGTTGTGTGTATGTGGATGTGCATGCACACAGTGAGTGTTCAAGATGTTTTGTGTAGCACTAGCATTACAGAAAGTTTTTCTAAGGTAAGGTGCACAGTTAGTGTTAAGGTTAGCATTCATTACTAAGGTGAGTTCACTCAACCAACATTTGGATTAAGGTTAATTCACATTACTAAGGTGGAGCAAGGGGGAAAGCCAGTGCTAAGGTTAGCATGCATTACTCAGCAGAAAATAAAAAAACACAATTTATTATCTTCTGACCACATGCTTCTGGCCCTCCTACCCCACGTGGACCAACAACCCTTCTCCCAGCCTATTACATAGATGATTTGTTACTTATATGTACAGCCGACACTCATGGCAGTACTGGTTTTGTGAATCATTTCAGTTGTAATAGTGCTGGTCTTTCATTTACTTTTTCACACTAGGGAAATCAGGAAACAAAAAAAGAGGACTTACCTTTCCCAGCATTTTGTAAAGTGTCACAACTGTGGTTCATCCACTATCACAAACTATTATTTTTTAAATAAGTTGATATCAAAAGAATTTGCGTATAAAAATTAAACAGTGTATGAAACTACCTACATTTCAAAATTCGATATATTAAGACTTCATAAACTAAATAAATGTCATGCATGCAATGCTTTCCTTTATTTTTTTTTAATTTGTCAACTGTTTGACTGCTATTCATTCCAGGAAGTGAAAAGTAAGCAACTGCTTTTATGGTTGCTTGCATGCTATGAGATCATCGTACATGCATGCAAGCACCATTCTTTTCCCCAATAAAGTATGCCGGGGGGGGGGGTCTTGCCCCATGTAAAAAAAAAAAAAAAACTACTGTTATGGAATTTTACCAACATGTTCAGGGAGTTGGTTTTGAAGAGTTAATTTTGACGGGATCCCATGATGGTGAGTTGTGAGGCAATATAATCTTTAGCAGAATCTCCAGTAACGCCAGTCTTCCATGGCTTTATCCTTACTACTGCCTATCTCCACACATTTTTCTATGCTGGTTCGTCTATTTTCCATTATTGATGCTTTCCTTCCTGCCCATATTTCCTGCATACTTGCTAATATCACCTCATCATCACCAGTGGTCATACTTCTCTTGGAAGTCCAATAAACATTATTTTGCGAATTTATTTCTACTTCCCCAGTCACTGCTATTCTCTCTCAACAATAAAAAAGTTTGTGTTGAAGCAAAAAAGACACGCCTTATGGTTTCTTCAAAGGCCAACAGATACCTGGCCGTATGGAGGAGAGGGAAGAAGGATATAGCCATGTGTCCCAAATGACCTGCTTTCAAGGCTCAAGAGGGACCAGGTTGGGGGGAGGAGAGAAGCGAGCACCTTATGCCTTCGCACCCTTCCCGGAGGGAGGAAAGTTGCCTAGATGTGCTGCAGTAAAAGCATTAACAGCCTGGTGCCCTCAGCACTGCAAGCAATATACCACTTGGTTGTGTGACTGTGCATGCACAGAAGCAAGAATGTACCTCACAAAGGTATAGCTCACAAGGCTGCTGAGGGGTGTTGGGGGTCAGGGCACACTTCCCACCAGCAGTAGGATGATTCACCAGCATCCTCTCTTTCCTCACTGGCCCCAGACATGGGTAAGGTTGAGCCAGGTGAGGATAAATGTGCCACCCAATAAACGAGGAGAGGAGCTGGTGATGACTCCTCGGGTAGTCAGCAAATGTTGGAGGTGTGATGGGGAAGAACGAGGAACTTGGGAACATATTTTCTGGGAGTGCGGTGGTGTTGCAGGCTTTAAGGATTCCCTGTGGGATGCACTGTTGGAGATGCTGGGTGGGAAGATTAGTGTTACGAGGGAGATTATTTTTCTGAGCTATGATAAAGAATCAGAATTACCTAGATGTGGTAAAGCCTTATTATGTCTAATTGTGGTGGCTGCCAAAAAAATAATTACCGGAAAATAGATATCAAAATCTAATCCAACTATATTAGAAGTAGTGAATACAGTAACAGAGATAACACAACTTTAAAAAAGGGTACGAGCAAACTACATAGAAAAAAAAAAATGTGAATTGTGGGAACAACACATACAGAGGAGAAATTAGGTTTATAAGAAGGCAGGACTTGATAAGCTATGCAATGTTTGACTGAAAATGATTATACGTGATGTATAATGTTTGCATATGGGAGTGTCAGTATGGTTTGTGATGTAAAATGCTTGCAACTAGGATTGTGTCTGTGTGGTTTGTTTTCATTTATATAAATGGATGCTTGATTATGTCGTAAGTGATGGTTTAATAAAGATGTTTCTTGTTTTAAAAAAGGGGCAGGAATTGAATAATTTATGTAATATTGCTTAGGTTATATGATATATAGCAATATATGTGAAGTATAACGTTTATTAATGTTAATTTAATACAATTTGATTTATTTTGTATAAATGTAAATTTGCCTATATCACAAGTGAAAATTCAATAAAGGTATTTAAAAGTCACCTGCAGGGAGGTAGGCAAAATTAAAAGAGCAGTGCTTCTAGGAAAATAGTCACGTCTGTAACAGAAATAAACCAAACGAGGAACAAAACTTCTGTGGCACAAAGACTATATGTAAAAGATGCCAATACAAATTATTTATTCAAAACAACTGTTGTCAAACAAAGTATCTTGAAGAAAAAAATGTCTTGCAAGCAGTAAATGCTGAAATTTGACCAGCAATTACAGCCCACTTTCTTTGCTCCATATACCTCAGCTTGCACATCTTACTAAATTACTGAAAAAATAAAACCAATGCAAAGCACTGGAACTCCCCCATACCTCTATGCTGTGCCTAATTTTGCCTCATTTTTGCTCTGTCTCTCAAGAAATGTTTGGATTTCTATATCAATAGTGAACAGTACAGTCAATAAAGTCGTATATTGTAGTTTCATACTTATTTTTCAGAAAGTGCATATTGATAGAAAACATCTTACCCAATTAACTTCTTAAAGTGAATTAGTGTTATATTAAAAAGTTCTCAGATTATGGCTCTTTGTCCCTCATTATTGCTGGTTTTGTCCAGAATTCCTGAGCAAGGAAGTTGAGAGGTTTGCGCTCGCTCTCTCTCTTTCTCTCTCACACAGAACACACGTGCACAAACACACAGGTAGCTGAAAATGGACACCTACCTAGTCAGACTTTCCTGGTAATCAAAGGTCAATAAACAAGCAAAGATATACACACGCACATAGAAAAACAAATAAGATAATAATAATATAATATAATTATAAAGTACAATGCCCCGCAGAATGTACCTCACAAGACATCTGCAACAGCTGGAAAGGCCGCATAAATACCTCACTAAAAGAATCACAGGCCTAAATCGGATGCCCTATGCTAACCGTCTAAATAAACTCCAGCTATACTCTGTGGCGTATCGTCTACTCAAAGGCGATCTCTGCTTAACATACAAGGCCATGTCAAACCCTGAGCTGTTGGATATGCTCCACTTAAAGAAATCCCAATCCCTCAGAGCCACATGCTCCAGGGATCTAAACCTTGTCATCACAATGAACAAAACATGCTGGAGGGATAGGTTCCTGATCCAGAGACTCACCATACATGTCAAGCAGAGAGCCTCCTTGGCCCTCTTCAAAAGGAACCTTGACGATTAGATGGGAGATAGGAAATTCACCCCGGGGATCACGTCAGATGCCCTGCTAGACTGGGGTCCAGGGAAGTAAATATTGTTGGAAGAAATATCCAGGGAATTGTTATGGCTAGGCTTGTATAGGCCCAAGGGCCAATAGCCTAGTACCAACCTATGAACCTATGAAATTGCTTAACTTTTTCTTTATTTTTTCCCCAATAGTTATTAAATGTGGCAATGGCATGTCCTTGTAACTACTGTGGCAGTTACTTTTGCAATTTGATTTTTTTTTTTTACATTCACTAAACAGTCATATTTAATGAGCATAAACAAGATGGTGGTGTACATTTGATTTTTTCAATTTGTGCTTCACAATGATTCAATATACTGCTGTGAAATGGTGGGCTTGTGTTTTTTTTTACCTGGTGATACCTGTACATTAATAAGTACACACACACATTCTGAACTGTGAATCTCCTTTCTTCTTTTTGTCAAATCCTCACAGTCTATGACTGCAGTGTGTGTGTACACTGTAATGTTCCACAAATCCATATATTTATTTAATTCAGATAGTCTTTTCCTGCTGATATAACTATTACCCCCACAGAAAAGCTTCCAGTTACTTCCAGGTAATAAATACCATACATTTCTAAAATTGTATATTGCTTTTGCATTTCATACTTATCCATCTATTTAATTCCCTCATACCTGCTATTTCAGTGTTCATCATACCCATTTTCTTAGCATTCAAACTCTCCAACTATTTTTTGCACTTTTTTGTAACAGAAAAAAAAAACGAAAGATACTTGCTAACTTGGTTTAACCTGCACCCATAAGAGAAGGAATTAAAATGTTCCACCTAACCATCTTTTTAGACTTTACAGGGTTGGTACTAGATTCCAAAATGGCCTAAAAATAATATCACCACCATATCAAATTTTCCTGAAAACATGTAGGTACTACATCCATATCCAATATTTTTTTTTTCTTTTTACTATTCATAACCTGAAATGTTTTCAATAAATTCTTGCAACCTAGGTATAATCTTCACCTAGTTTATCCCCTTATATTTTACTGATCAATAAACTCACCAATATTTTCAGTTCTTCGCGGCAAGTTTTACATCATTCCCTTAAGCCCCAAACCTTTTCTTTTTTCCAGGCTTATTTCTAACCCACACCTGTAAAGTTCATTTCACAAAAATGTTAAAATCCAAAAACAAAATTCTTTTTTTTGCCATCAAATTATCATCATAAGTTGATATCTGTATACTAGGAAAGTAACTTTGGCCACAAGGTCATATACTTCCAATATTTTATTTTTAGCTCCTCTAACTACATGATTCATACAAAAAAATCATGGGATATAGACCACATCTCCCTATATAGTCTTCTATCAGTCTGTCCATTTATCATAGGTCATACTTTAGTCTTTGCACAAGTCTCTTAAGTTGCACATTATTTCCCCAAAATCATACTTTTGTAAGACAGAAATCATTATATATATATATATATATATATATATATATATATATATATATATATATATATATATGTTATACTGCATTATAAGCTTTTTAACATACAAAGTCACTTTTTAACAAAGGCAGTCCATATTCATATACAGTCAGTAAATTATTTCATAAGTACTTTTCTAGTTACATTTGCATATTTTCCTTTGCTTTCCCTTGTCTTCAACCATTTCCACTATACCCTTATTTAATTTTATTTGCACAATTTTTTTTGATAAAATTTTATAATCAGAGTTCAAAAGTGTTGTCTCTGAACTTGTTCACCTTATACTCATTTACTTATTCAAATCAACTTTACAACCTTGTTAAATACCTTATACATTTTCCACAATTTTCAATAACTTTCAGTTAACACCTCCCATACAAGTTCAAACTGACAGCCTTCTGGTTACTTGAGTTCAAATAGCTGATGATAATTGGGTCTACCCTTCCTAGCTGTGTAATCTAGTTTAACATTTTACAAGGCCCTTCTAATTTCTTCCACTCCAAAATCTTGATCCAAATTCTTCCCAAAATACATTAACTCTACGGATCTTTGCCTACCTGAGTTGCATGATCCTTTCTATCATTTTGTGACCACATTTATTCCTTAAATATCCTTCCACTCCCTATCTTTTCTTCCACATATTAAAATTGTTAACTCTTTTGTCACACATCGCTTCTAAATAAATCATCTATACTTGCTTACTTTTTCTGCTTTAAATGGTGAGACTCTTTCTATACAGATTATATTTATACTTCCTAAACCAGGTCTTAACTTTTAGCCTCAATAAATGAAACAGGTCTGGTTCCCCTGCAATGGACTCCTCTTCTGTAGTAGCCTCTCAGAGTCTCCTCAGTGCCCTGTTAACTCTCTTTGTCCAGAAAGCTTCCTCCATCCTTTTATGCCCTCAAGTTAATTGCTGTTTTTCCAGTTTTCTGTAATGGCCTACGATGTAGCTTACCCTGGCAGGGTTGTCCATATCCTTACCTCTGTCACAGTAACAGAAAAACCTAAAGACGTGGACTTACTTTTCAGTGTGAACCTTTGATAAGGGTTTGTATCTCTTTTCAGATCTAATCCATGTGGTACTAGACTACCTGCTGCAAATCCTGGATATGAATCTATGCTGTTTTTCCATGAAGGTGTCCCATATGTCAGCTATTTCCAGTTTCCTTGATGGATTTTAATATTTTCTGTAGTTTTGACTGAGGTCTTTAAGGTCTTACTAAGGTGTGCCTTTTTGATCAAATCTCTTTGAAAAGTGCATATTCCTCCTTGGGATCTATATTTTGCCCTTGCCTTATAAACTCACTGTATCCAGTTTGAGCCTGCCTCTGTGGTGGATCTAAAATTATTTTCTTGTAACATACACTTAGTGGCAGTTGCATGAGTAAGAAGAATTTGTGAGCTGCAAGTTTTTGTGTGTAAACCCTTCCTTATCTGGTCTCCCAGATGGAGATGGTCATTCTACAAGCAAACCCTTTCCTTCACGGCCAGGGAAGCTACAATGCCAATCTCAGCTAGATTGTAAATCCAGTAATTTTTTTCTGAGAAAATAAAAGGTTATACAAAGGATCACAATTTTTCACACATTGTGCTGCTTAATAAAATGGGCAGGAAAGTTTCCAAAACCACTCCATCAAGTTGATTGTGTGAGCATATCAGGTTTTGCTCTGAGACATGGTAAATAGTTGGTGGTACAGCTCAGAGATCATCTTGTATTTTTTGTTGATATTTCTATTGGCTATCAATTCAGTTACTGTGTGTTAATCAGTCACTCACCCCATTATCCTGTCCAACTTTCAAGCCATGGATTTCTTACCCTGAACTATCTCCTATATTCCAGTTTAATTTTCATGCCACCAGAGATACAGAAAATGTTCATAACCATGTGCTCTCTCTACAGTTATTAAAATCGGCCCCATTCTCTCCATCTATATTATATACATATCAAGTTAAAAACAGCACTGTTTCCTTCTGATATTGTCGTAATACACTAGCATTGCTGTGACCCAGAAGACCTGTCAACAGTAATTCAGTATGTACCCCTTTACTACAGAGTTTCCAATAAACATAATTGTAATTTCCAAATCCCCCTTCTATAAGCACCATCCCATATGGCTCAGACTAGTGAAGTCTAACTACGGAAAACATTCTTTCCCAATTTAACATGTGTCTATGTTTTACATCCTAGTCTATCATTTCCTTTCCTTCTCAACACTGCGCAAAGTCATTTCATAGAAAATTAACTTACCTTGTACTTTTACAGAGAAATGTACTGCAGGACATCTCTTTCCACCCATCAGTGCATAAATATTACCAAATCTTGTACAACTGCCATTAATCATAGCATCCATACACAAACTCCATCCTGGGTGGTAGACTGTCACGGCGTTTCAGGCTGTGAAGCATTTTGTTCACTTAAACATTACCCCTAAGCAACATCCTTTCCCCTACAAACATCCTGTCCCGCATTTGATTGCTTCTCTTGTTTATTCACTACCCTTAGTAGAGAGACTACAGCCACATCTGCCTTAAAACTTTAATCCTCATACTGTTTATAGCCACAGAAATGAAAGACCCTTTGCTTTCATTGCTTTTGCTTTAAAGGGGATCCGACAATTTTTTTTCTTCCAAATCAGTTTTTGCCCACTTAAGTATTTTTTTAATTTACTATTATTTTTTATTTCTTTTATAAACCCACTTTCATTTGTAGCACATATTTATTATCTATTCCTATTTTCCCTCCGATTTGTGTTAGTCTTCCTTCTCTATCTTGACTGTTGGATTCAGCATCCCAGATGTCTTTGGCATCTTGCTTGCTTATTAATTCTATTTTACTCATAATTCTTTCTCTATTCCTGGTGTTATCTTTCTATACAATATATATTGTTTTTGCATACCCTCAGTTACACCCGTTTCCTCAAGAAAATTTGACTGTCATTTTTTTTTACCTATAACATACTTTCACAAAGTCCCTGCTCTCTGTTTTTCCTCCACTGTGAATGATCTAGAAAGCCTTTCTTACCACAGAGAATTACAATGCAAATTTTCTTGTATGCTCTTTTACTCCTGTGTCTACCAACTATCAAACCTCCTTCAGGTGGACTTGAATTCATTCTATTCTTCATACTAGGTATTTCAAGCTCAAGGGCAAGAGCTGTCTGGAGGGTTCATAATGCAGGCAGTCGTGGGGGTGTTTTTGCCCTTGCTGGCATCCCAACACTGACAGCACATTTGTATAGCTCAAGCTACTCAACCTGGGCAGGAGACATGAGACCATCATTAAGGCCTGGGCCACTACAGTCCCACATACCTACACTGAAGCTATAACATATGCATTTTGGTATCCAAACTCGTGCTTTGCCAACTCTTCCCTGAGGGATTGTGATATCTGATGGTCCTGGTCTTCCTCTTTCTCCAGGATGGGCACACCTTCCCTTCCCTTGTGAACTGCAGCAGATGTCTGAGCCATTAATTGAATATGGGTAACAGTCCGGGCTTTATCCAGCCTCACCAGCAACAGAATGCAGATTTGATTTTTACAGCTCCATCTTGGCCAAGATGGTTTTCTTTCTTATTGTAGTTAACTTCTTTTCCACCATAGTCTTTCCTCAGTAGTTAATAGCATTCTGCACCCAAGTCTCCAATATCTGTCCATATACAATGTGCATTTAATCACAGGATGAGAAACAGCAACATATGCACAAGTAAAGGATACTTGTTGTTGACCTGTATTACTAACAACATTTTCTCAGTTCCTACATATAGTACAATTTCTAAATGACATCTTCCATTTAGAATTCATAAGTTAATGTTAGCTTCTCATTGTCCAATCAGAAAACTTCCTATTTGTCTAGCAGTCTTCTGTAAGGCCCAACAATCTCACACTTTTTCTCGAGTGCAATTTTAATGTCTACTTCTCTAATTATACCCATTATAAAAAATTGTATCTGCTGTTTGTTACTCAAAGATAAATGTTACACATTACCTGTAATAAAGATTTCTTCAAAAAAAAAAAAAAATTTTGCAATCTCCATATATTTTTTTTAGCTCTCAAATGTTGTTTGTTCATTCTCTATATTTGATCTTGGCTTAAACACACTAAAGGACTCTGTACAAGTTTATCGTACCTACAATTTAAATAATGTACTAGAACTCATTTTACTATTGATATATATTGTATGCTTTGTCACTGCCGATGCTTGGAGCTTTTCTCCCCGGGCCTCTACTGAAAATGGACATATATCCAGTTAGACTAGCCCGGTCAACAAATGTAAAATAAATAAATAAAATAAATAAAAGAGATTCCAAGGGCACAGCATTACCGGAGTTGTATAGTTTTCCCAAATTTCATGTGGCTTAAATTCCTATTAGTAACACTGACTTGGTTTATACCAAGTCACTTTGATTGACTGATTAGAGTTTGAAATTTCTTTGAAATCCTGTTGGGTCATTAAAGTTAAAGAAACCGTTTCTGTTTTGTAGTACTTAATGAAATTTTATTTTTAGCCCCCTTAGTGCAACTCCAGCTAAACATCAGCTGCTCCGCTTCTGTTCCAACTGCTCTAAACACACACAATATCCCTTGGGTGGGTCTGCCCTTGAAAGATGGAAGGTGGCCATCGCATATGGTGTGTGAAAGGGAAATAAAAACAGTTGTGTGGAAGGTGAAGCACATTATGCATGGCAGGGGCTTCTCCCCCAAGGTTATACCCCCAATGTGTTGACTGTATCGGGTAGGCAGATCAGGCAAAAGACTGGGTTGACTATGTTGCCTCAGGTATTCCTCACATCCAGCTAGCAATAAATACAAGCCCCAGCATCCACTACAGCTTGAAGAACAATCCATCTACTCCAGCGAGAACCCTCCCTGCCAGGATAGGCATGTCCATCCTCCTTGTCAGCTCAGTGACACACACAAGCTGCTAACCCAAACATGGGTCACTTGGACTGTGGTCAGGGATTTTTAACTATATGGGCACAGTGCTGGCATGCTTACCTCACAATTGTTGAATTATAGGTATATATGTACACCTGCCTATGGCAGCTTTGCCCCCCCACACACCTCTGGACGTAATTATTCTCAGTCCAAACTGTACCATTTTGGAGAAAGTACAAAATGTACTGCTTGTGTGTCATACTGGCTAAAGCCTTAACTATGGCCCATATGACCATAGTTTGATTAGTGGCCCAGGCTCTTCTCAGTGCAAGACAGGGGAAGATGAGCATGCCCATCCTTAGGGGGAGCAGCAGAGCAGGATGCCACTGCAACCCCTTAAAATAAAGGTAATGGTGTAGTAGGCATCCTGGGCATGGGATGACAGCTCCTCATGCCAATGCCTGGTAGTAGCCCCTCATTAAAAAGGAGTATGTACTTATAGAGAGAGAGAGGGAGCGGTGAGTCCCTATGGTGATGATTGTAGACTTTCCCCCCATGTAAGGGCAGGGCTAAGATCTTTACACACAGAGTTGGGTTGAAGACAGATTAAATGATTCCCCCTCCCCCCAAAGGGCTCTCACCATAGCAGACCTGGAAAATGCCCACTGCAACAATGGGCTCAAGCTTATCAGGGAAGAGTCTTGATGGTCAGCAATGTAGAGGTGAAAAAAAATTATTTTTGTGAATATTTGTGTTTTGTTCTCTGAGTTGCAGAAATCTCAGAATGAAAAGTTTAGGGAATCGTGTAAGTAAGGGGGACTTGCATCACCTGCAAATGTTTTAAAAAACTGTTAATTTTCTTAGTCTGCACTACAGAAAGAATACAGTATTGCTTTCATCAGTTTACAATGACATGTTTCTGTTTCAAGTAATCACCTTTCAAGAAAAAAGTTATGTATAGATTTAACCACACAAAGATAGGTTCATCCATTTGTTTTCATACAACTGGGATATTTACAAACATAATCTAACCCCTTTTTTATTTTACCTGGGAGAAGATTTTATCCTTTTTTGTCCCCTTTTTTGGGGCAGAGTCTAGTCTTGGAATTAAGTCCAGCACTGATGTCCCCTGGACTAAGGATAAGAGTTTGCAATGCTCCACGAAAGCTCCATGGTTTCTGAATCTCCTTGACACATCTTTCTTATTAAAGTCTTATAGTGTTCAAAATTCTCAATATAATGATGATCTTTCCCTTGACAAAAATGGCACCATTACGCATACTTCTCATAGCAACAAGAATTCTATACAAAGATACAATTAATGGAGGGACAAAGGCCAAAAATCAGGGACAGATTTTAAATATTGCTCTTATAAAACTTAAGAGTTGCTAAAACAAGTGTAGCACTAGCATGCATTTTTCCAAAGGATTTGTTGTTTGTGACTTAAATGTATCTGTTTATTTAATGACTTAAGTCCTAAATGATTTGCAGGAAACCACAAATTTTATGAGAAGCAGGTCATCATTAATAAAGCAAAAACTTGCACAGTCTTAAAAAATCTATACAGTTTAGAGTTGTACTTGAATGATAGTCTTTTGGGGAATTTGTCTGTTGTGTTGATTTTCTACTCTTGAAAATCATTATCCACAAAAAAAAAAAAAACAGAATGGTCAAAATAAGGGTTATAAAAACAGTTAAGAAGTCCAATACAGGAAACAGACTGAAAAAAGAACTACTTAGAATACTCTTGTGACTGCCAAAGAAAAAGCAGTGAAGTGCAAAGTTATACAAGCAGTTGTTTTTATTAAACAGAAACTGAGGTGACTTGGATTCTTCTTTACTGCAAAACATTCTACAGATGGTTACAACACGAATAGAAACTTGTGCCCCAGAGAGAATTAATTTTTCTTGCAAATTGTCAAGAAAAATTGCCAGTAGCTTATTACATTCATACTACAAATAAACTACAGTCGTGATCCTTGTGATGAACATCTCTTTGCTTCCCATTATTGTTGCTGGACCCACACATTGTTGGAGCTAGTTTGTGAAGAATCCACTGCCTTTGAAAGCCTAGTGCAGTTTAAAATACAAGAGAACCAATTTGCACTAATAATGCGCCCTAGTTCACATATGAAGATTTCAAAATATTTACAAAAGTAAAATTACATAAAACATTTCACATATTCTCCTTCTTATGACCACAAATTAAGGTCATAAACCTGATCATCAGTTATTACAAAGTAAGAAAAAAATGCCAGTTTTTTGGTATTAAAATACAGTACACACAATAACAATACCAGCAATACTATTCCTAAGATGGAACATGTGGTCTTACCTAGGAGTCAAAACTCAAGTATAAACAAGTAGTTTCAGAACACGAAAAAAAAATTAGAATATTTCCTGATGGTCAAAGAGGTACTACCAAATGGATACAGATACTGCGGCAAATTCCAGCTCTGCCAATGTTCTTGTAGAAGACATTAAGTCCTTCCTCGATGAATAGCACTGGTAGTTGTGGAATGCCTGTTTTTTTTTTTTTTTTTCTTACATGAATCATTAGTATTTGTGGCAATTAAAGTGATGAAGGACTCCATGTTTGGAGGTGTGCCTTAAATTCATAGGTACTTGACAGCTTAGCCTTCTCTAGAATTTATAAATGTGGCTCAGGCAGAGAAACCTCCTCCATTTTCTATGATGAGTGACAATCAAATTGGTGGTAACACTGAGAAACAAATACATTTATTAAAGTATCACCTGGCTTCTTCCCACCTTAATGTGCTCTGTAAATTACTGAAGAAAATTATATCTGATCAAAGAATTACAACACATACTTGTTCACTCCATGGGGGTGTATATGTCTGTTTAAAACATATCACTCGACTGACCACGATTTTAACCTGCCCCTCATGATTCTTGTCATTCAGAAAATCCTAGCTGATGCAAAACCTGTTGTTCTATTAACCAGACAAATTAGATTAATATTTAAACACTGTCCCTGATTTTGGGCCTTTGTTCCTCACTCCATTATTTTTGGCTTTGCCCCTGACTCTTGAAAAAAGATTTTGATGACTGTGGTGGAAAGGATATATAACCCATACATACAATATGTAATAGATCTTAACATTCCTATGACTGTCTTTCGGAATGCTGAAATAGCAGAACTTGAAAAGATAATTTATTGGAAGTGACGAATTTGTTGGCTATCCTAAGGAGATCAGTCTGTTCATTAGGTAATGGCAATATGATCCATCCTCTGTTAACTCAGAATCAAATTAAATGTAGATTTCCAACCTTCCACACCCATGCAAGAATTTTTTTTCATATGCACATACATAAAAATCCCAGCAGAATACAATAAATGCCATCAGAAGAAAACAAATTATTTCTCTAGTCCGAACACATGTCATAACCAGAACTCTATTTTGCCTTTATCTCTGCAACCATTCCCATCCAATGCTATCAGGAATAATGTCTTCACTGATTTGTCAGGACCTTGTTTCAGCTATCCACTATACTTTCTAGAAAAAAATGTCTAAGTTGGCATTTCTCCCCTCTGTCTGGGGGCTGTTCCCTCTCAGGCTTGTGTTTCATTTCTGCTCCTTAACAAGTCAACTGAGTTAATTTTCTAGACCTTTTCTACAAAAATTATACACCTAGCCCATCCAGTCCCTCTTCCTATATCCCTTCCACTCATCCCATTCACAATCCTCGTAGTCATCCTTTGCACCTTGTCATATGGTTTACTTTTGTTTTCCCTGTAAGGTTTTGTAGTAGTACTGCAGCTGCAGCCTTACAGGGATTTACAGAGTAAGAAAATGTTGTTCTTATCTCTGGATGTGCAACCTGACACCCTACTGACTGTCTATTTTTTTTTTCACTTTGCTCCTGATGGGCGAGTTACCCCAGCTGCAAAAGCTACCCTTAATGCCCATCTACTATTTTAACACAAAGCAGCATAATACACAGCTGGATTAATTAACCCGAAATTCCCTTCATCATCTTTCAAATATACCCCCCATTTTCACCGGGTTCAATCTAGAGCCCCCCCCCCCCCAAAACAAGAAAAAAAAAACTTGAAATCACACAAAGTCTAGCTAAATAACCAATTTCCCCTAAAATAACTGATTTAATCAAATAAAGCCTTTTATGTGACAATCTAAAGGCCTTCCATAGCTTTTCAACCCCTTTAATTTTCTGCATCATATTTACCATTGTTCTGTGTCTTTTTTTACAAATGTAATTCCTAATAGGCTAACTTCATTCTTGGAAAAAGAAACACCTATCTTCACCTTCATCCCCTAGTCCACAGCTCTTATCTTAACCCAACTCTAATCCCACCTCCTTAAAACTTTCTCTAATGCACTAACATTTTTTTCAGCCATCATTTACCCTTTGCTATATCATCATCTGCATAAAAAATAAAGGTAAGAATATACAGTGTCTAACATAATACCCTTCTTTGTCCAAAATCTTTCGCATCTTATACTGTAATGCATTCATAGCTAGTGCAAATAACCCACTAATATGGCAACCTTGCCTCACCCCCTATCTTCACGAATATAACTGAACTTAAACATCCATTTCAAGACCCATACCTTAACATTATTATATACAGTCATCAACACACAAAATATTAGCTTTTAACCCATATTCCAGCAAAATATGCCACAAAGACTCGTGTTCTAAACAATCAAAATATTTTTCAAATCCCCCACTATCAAATATACATCACCTTTCTTACATAAAATATTATACACTATTTCCCTCACTAAAATCAATAAATTCTGGCTACACCTTCCCTTGACACCAAAAACACCCTCCATCAAAATCATGTAAAACTATTAAACCTTATCTGTAAAATGTTCATAAAAATCTTCGCATTATTTAAAGTAATAGGTCTCCATTTTTATCTCACTCCTGTGCATCTTGTTTTTCCATATAAACTTTATTCCTTCACATAACTTTTCCCTAATTCATCCACCTCCAACCCATTCATTAAATACATTTAACATTAATTCCTTCTGCCACATTTCCAAAGCCTTATAAACCTCATACCCTATACCATCTTTAGGGGCAGTGAATCTATAAACCCTATTTAATATCAAATCTACCTTGACTAGTCTTTTTCTTTCGGCTGCTCCCATTAGGGTTTGCCCCAACAGATCATCTGTTTCCACTTCTTCCTGTCCAGTGCATCTTGCTCTGTGACATCAACCACCTGCATGTCCTCTCTCATCACATTGATAAACCTTATCTTAGGCCTTCCTCTTTTCCTCTTACCTGGCAGCTCCAACATTAGCATCCTTCTCCCAGTATACGTAGCATCCCTCCTCAGCACATGTCCAAACCAGCACAATCAAACCTCTCTGGCTTTGTCTTCAAACCATCCATCCTGAGCTAACCCTCTAATATACTCATTTCTAATCCTGTCCATCCTTGTCACACCCACTGCAGATCTTTTTAATTCTGCCACCTCCAACTCTGACTCCTGCCTTTTTGTCAATACTACCATCTCCAACTCATATAACATTGCTGGTCTCACCGCCATCTTGTAGACCTTCCCTTTCACTCTTACTGGTACCAGTCTGTCACAAATCACTCCTGACACTCTTCTCCACCCTGCTTGCACTCTCTTCTTCACCTCTCTCCCACACTCACCATTACTCTGAGCTGTTGATCCCAAGTATTTAAACCCATCCACCTTTGCCAACTTCACTCCCTGCATCCTCACCATTCCCCTTTCCTCCCCCTAATTCACACAGATATATTCTGTCTTAGTCATGCTGATCTTCATTCCTCTCCTCTCTAGAGCACATCTCCACATCTCCAGGGTCTCCTCAACCTGTTCCCTACTCTCACTACAAATCACAATGTCATCTGCAAACATCATAGTCCATGGGGACTTCTGTCTGATCTCGTCTGTCAACCTGTTGAGCACCATTACAAATAAGAAAGGGCTCAGAGCTGATCCTTGATGTAATCCCACTTCCACTTTGAACACATCCATCAGTCCAACCGCAGACCTCACCACTGCCCTCATCCTGTATCATTCTTACATACTTCTCTGCCACTCCCGACTTCCTCATACAATACCACAACTTCTCTCTAGACACCCTGTCATATGCTTTCCCCAAGTCCAAAAAGACACTGCATCTCTTTCTGACCTTCTATATACTTCTCCATCAACATCCACAGAGCAAACATCACATCTGTAGTGCTCTTTCCTGGCAGGAAACCGTACTACTGCTCACTAATCACCTCCCTTCTTAACCTAGCTTCCACTACTCTTTCCCATAACCTCATGCTGTGGATGATCAATTTTATCCCTCTGCAGTTAACTACAGCTCTGCACATCACCCTTATTCTTACAAATTGGTACCAATACACTTCTCCACTCCTCAGGCATCCTCTTACTTTCCAAGATTTCTTTAAATAATCTGGTTAAAAAACCCACTGCCATCTCTCCTAAACAACTGCATGCTTACACAGGTATGTTACCTGGACCAGCAGCCTTTTCATTCTTCATCCTCTTCATAGCTGTCCTTACTTCCTTCTTGCTAATCCATTTCACTTCCTGATTCACTACCCCACATTATCCAACCTTCTCTCTCTCTCTCTCTCTCATTCTCTTCATTCATCAGCCCCTGAAAGTACTCTTTCCATCTGCTCAACACACTCTCCCCACTTGTGAGTATATTTCCCTTGTTATCCTTTATCAGCCTAACCTGCTGTACATCATTCCCAGCTCAGTTCCTCTGTCTAACTAATTGGTACAGGTCCTTTTCTCCCTCAGTATTCAGCCTTTCATACAATTCACCATATGTCTTATCCCTAGCCTTCACCGCCTCTCTCTTCACCATACACTTTATCTCCCTGTACTCCTGTCTACTTTCTTCATCTCTTTGAAAATCCCACTTATTCACCAACCTCTTCCTCTGTATACTCTCCTGTACGTCCTCATTCCACCATCAGGTCTTCTTGTCCTTCTTCCTCTGTCCAGATGTCACACCAAGCACCTTTCTAGCTCTCTCTCTTACCACCTCCGCTGTAGCTGCCCAGCTATCTGGTAACTTTTGACTGCCTCCCAGTGCCTATCTTAACTCTGCCCTTAACTGCACCTTATAGTTATCATTTTTCAACTTCCACCATTTGATCCTTGGCACTGTCCTCACTCTCCTCTTCTTCTTGATTACCAACGTCATCCCACAGACAACCATCCTATGGTGCCTAATTACACTTTCCCCTGTCACCACTTTGCAGTCTCCAATCTCCTTCAGATTGGCCCTCCTGCATAGGATATAATCCACCTGTGTGCATCTTCCTCCACTCTCGTATGCCACCCTATGCTCCTCCCTCTTCTTAAAATACAAATTCACCAACAGCCATGTCCATTCTTTTTGCAAAATCCACTACCATCTGACCTTCTGAATTCCTGTCCTTAACATCATACCTACCCATCACCTCCTCATCCCCTCTGTTCCACCTCTGTTCTCTTCACCAACATGCCCATTGAAATCCGGTCCAATTACTCTCTCACACTTGGGTACACTCTCTACCACTTCACCCCTACACGATCTGCTAAGATTATGTTCATCTGTTTTGTATTCATTAAGTGTCTATACACAGTGTGTAGAGCCTCATAACCATGGTAAACATTGTAGCATGCTAATTAAAGCATACGCAGCTAAATTGTATACTAATCACACAATCCAAGATGGAGAAGCTATTCAACAAGCTATAAAGCAACCATGTAAACTCAGTGTTGGTTTTCTCTGCAAAATTCCAAAACCTACTGGAATACAGCCACGGAAAGGAGTCTACACAGAAAAAATGTTATGGGCTGCTGTTGCTTTAATTCATGCATATGTGCAACAGGCTGAAGTCTATGCTGCTGCTGCTAACCGACCAAGGCCAAGAAGGAGAAGAGTGTTTAGACCTAGGTTAACTTATCACAACTTGCATGAGGTGGAAATTGTAGAGTGCTACAGGGTAGATAGATACACACTTCAGGAACTCTGCAGCTGCTGTGGGTTTAGGCAGACAGATCCAGACAACCACAATTCCGCACGGACGGCAGGTGCAAAGGCTCAAAAAGCAATCCAAAATTCAAAAAAACAGCTAGCACCAAATGGAAGGGACAAAAAGACTTTAATAAACTTGTAACACAGTCAACAGACTGGTTTCGGCCAAAGGGCCTTTATCAGTGTACCATATTAACTGTAGTCAACCAAAATCTATTTATACACAACCAACCAATTAGAATCATAATTCACTAACTATCACTTAATTTACAAATGGTCATTCAAACCAGGTGGAAATAAACCACCCAGTCTCATAATCCATGATTTCTCCTTTTTATTAAGAATATGATGCCAATCTGTCTTACAATTTCTATTTCGCAAAATGTTATCAATAATAAACTGAAATCTGGCAGAAGTGTGGTTAATAGTATGTTTATATAAAGCATTTGTTAGATATTGATCCCTAATATTACTAATATGTTCGGATATTCGTAACCTCATAGGTCTGGAGGTCTGACCAATATAAAATGCTGAGCAAGTGCACTCTGCAAGATAAATGACCCAATCACTACTGCAATTAGTAAAAGTGTTAATATTAAAGATCTGTGATGTACTGTTACTAGTAAACTCCCTGGTCTGATTGCTATATTTACAAAAGGAACAATGGCCACAAGGAAAACAACCCACAACCCTAGCACCATCCAATTTAACTTGCGACAAACCAGCTGATGATATATTCCGTTTGTAGTGACTAAAATGGGTGCCCAGAGAGGAGTTGTGGTATTGTATAAGGAAGTCGGGAGTGGCAGAGAAGTATGTAGGAGTGGTACAGGATATGTACAAGGGTAGTGTGACAGCGGTGAAGTCTGCAGTGGGAGTGACAGATGTGTTTAAGGTGCAGATGGGATTACATCAAGGATCAGCTCTGAACCCTTTCTTATTTGCAATGGTGATGGACAGGTTGACAGATGAGATCAAACAGGAGTCCCTGTGGACTATGATGTTTGCAGATGACATTGTGATCTGTAGTGAGAGTAGGGATCAGGTTGAGGAGACCCTGGAAAGGTGGAGATATGCTCTAGAGAGGAGAGGAGTGAAGGTCAGCAGGACTAAGCCAGAATATGTGTGTGTGAATGAAAGGGAGGATAGAGGAATGGTGAGGATGCAGGGAGTAGAGTTGGCGAAGGTGGATGAGTTTAAATACTTGCGATCAACAGTTCAGAGTAATGGTGAGTGTGGAAGAGAGGTGAAGAAGAGAGTACAGGCAGGATGGAGTGGGTGGAGAAGAGTGTCAGGAGTTATTTGTGACCGAGTACCAGTAAGAATGAAAGGGAAGGTCTAAAAAAGGATAGTGGGACCAGCTATGTTATAAGGGTTGGAGACAGTGGCATTGACAAAAAGGCAGGAGTCAGAGCTGGTCGTGGCAGAGTTAAAAATGTTAAGATTTGCACTGGGTGTGACGAGGATGGACAGGATTAGGAATAAGTATATTAGAGGGTCAGCCCAGGTTGGACGGTTTAGAGACAAAGCCAGAGAGGTGAGATGACATTGGTTTGGACATGTGCTGAGGAAGGATGCTCGATAGATTGGGAAAAGGATGAGAAGGATTAAACTGCCAGATAAGAGGAAAAGAGGAAGGCCTAAGATACGATTTATGGATGTGGTGAGAGAGGACATGCAGGTAGTTGGTTTGACAGAGAAAGATGCAGAGGACAGGAAGAAATGGAAACAGATGATCCGTTGTGGCGACCCCCAACTGGAACAGCCAAAAGAAAAAGAAGTGATTAAAATGACTTCCCAAAGTTTTACCTCTGCAAAAAAGAAAATAAACATCTATCGCCCAGCAAGTTATTTACTCTATCTCAGCCAATAGGATGTCCCAGTGTTTATTTATTTTACATTTGTTGACTGGGATAGTCCAACTGGATGCATTTCCATTTTCAGTGGAGGCCCATGGAGAAAAGCTCCAGGTAAACAGAAACATTAAAAATATGTTACAATTATAATTCTGACAAGAGTACATAAGCAAACAATAATAAACATATTACACAGGTTAGAGTTAAACCCTGGTGAAAGCCAGGGGTAAATTAAACAGTAGCTGATTAATAGATTTTACACAATCGAGAAGAGAGTTAGCCAGGCTTGATACAATGACTTAGCCAGACTTGATACAATGACATAGCCAGTTTAGTGCCAGATGTTGTTTGAGTCTAGTTTTAAACTGACCTAGGGAGGAGAGTAAAGTAATGTCAGCTGGAAGTGAGTTCCAGGAACTGCCTACAGAGTTTGTAAAGAGAGAGTCACCAGCTGCATTGTTAATTTTGCTTGTCTGAATTAGTAATCTGTTAGAGAATCTAAGCCGTGGATTGTGATAGGGGGTGATAAGATCTTTAAGTGCAGGAGTATTATCCGGATTATAAAGGATTTTATAAGCCATGATCAGTTGGTTATACTGAATTAGACTGGGTAGTTCAAGCCACCCAATCTGGTTAAGATTAATGCAATGATGTGTCCTAAAAGGCAGCCCAGTGGCAAACCTGGCGATGTGGTTATAGCATGTTGAGAGTTTAAGTGCAGTCTTGTTTATATTAGAGAGTATAGGGGATGCGTACAGAAGTGCTGAGAGAAGGTGAGAGCGAGCTATGGCAATTTTAGCTGGAGGGGTTAAGAAGGTTTTTATTCTGTAAAGTGGACCCCATTTTTTTATTGATGGTTTTGATCGATTGTTGTGTTGCTGTATTAAATCCATAAAGTAGTGGGTGTTCCTACCATAAGTTGTTGTAAATCTAATATGTTGATTTGAATCCCTGTTTAAATGCTTTTTATACATGAGCAAATCACTTCTAGGAAGCTTCTGAACTTCCTTACTGGTTTTGACTAACTGTGCTGAAGAATAACCGCGTACGGAAAAATGTTTTATTAAATCCTGGTCATGCTGTGCATAATCTTCCTTATTGGAGCAAAATCAACGGATCCTCATAAATTGGGACTTAGGAATGTTTTTAATAATATGTTTGGGATGACAACTGGAGGCATGCAGCAATGTATTTGGATGGAAAGGTTTTCTGTATACAGAACTAACCAATGTACCATCCTGCTGTTTAGATAAATTGAAATCCAAAAATGAAATGGAGTTCAAATCAAAGTTCACAGTGAACCTGATGCTCCATTTATTTTCATTTAAATATTGAACAAACTCATATAAATATGCTGTATTCGATTTCCACACCATCTAGCAGTTATCCAAAAAAGTCTCCAAATATCTATTTCATCAAGAAATAAACTGTGACTACTATCATAAATAATCATCTGTTCAAGATAACCCATGAACAAATCACCATATACGGGTGGTATTCTAATCAACATATTTATTTTCTTTTCTTTTTGCAGAAGTAAAACTTTGGGGAGTCATTTTATTCACTATAAATGTAATATATCATCAACTGGTTTGTCGTAGGTTACATTGGATGGTGCTAGGGTTGTGGGTTGTTTTCCTTGTGGCCATTGTTCCTTTTCTAAATCTATCAATCAAACCAGGGAGTTTACTAGTAAAAATACATCACAGATATGTAATATTAACACTTTTACTAATTGCAGTAGTGATCTTGCACTTTGCACTTGCTCAGCATTTTATATTGGTCAGACCTTCAGACCTATGAGGTTACGGATATCCGAACATTTTAGTAATATTAGGAATAAATATCTAACAAATGCTTTATATGAACATACTATTAACCACACTTCTGCCAGATTTCAATTTATTATTACTGATAAAATTTTGCGAAATAGAAACTGTAAAACAGGTTGGCATCATATTCTTAATAAAAAGGAGAAATCATGGATTGTGAGATTGGGTGGTTTATTTCCACCCGGTTTAAATGACCATTTGTAAATTAAGTGATAGTTAGTGAATTATGGTTCTAATTGGTTGGTTGTGTATTAATAGAATTTGGTTGACTACAGTTAATATGGTACATTGATAAAGGCCCTTTGGCCGAAACTGGTCTGTTGACTGTGGTACGACTTTATTACAGTCTTTTTTGTCCCTTCCATTTGGTGCTGGCTGCTTTTTTTAATTTTGTAGGCAGACATAGGCATGCTCAGTATGCCCTCTCACCACCTAAGAGGCTATGCATAGCACACTCACTCACTCACCACCTAAGGGGGCTAAAATGTACATCTTGTACGCATACATATAGTAACACTGATGCCAGGCAATGCTCACAACCTTTACCTACCCATGTAATGACTGTGTACTCCTAGCACCAGAAAGACTCCACCCTGAGCTTAAACTGTAGCTTCTGCTGGATTTACAAGGTTAGTGTTGAACCTGGAGTATTAAACCAGAACTGTGTAATAATACAGATGAATGGCCTACCCTTGAATGTTGTTACTTGGTAATGTAAGCAAGAAAAAGGCGGGTGATTTGAACAGCAATACCTTTAATATGTTACAGCAGAGACTTGTGTGAATACAAGTCCTCTATCAAGTAATAGGCCTCAGGCATCAAAGATTTACACATTCATACCTCTCAAAAGTACTGATAGTCACCAAACGTCCTCAGTTTGGCCTCATACTTTTGTACTGGAAAATTATTAAAGAGTGAAGTTAGAAAGTAATTAGACATTTCAGTTTTAGACTTCGTAACCCTCAGAAGATTCTTACAAATACTGATGCAAAAATCTGTTCTGATTCTATCAACTGTCTAACTTTGTAAGACCAAAATATGTCAAAAGTACAATTAGCAAAACAACATCACAAAACAAATGTACTTAGCACTAAGTCAACTATGCACCCTGAGCATCAGATGCAAAGCTTATGTATACCTGAATCCGAAAGATAGAAAACAAAGATACGGCACAGTTAGCACTTGCACAGGGTGTTTTGTGTGTGTATCTCTGGGGGGGGGGGGGGGGGTAGGAAGCCTAGGCTGGCACAAAAGGTAAGTGAGTGTGTGTGAGTAAGTAAGATATTTGCATAAAGTAACAAATGGCCACTGAGATAGAATGAACTTTAAGCTTCACATCTGAACCATGCAACTGTTGTGTTTCTGTTTGGGCCCTCCAAATGAAATTGGTGTGTGAGTGTCTGCAAGAATGCCACCATGCTCTGTGCTAGCACTACATCTTAGTATGTTGAACAGGCATGAGCTGTGCATGGTAGAGGTGGCAGTTCTTCGTTGTTGTACCTAACCATAAGAACTGGCTCTGCCAGGAGTTGCACTGGCACGTCCATGCAAATGGTCAGATGCACTGCTTATACCTGAACGTGACTGATGTCTGCTGGATGAGCTCTCCTCACGAGGATGCCCAGGACCACAACCCTATGATCTGCCATGTCTGGGTGTGGACACCTCAACCACTGACAGAGCAGTGGAAGTAGAGCCACTATGGGAGCATGATCAGGGATAGCCACATCAGCTAGCATCCGATAATGTTGCTGACCTAAGCCCACATGGATGCCATCCCCTAGCAGATGTTCCGTCACATACACCACTTGTTCCAATGTGTCACGCATTTGATCCACTGAATTGGCAACACAGTGGAGGCAGTCACACATGTCAGACTCTGCCACATCTACAACCTTAATTATTTTACTGGAGGACCTACTGGAATATGCCTGTGACTCCATGATGGCCCAAAACATACGAGTGGCACAGGAAGACACACCTAGATCAGTAGGATTGACAGCAGGCCTCCTCTGAGCAGCACTAACAACCCTCCTGCATGGCACCTCACCCAGTATTTTGGTTATGACCAGAGTCAACAGACAATGAAGCTGCAGTAATCACACTACCCTGATTGCGTGTCTCACCCTCCACCTGTCCAATATCTGAGGGCTCACTGGAATGTGTTGGCATAAGCTTATTGGCTGTGTCCAATGGAATTACAAGGGGTGGCTGAATGTCAACCTCAATGTCAGATTCAACTTCTACACCCCCTGACTGTGCCTCTGTTTGACCACCATCATCATCAGAGTCTGTTGATACTGTGACATCAGGTGGTAGGAGTCCAACACTTCCACTGTCAGGATCACCTGTGATAATAAGCAACAAACAGAGGAAAGAAATTAATACCTACACTACTGTAGTCCAATATATGCTAACTATCAGTGGTGCCACAATTACAGACAGTACAGAAATACACACAACAGTCCTGAAAACCACATCAGAATAAATATTTCTTTAAATTGCTCATCAGTACTGACATAAAAATGTCTGGCTTACCATGGGCAGATGACTATAGGCTCCCTATGGAGGATGGTCCTGGAAGAAGTTAAGCGAAAGGTAAGGACATCATCATCACAATAAAAAGTAACACAGGGGAGTAAAACTTTTTGCCCTTTATATGTCCATTAACAGTAATTTTAACAAGAACTCGGATGACACATCCACCCCAAGCCCATGAGTAATCAATCAGAATGTATTGTTAACTTTACCAATCTACAACTATCCCCCCCAAATGTTAAACAGAACTTAAGTATTGCTGTCAATATTTTACTATACAAGAAGTATTTAACAACGGAGATAGGTAAGCCTACTGGGAAGCTCCTCCTGGGACATAGGTTCATAGGTTGGTATTAAGCTATTGGCCCTAGGGCCTATACAAGCCTAGCCATAACAATTCCCTGGCTTTTTCTTCCCACAATATTTACTTCCTGGACCCCTGTCTAGCAGGGCGACTGACGTGATCTCCGGGGTGAATTTCCTAGCTCCCATCCAATCGTCAAGGTTCCTTTTGAAGAGGGCCAAAGAGGTGCTCTGCTTGACATGTATGGGCAGTCTATTCCAGAGTCTGGGGAGTCTCTGGGTCAGGAACCTATCCCTCCAGCATGTTTTGTTCACTGTGATGACAAGGTTTAGATCTCCGGAGCATGTGGCTCTGAGGGATTGGGATTTCTTTAAGTGTAGCATGTCCAACAGCTCTGGGTTTGGCATGGCCTTGTGTGTTAAGCAAAGATCACCTCTGAGTAGATATGTGACAGAGTACAGCTGAAACAGCAGCACCAACATCAATGACATGCTGTTGTGCACTGTCCACTGAGCTGCCTCGATCCCTGACAGTGGACAAGAGTTCTTCATTTGGTTTCAGTGATGGCTCTGTAGCAGCCCCTCTGGTAGCCACCCATTCATGGGGCACTGCAGCTGCTCTCCTCCAGGCCAGTGAAATCATGTCAGTGGCCCTATGACGCACCTGATCATATGTCTTGCTCTGTTCACCTACTGCATTCACATCAGCCACTGTCTGCTGCCAAATTTGATTTCTGACAAACACATCCCCACATCCCCTCTCAGGCAGAAAGTTACCAGATTGCCTAAATGCTTCCACAATGACTTCATCCTCAGGGTCACTGAAGGGGAGTATACCAGGATTTGGACACTTGGGTGCCATAGTCCTAAATGACATAAAACAGAAAAGGATAATACACATAGCTATCACATACATAAATAGCCTGCTTTGATATAACACATAAAAGGTAGTATTTCAATATTACCCACTGGAAAAACATAAAACAGACAAGATATTCAAATATAAAAAAAGGAATTATGTGGTTGGAACATATTATAATCACATACAAAGCAAGGCTGGATCCAAAACAAGGAGAGCAACAATAGCAATTTTGTTTGTGCCAACACAGAAATGGAACTTGGCTCTCCCATCCCCAAAACAACAGGCAAATGACACATTTTGCTAACAAACCATCAGTGAACTGCTAAAAGCACTATCAAATAAACTGTCCCAAAAATGTGTACAAATTTACCATAGAACATTCAATTGTATGCAATTGCCAGTCACTTCTACCTGTGGCTAGCACACTCCTAGAGGTGTGTATGGGCCATCCTAGAAGGCTAGCAGCCCTGTTTCATTGACAATATAGAACGTTTACATTTCACAGCAATAACAATAGAAAAGTGTAAAGAGAAATACAGTTATAACATTAGCACTTGTAATAACAGTTAAGGCTGTGCATCTGAGAAAGTAAAATGCCCTGACAAACATGCCTGTGCCATCAGTACACCTCTAAAAAATGCATACAGATAAAAGTAGTATTTGCTAATATATATATATATATATATATATATATATATATATATATATATATATATATAATACATCAAACAGATTTGTTCTTAGTGACATTTCAGCATTTCCAGTATAAAGCTGAAAAATGCAAGCATACCTTATCAAAATCAGTAGTCTTCTGTGCAAATAAATTCCAAAGTAAGATCTTCTTCTGTGTTATTCACATAAACAAGTCTCTTCACCTTCAGGTTCTCTAGCTACACAGATCCCTTTTTATAGTGTAGATTCAGGCCTGTGAGCACGGTCAAATGAGGTGTGAGCTCATTAGAACTGCTGAGTCCCAAATACATGGCTCTGTGTAGTAGATGTAAACATAGTGCAGGCACTCACTCAGTGTTTGTTGCTAATGGATTACAACTGTGAATGAGTAGTGGTAGGAGAAAGGAAAACACAACAACAGTTCAGACTCCCTTACCTCCAGTGGGTTTGTCAGCCAGGTTAGACTTACAAAGTGTAGAACTAATTGTATCAACGTTTTACATGTAAGCAAACAGCACACATTTCACAGTTTCTGTGCAGAAACATCCAACCACCCCTTAATTTCTTGACAACCATATATTATTGCCATTTAACATCCTCACATATTTTAATGATGGTGAGACAGAATGCCTTACAATCTCAGAGTACTGGTGAGATAAGACAAGAATGAGCAAAAAACACAGAGATAAGACAGAGCTGCGTGTATGCAAGCAATAAGTCATAAATGGTTATGTGATCATTCAGTGCGCTTAATCTGAAATTAACACATGTATAAACAACTGTCATATGTTTTGTTAATACTGTGGATGATGTTGCAGCTTTTTGTATGCACAATGATTTTCATTCTCTGCTGCAAAGCTTTTTCTGTGGCAAAGAGGGATAAGACACCCTTACTGTGTTTTGAGGGTTCATTGGATTGAGAGTTCAAACCTACATCTGTGTGTAAATATTTCATATGTACCAAGTGTTGTTTATTTAAAAGATTTCTTTTCTTCCTTTCTCATAATTTTCCATTTCTTAAATTTTTTAATACCAGTGTTTGCGCGGTGCATGGCTTATCACAATTAGGGAAAATGGTGAAACACAATGAATGCCATGTTTAGCTGTGCTTATCTCATTTGTGCAAGTGCTCAAATCTGGACTAGCGGTCTACACAGGAAGCAGACAGAACAAGTGCTGACAGGGCATGCACACTGTAAATGTAAAAAAGGATCCATTGTTGCAGTTTTTGCTTTCCATTGTACAACAAAGCTAAGGGATGTTGTGTGGTGGTTAGTAGGCTTCCCCAACACCTGAAGCCATTGAATAGGTGCAGACATGAAGCAGACAGTCAACAATTTCAAAACAGATACATTCTATTAATTCTATTAATTCCATTAGGCACTGAGCAAACATGTGGTGTTACACAGTGGTTAACACACAGAAGTTAAGAATGAGTAGGGAATTGTGCAACTGTTATTTTAACTATTCCTGTATCAGCAGGTGCAAGTGTAGGGCTGTAATACAGATGGTCCTGGGAGAAATACAGAAGTGCAACATATATTTAGTCTTGTAATAGCTCATTTTATAGTAACAAGAAAATATCCAAATGTTATTTCAATATTCCTGTGGCGACAGGTGTAAGTGTAGGTCTGCCATACATATGGTCCAGGGTTCTAATATAGGAAATTCCAGACATTTTTACTGTTGTTCCTTGTTCCATTTCATATTATATTAAATATCACTTAAAGCACTGTATACATAATTATAAATAGTGGATCTGATATGAATTATTTGTATGAGGGGCAAGACACCCTTACTGTGTTTTGAAGGTTCAGATGTATGACTGAGAGTATACTGTCTACTATGTTTCTGTAAGTTATAATTCTGCTACCTGGTCTTGGATGGCCTTTACACTTAACTAAGACTATGTATATATAGAATGACCTTGTTTGGTCACACACGTGCATGGTTAACACCTTAATCTGTCATCTGTATTTATAAATGAGTCATGACTATGTCTGAGAAGCACTTCTTCTGTGGCAAAGATGGAAAATCAACTCTGTAAAAGAAACATTTTGTCCCTTATGCATAGGTTTGAATCCCACACTGTAAATATCAATTTTAGCAGCGTAAAAAGCCAAACATGTGTCAGGTAATGACAACAGAGTTAAATCATCTAACACTTACAGCAGCAGACACCCCTCAAACTAACATCAAGTGTCAGATTAATCTTCCCGTTTCAAAAATTGCTTCCCTCTCTGTTTGGCACTGTTGCTCGCCACTTAACATCACACAAACACAGTCTGCATCACTGCTCAAGTTTGCACACTACCAGTAAACATGATAACAGGAACTAATGGGAAATCATTATCTGCTATTACACTGCTTTGGGATTAGACATTTATGGCGTGAGAGTGAAAGGTGCCCAGTTTAGGACACAGAGGTGGGGTGATCAGGAGTCCAGAATATTTATTGGACTCCTGGGTAAAGCATCACAGCCAAAGGCTTCTGCAGGAGGACTATTCTGGCTCCCAGTACAAGTCTGAGGCTTGGAATAGTCTGACCAAGGCTGGACCCAGTGCAACTAGCATCCAAAGCACTGGAGAACAGTGTAAGCACCACTTCAATAACCTAAAAAGGCACAAGAGAGATACACCCAAACAGAGGTTGGATGAGTTTCAGACTAATGACATCCCACAGTTCTGTAAGTGTGCTAATAAAATCAATTTATAAAATATAGAAAGCTAAATATATGTAAGAGTGGTATGCATAATGCTCTTACGTTCTTTTCTTTTCACAGCTAATTCTGAAGTAGTTGTGACTAGGCAAGCCCATTCTGATTTTCTAGTGAGACTGAGGGAAGTAAGTGGTATGTATGCAGCACAACAGAAGTCTTGTTGTAGCCTTAAAAGTTAAAGAAAATTGTTTTTCTTTTCTATACAGTAGTAGCAAAGCAAGCATATCCTAAGTGCAAAAGCAAGTGTGCATGCTCTTAAGCAGAAAACAACTTTAGGAGGCAAGTGTAAGACTGTAAGCAGAGGTTGTGGGTTCAAATACAACAAGTAACAACTATACAGTACTGCAATTCTTTAATGATATTTCATAAATGAAATTCTACGCAGTGGCTTAAATACCCTGCTGTTAACTGTAATCTATATAATTAGATCAAGCATATGTGCAATATCTGCACATTGCAAGGATTACTTTCACAAATCCATAATTATAGTTTGTAGTTGTTAGGAAATGTACTTAAATACAAATAAAAGAGTTGTATTATTGTGATAATACATTGTATGTCGCATATTATGGTACTAATTTTATCTCTCTTTTTTTTTCTCTCATCGCAACTCTTATCTCTCTCTTTTTTATTTTCTATTATATGTCATTAAAATGTCTCCATGTCATCAATCTGCAACAAATCACTAAATGCTTCACAGCACAGTGAGATAGGCCAACCCAGTAGCTCAGCCTGCCCCTGCTCCACCGGCTCCTGCACAGACATCCAGCACATTTGTGACCCAACTTGACAGTACTGCCTCTGCTGACCCTGCACTGCCTGCACCCTCAGGTAGCACTACCCTGGCAGCTAGTGCTGTGGTACCCTCAGGAAGTACTGGCAGAGGTGTACATTTCATCACCCACTGGGAGATGCCAGGGTTGGTGTACAGCATCATGCACAGCACCAATGGTGTATGCCTACACCTGATGGAAAGGCTGCTCTCCCTTATGGTCTGTAGGAGAAGAAGACATCAAGCACTCCATCAGCCAGTAGAGTAAGGGGGCAGTGATGACAGTCCTGTGGGTGAAGACAAGATTCTCACTGTCCCCATGTTTGATAGGTATGGGCTTGTGTTGGGTCTCCTTCACCTCAGTCATGGTGTTCCCCAACCCTTTGTCCCTCACTGTCCCTGTGTCTCGTCTTGTTTACATTTACTTTCTCACCTACCCAACTTACCAGACCCAGAAATACCAGCGTCCCTTAGCCAGCATTCCTCTTACTGAAGTTAAGAAAAGGGGCACCTGTCCCATAAAAAAAAAAAATTGTCCCATACATAGCTCTCCATTCCTCACACTTGTCTTCTTGACACACCTGATTTGGTCCAATTGGCTATACAATATAATTGCATTGTTGTCACCCCTCTTTTTGGAAGTGACAGTTCAAATTTTGCTAATATTCTGTACATATTTTTATTTTACACTGTTGAAGAAATGGGTTGCTAAGGTTCCTTCCTACACATTGCTATATTGCTTTCCCTTTGTTCTTTCTTCCTGCTTGCCCCCCATTTCACCACTTTCCTATCCACCACATTTTAACACCTATAATCTGGTCAAAAAATAGAATCACACACAATTAAAAAATAAATAAATAAATAAAATTGCAGTGTCCTGGGTGGCTGCGGCTGCTTTGGCCTAACAAAGAAATGTGCACTGTCTCCCTTGATTTACGTCTAAAACAAAAAATAAATCCAAGATCAAAGGAAAATACTAAAATTAAACTATGTCATAGTACAGAGACACTTCCAGAAATTCAATCTTCAAGCTCGTAGTGCTGCAGGTTTGATGAGCTGTTGTCTGACAGGCCTGTTAGGCCTACTACACTCCAGGAACTCAACAAACTCCAGGAACAAGGAATTATACTGAATCATGGTCCAAAATGTCTTGCTCAAGCAAATCTGACTTAAAAAACATCTAAAATGAAGAGAAAGAAAAGATGTGAAAGACTGAGGAAAAGAAGAACTAGAGCTGGAATATAAGCCAGGCTAAAGGCCAGCCTACACAGGACTGCACTTCCATCTGTGCTACTAGCCAATGTTCGCTCCCTGCATAACAAGATGGACTACATAAGGCCAGGCCTAACTACAGAAGGCCAGGCCTAACTACAAAAAGCAAGGAGGGAAACAGTTTTGTGCTCATGTTCACAGAGATATGATTAAACTATATCAGCGATGGTGCAGTGCATGTGAAAGGGCTGACATTATTTAGAGCTGAAAGGAATGAGATCTTCAGTGGTATATCACAGGAAGGAGGTGTCTGTATCTACGTAAATAAAAGCTGGTGTACCAACTGTGAGGCAGTTACCACTAACTGCTCTGAAAACATCAAATTCTTGTCACTAAGGTGTAGACCCTTCTACTTGTCAAGGGAGTTTAATAGTGTGAGCATCACAGCTATATTAATATTACTGCCAGTGTCAACAACAACGAGGCACTGGCCATGCTTCACCAGTCAATCAGTGAACTGTGGAATCAAAATCCAGAGTTTGCCCACATAATAGCAGGGTCATTCCTACCTATCACCAACATGTGGATTTCACTATGAGGGGCGAGAACACACTGGACAAAGTATATACCACCGTCAAACTGGCTTAAAAGACAGTACCCCACCCGCATCTGGCCATCATGCTAATCCCTGTGTACAAACCACTATTAATAAGAAGCAAGCAAACCAGGAAGCAAATAAGAGTATGGCCAGAGGGAGCAGTCTCAACACTCCAGGACTGCACTGAGAACATGGATTAGAGTATGTTGAAGGACACGGCTATGGGGAACCAACATATCAATCTGGATGAGTTCACAGAATCTGTGTTGGCATGCATATCTAAATGCTTGGATGATTTGACAGTCAATAAGATCGTCACCATAACGGCCAAACAAAAACCCTGGATCACAAATGACGTATATGAGCTCCTAAGAACACGCAATGCTGCATTTAAGGCAGGAGACAAGGATGCCCTAAGAGAGACCAAAAAGAACCTAAATAGGGGAATAAAAAAGGCAAAGCGTACCTACGGACAGAAAATCCAGAGTCACTTCTCAGACCTAAGGGACTCCAGATGTCTGTGGCAGGGAATACAATCCTTAACGGACTACAGACCTGTATCTTCAAAGTGTGATGACAACACCAAATTTAAAAATGAGCTCAGCACCTACTTCAGCAGGTTTGATGAAGGGAATGGCACAAAAGCCACAAAACTCACCACCAGGCAAAATGAAGTAGTACTCTGCCTCAATTCAGCTGATGTTCAGAGAACAGCAAGTTGGCTGAACCCAAGAAAAGCAGCTGGACCAGAGGACATTCTGGGGCGTGTGCCAAGAGATTGTGTTGTTCAACTGACGACGGTTCTTACTGACATATTTAACATATCTCTACATCAGGCCATAGTACCCAAGTGCTTCAAAAAAACAATCATACCACGACCCAAAAAGTCTCAACGAGCAAAGTCTGAACGACTATCATCCAGTAGCTCTCACCTCTACTGTAACAAAGTGCTTTGAAAGACTGGTCAAAGACTATTTAACAACAAATCTCCCAGCAGAACTGGATCTACTCCAATTTGCTTATCAGTCGAACTGCTCCACTGCAGATGCCATCTCTCTGGCACTGCACATATCCTTGGTTCATCTGGAAAATAAGGATTGTTATGTCCGACTATTATTCATCAACTTCAGCTCTGCCTTTAACACAGTTAAACATTCGATAGAGAAATGGATTTATTTGGGTGTCATAACTCCCATTAGTAACTGGATTTTGGACTTCCTCATTGACAGACCACAAAGAGTGAGCGTAGGCAATAACACCTCAGAGAGCACTACACAGGAGTCCCTCAAGGATGTGTCCTCAGTCCTCTGCTGTTCACCATGCTGACCCATGACTGCATAGTAAGGAACAGCTCAAATCACATCATCAAATTCTCTGATGTCACTACAGTAGCAGGCTTAATCAGCAATGGTGATAAAACAGCATACAGGGAAGAGGTGAAGCATCTGACTGACTGGTGTGATAACAACAACCTGGCTCTGAATGTAAACAAAACTAAAGAGGTAAAAGTGGACTTCAGGAAAAACCACGAGGCACATCCCCCTCTCTCAATCAAGGAAGAGACAGTAGAAAGGGTGAAGTGCACCAAATTCCCAGGGATGCACATCGCAGAAAACTTGACATGGTCCACTAACACAAATCACATTGTCAAAAAGACACAACAAAGGCTCCACTTCCTACACAGGTTTAAGAAAGCAAACCTTTCATCTTCGATCCTCACAACCTTCTACAGAGGCACCATTGAAAGCATCTTGACAAGTAGTATCACAGTATGGTATGGAATAAGGAAACTGTTTTTATTTTGAAATATAATACTCTGACCCCTACTGGTTTGAATGTGGAATGCAACTGGAAACTTTTAATATAATTATTTGTTTAATTAAATATAACTAATTGGTTAATTGGATTAGGTTTTACAGATGGTATACAAGATGTTGGGTTATTTGAATGTTTGTACTCCTTGAAGGTTGCTGTCTGCCGAAACATTAGAGTCTTTTTGAATAAACTCAGTTCTGCACTTGCTTTTTGTTGTTTTTTTTTGTTGTTTTATATATTCCTTTTTTCTTTGTTCTGTTTTTTATCTTTGGTACGTATGGCCAGTGGTCCTTCTGTACATTACCCAGAATTTTTGAGAGGACAGTCTCGATCCTACCCAAAGAAGTATGGAGAATTATATAATTTCAGCAGGAGAATGTCTGGCAGATCATGGTAATAACTTGGAAGGGCTACCAAAGTTTTGGGACAGGTTTTTAGAAGAAGGATGGAACAAAAGAACTGACAATCCTTTTACCTCAGTAAGCAAGCATGCCATCAACTCCCTTTCTATGGATGTAGTGGAATTAATTGAGAAACTGGAACAGCTGATGAAAAAAAGAGACAACTGTCTATTTAAATTTGTTGAGTCTGCAGAGGTATGTGGAACTACATGTAACCACTAGGGGCTTAAGGGCTTCTGAAAATCTATCTACACCAATTGACCAATCGGATGAAGATAAAAAAATTCCAAGATAGATGGGTAGCTGCAGCTCATCGTTGTGCGATAGAATGGGTGAACATTTTTACTGAAAGGGATTTGTTAAAACATTGACTAAAAAAAGAAATCTCCCCCACCTGCCAGACTCTTTCTATTCAACTTAGTGTTTCCCAGTTAGAACAACAACTGGGAGAGATTAATGAAAGATTATCTGGCTCTGAGAAAGAACTAATGCAAAAGAAAAAAATCTAAATTGCAGTGAGACATCAGAGACTGTAATAGTGGGAAGGCATTTCTTTGGAGGTCCAATAGGAACAGACGCCAGTGAGGCGTACGTTTTAGTGAACAGGAAGTGGATCAAAAACATCACAGGCCTCATCTGAAGCAACAGGGGTTCTACAGATTGGGATAGTGAAGATAATTCCTATCCTCCTTTGCCTCCAGCTCAGCAACCACAGTATCTCCCAAATCACTTTCAGAACAGGAAACATTCTGCAGACCAGGATTGGTATCAGGAAGGGTTATCCAGTGAACAGTATGGATCGGGCAATAACAGAGGATATTTTCAACATCATAACAAAATGACTAAATGGCACTAGTTTATCTTTACATTCAGATAGGGACAGTTGTTTAGATCATGTACTAAATGAGAATTTTATTGTGAATTTATCTGGTATTGCTTTAAATGATATACAAACGTCTGTGTTAAGCAGTTGCTTGAAAATTGTGCCTACTGTTTTGCCTTGACTGCATGCGTTAAAAACTGATATTTAAAAACCGAGTAGGATGTTGCATCTTATGAATTATTTTTCAGCTCAAGAAAATAAAAACGATGTTTAGAAAATAAAAATGATGTTTATGATTTTTATGAGGATGGGACTGACAGTTTGATGGACAGTTTCTTTACATGTGTTTCTGAAGAATATGATGACTAGGATTACAATGCATATTGCCAACTTGATACCAGTAAGATTCTTTGTAAGAGTGATTTTATGCCCCCCTTTTAATCACGAGGGGATACAGCAGTTTGCTGCCATGACAAATTTCACTATGAAAACAGATTTGCTTGAGTTCATGAAAAATAAGTGTTCAATTAATTATAATTTAACTAAGATGGAATGGCAAGCTTTAAAAGATATCGGTGCAGAGAGAGACCTTATCTTTAAACCTTCTGAGAAGTGTAATAAAATTGTTATAATGCATTTTACCCAATATTTAAAAATGTCTTTTGACCATTTAAATAATGAGAATATTTATAAAAAGGTGTCAATAACTGAGTATATAAATGCTAGAAAACAGTTTTAAGGGTTTCATTGAAAAATGCTACAGATTGGGTTACTTTTTAAAAATGATACTGGAAAGAAGTTTTATAGTGATGAAAGTTTGATGGCGCACTTTTATTGTCTTCAGAAAATTCACAAGGATATGGCTAACCAACCTGGCAGGCCCCTAGTTTCTGCCTCAATTTTTTACAGAATATAAGATTATTTTTACACAGTTATTTGTTACCTTATGTGATGAAATTATCTTCCTTCATAAAAGACACTTGATTTTCTGGATGGAATGAAAGGAATACATTGGAAGAGTGATATTAATTGGATCACTATTGATGTTAAAAGTTTATACACCAGTATTTATCATGAATCTGGTGTTGAAGCTTTAAAATTTCATCTTGGTGACAGTCCTGTAAGTAACTACAAAAACAGAATTAAAACATTTTTGTTTAACTTACAATTATTTTTGTTTTTAAGAGAATATTTACCAACATGTACAAGGCACAGCTATGGAGGTGTAATTTGCTCCCATGTATGCCAATTTGTTTATGGGCTTATTCGACACAGAATATTTATATAGACATCAATTTAAGAATTTTGTAGTGAATTATTTAGATTTATAGATGATTTGATTTTAATATGTAAGGGAGGTTTTGAGTCAATGCAGTCTTTTATAGACGATTTGTACAATAATAGATTCCATCTCAAGTTTGATGGACTCCAATTTGGTCACTCAGTAGTGTTTTTGGAAGTCCATCAAGGTTTATCAGATGGAAAAATTATCACTAGGGTCCACTGGAAAATTGAGAATATTAATCATTTTTTACATGGCTCAAGTTGTCACCCCCCCCCCCCAGTCAGCTAGAAGCACACCCCTATGGGGAGTTGCTATATGTATACAGGTTGTGAAATGATAACAAGGAGTCGGAAATGGAAATTAGTAAAACAGTAACTATGTTTTTGGACAAAGGTTATGATAAAAAGATGATCATGAAGTCAGTAGGGAAATTAAAATCTAGAATTTATACCCACAATGATGTTATGGCGAGGTTTGGTCATAACAAAGGGGATGGAAATGGGCTTTATGTAGCAATTATTTTTTAAACTTTCATAGTAATCAGATTGTAAATATTATTACATACGTTTGGGGCTTTTTACTCACATTTAGAGAGTTTGTTAATAGCTTATGTATTCCCGCTATGTTTTCATATATTACAGGTAGAAGCAATTGGGACATTATTCTACACAAGTTTATAAAACCAAACGATAATTTGTATAAGAAAACATTGGTGAAGGTTACATTTACACGTGAAAGCTGTTCTAATTGTAAGTATATTGTGAATAGTTTTAGTTGAATAAATTGTATTTTTTTTCATCCAAGTAGGAAATTATATGCATCTTAAAATGTCCTTCTAACCTGTTCTGTGTAGGGAAAAGCAAAAGACCCTTTAAAATCAGATTACAAGAAAGAACACTTGAGAGATATAAAAAATGTGAAGGAAAATAGTCCTTTGGCTATGCATTTCAAATTATGCCATGGCAGCAATCCTGAAGCTTTAAAAAGTACTGTCTTGGAACAGGTAGTCCCTAGTGTTGAGTAATTTGACATCAAAAAAAGATTGCTTTATAGGGTCGCCACCTTTCTATTGTGCCATTTCCTGACAAACAAGCCCCGCCTCATGCATAATCTAGCCAAACCCATTCCTTTTAGTAGCAACGCCCCTTTTATCTAACACCCTTCAGCATAAGTCTTGAATATCACAAACAATTACCACTAAAAGGAAAAATATAGAATGAATCAGGTGCACGTAAATTAAAAAAAAAAAAAAACTTTGTTTAGCAGTACTTCATTTAAAGGTTCATACAACAGTACATCAGCACCTAACAGTACATCATACATCAAAATGACACCACTGGATGAAACAAGCAAGAGAATCTAACCCTTTGGCACAAGTCTTTAACACCACATACAGTTAGTACTAAAATGAAAAAAGTTCAATTACACAAATGTAAAAAAAAAAAAAAAACTTTATTTAGCAGTAATTCATTCAAAGTAGTACATTACAACACAACTGAGTAGCATCCTGCCATAACCCAGAATAATACCACAGTACAAGAACAAAATGATTTACCTCAACAATTGGCTATCCTTCTGGTGTCATTCTAAGGGGATCTAGTATCTATCTGCCTGGGATGACATGATCAACAGACCATGATACTTTGCCAGAGATGGCCTGCACCTGTCGCCCTTGGGATTCTGGATACTGGCTAAGGCTCTTGCCACCTCAGTGCTAGAAATCTAAACCTCAAAATGCATTCACTTGAGGCACTCCTTAAAATGGAGAACACCGACATCTGTGCAGTGACAGAGACCTGGTTCAAGGCACCAGAAAGCACCCCTGCATTACCAGGCTATAATTCATACCACACCTTTCGGCCACCTAACCTGGACTGAAACACTAAAGGAGGAGGCATGTCCATATTCATTAAGGACATCGACATCTCCAGGCTAGTTGCTCAGCATAATGCATCTGAGATTATCCAAGTGCAACTAACTCTGGGCAAGACCGCAATCCAAACTGTGACTTGTTACAGATCCCCCTCCATGCCCCAGGATTCCCACTCTTCATTTCTTGATGCATTGGAAAATATAAGGTACAACCCAACACCCTCACAATGGGTGACTTCAACTACCCCACCATTAACTGGGAAAACTACTCATGTACCAACTCTTTTGCTCAATGTTTTCTGGAATTCATAAATTCCAACACCTTGGATCAACTTATCCACACCCCCACCAGGGGCAGCAATATCCTAGACCTGGTCATTACCAACATGGGCAACCGGTGTTCCACACCAGAGGTCAATTCCTCGTTGGTCAGATCCGACCAAAATAATAACCCAAGACATCCACATCCAAACCCCACCCCCATTAGGGAAACTACCATAAAAAATTTCTCCAAAGCCAACTTCACCCTTCTTAAGACAGAAGTGGCAAACTTCATGACACCCATGCAGGCGGACAATAGAGGTACGACTGCTGAATCCTACACAAATGCACTTTATAAGCACTTACACGAGTGCATGGATCATGCTATCCCTAAGAGAACCAAGATGCTATCCTCCAAAAAAAGGAAGCCAATCTGGTGGTCCCCTGCCATAAACAAACTCTACAACAGAAGAAAAACTATTGCAAAAAAAGAGTAAGATCCCATGATTGGAGGAACTCCATTGGTCAGCCTCAGTAAGAAGCTGAGATCCCTCATAAAATCCTCCAAAGCTAGTTACGAAAACAAAATCGCCACTGATTCTAAAGACAACCACTAAGCATTCTATAGCTATGTCAAGAATCTCAATGGCAACACTCAGATCTTCTCTGAGTTACAGCACAATGGCACTAAATATACAGAACCAACTGATATTGCCAACATCCTGGCAGATAGGTTCAGTGCTAACTTTACCCCTCTCTCACCCACTAAAGGGCCCATCTCTATACCGGAAGAATGCAAAGTTCCTGTAATCATGGCTGCACAGGTAAAAAACACACTCTCCAAAGCCAAGAACACAGCATCCATAAGATCTGACAACATCCCAGGCTGCATTCTACACGAACTACAGAATGAACTGGCACCCCACCTAAGCACCATGTTCAATCATAGCCTCACCTCAGGCTTTGTGCCTACTGAATGGTGCACAGCGACTGTTATCCCACTCCACAAATGGGGAGCCACAACAGACCCTGGGAACTACTGTCCCATTAGCCTAACGAGCCTGGTCTGCAAGGCCATGGAACGTATCATCATCAAACTTATAAACAAAGACATTGGTAATCTCCAAACTCTGGACCCCACTCAGTTTGGGTTTGTAAAAGGCAGATCATGTCTCCTAAACCTAATAGACTTCTCTGAAGCAGTCACAAAAGCCGCAGACGAGGGTAATGTGGTTCACACAGCCTATCTAGATCTCGCCAAGGCTTTTGGCACCATCCCCCACTCTGGAAATATAGATAAACAAACTAAACTAGGTATAAATCCCTATGTCAAAAGATGGGTTGCCAACTGGCTCACTGACAGAACCCACACTGTGAAAGTAGCAGACTCCAAATCCAACTTCAGACCAGTGACATGTGGAGTACCACAGGGTTCAGTCCTGGGTCCTCTCATGTTTGGTATCTACTTTTCTGAAGTACAGGCTAACACAGAAGGTCTTTGGCTAACGAAGTTCATAGATGACTGTAAACTAGGAGCCATAATCAAAACTCCTAACAATGTGGACATCCTACAAAAGGGCCTCACTGAGACAGATGTCTGGTGTCAAAGCCATAGCCTCAAAGCTCAATGCCAAGAAGTGCACTGTCTTCCCCTTTGGTAAAAACTCTGTACCCATGAGCTACCACATAGGTGGTAGTCTACTTAACACTGAAAGTGTGATAAGAGACCTTGGGATACAGGTGGACAATGGTCTCTCCTTTGATAGTCACATCACCACAGTAGTCAGGAAATCCTTATACGTGGCACACCTCATCACAAAAGGATTCTCATCCAGGAAAAAAAGAGGTCATTGTTCCCCTCTACTTGTCACTCATTAGACCCATTATAGAGTACAACGCCACTTTTGGTATGTACCTCACAAGACATCTATAACAACTGGAAAGGCCACAGAAATACCTCACAAAGAGGATTACTGGCCTCAAACAGATGCCCTATGCAGACAGTCTCAAAAAACTCCAGCTTTACTCCGTCACATATCGCCTACTCAGAGGCGGTCTCTGCCTAACATACAAAGCTATGTCAAACACAGAGCTGTTGGACATGCTCCACTTAAAGAAATCCCAATCCCGCCAAGCTACACGCTCTTGGGACCTAAACCTTGTCAACACAATAAACAGAACATGCTGGAGGGATAGATTCCTGTCCCAGAGACTTCCCATACTCTGGAACAAACTACCTATCTATATCAAACAATGCTCCTCATTAGCACTCTTCAAGAAAAATCTTGATGACTGAATGGGAGATAGGAAATTCACCCCGGGATCACCTCTGGGGCTCTGCTCGACAGGGGCACAGGAAAATAATTTTCTTGGGTGGTGAAAGCCAGGGTACCTTTTTGGCTAGACTTATATAGGCCCTAGGGCCAATAGCCTAGTACCTACCTATGAAACTATGAACAATACTTAAAAATGACACCACCCATCTTACAAGCATGGGAAAACTACTAATTTGTCTTGACAAAATTTTCTTGCTGGAAAATAACTGCTTATACTTTTATACTTGAAGCCATATATTGCATTTATTCTGACAGCCTGAAGTAATTGCAGGTTACTTTTTACAAATGAATAAAATTGTGAACTCATGCTAAAATTTAGCATGACCTGCAAGTCAGTCTTCACAAAAGGAGACACAAGCATTCCGTTTCTTGCATCAGTCCACGCATTCCCCATAAGTGAAGAAACCCTTTCCACAAAGCTATTTCTGGGGGGAACTGAAAAGGCAAACTGTACCAGTCTGTAAAGCATTTTGCAGTCTGAAGCTTACTAAAATAAAAAAGTCACCCAGCGATCAATTACAGATGCCTCTGTCATCTGTAGCAGGTTTGGCAATGCAACAGTTAAAGTGCAGTAGTCTGAGTAAAGTGCTTCAGTATCCACATCCAATTTGAAAACATCCGCAACTGTATGCAGTTCTGGCCAAGTTACAGGATGCTGGAGGCTGAGGACCAGCATATCTTTGAAGGGACTATCATCATAATCAAACCACTAATGTAGGTAAACTGCTTTATTATAAAAATCACAGAAGTTCCTACAGATCTGCTGTGCCACAGCTGTAAGGCAGATGAAACTTTAGTACCAAAGAATAGGTTATCTAGCCTTCTCTGCAACTCATCTTTAAGGCTTTTCATGATTGTGTACAACTCTAGAGCATACAGCGTGTTACTTTCAAGTTTTGCTATAGACTTGTGCAATACCTGCAGGATGTAGTGCATGAAATGTATTGTAGCACTCTGTCTCTGAGATATCCCCACTGATGCCATCCTCATCAGCCTCCACAAATCTCCAGATAAGGGAGCGACTCTCCTCAGGCCCTTGACTAATAAAATAACTTTCAATAGCAGGCCAGCATTCTACCAGCCTCAAATTCATCAAATTCTCAGATGACAATACAGTAGTAGGCTTAATCAGCAATGCTGGTGAAACAGCATACAAGGAGGAGGTGAAGCATCTGGCTGACTAGTGTGACAACAACCTGGCTCTGAATTTAAACAAAACCAGAGATAATACTGGACTTCAATAAAAACCATGAGGCACATCCCCCTCTCACGATCAAGGGAGAAAGTAGAAAGGGTGAACAGCTCCAGATTCTTAGGGATGCACGTTATAGAAGAGTTGACATGGTCCACTAACACAAATTACATTGTCAAGAAGTCACAACAAAGGCTCCACTTTCTACGCAGGCTGAAGAGAGCAAACTTTTCATCTTCGGTTCTCACAAACTTCTACAGAGACACTATTGAAAACATCCTGACAAGGAATATCACAGTCTGCTATGGGAACTTCAAGACTACAGATCGCAAGGCTCTCCAAAGGGTGGTGAATTTGGCATACAGGATCACTAGGTCCATACTTCTGTCTATACAGGATCTGCATTCTGCAAGGTGTTTCGCTAGAGCTAAAATGACTGCCAGAGAATGAACCCATCCTGCTCAGGGACTGTTCTTCTGCTTGATTTTGGGCAAGCACTATAGAAGTATACATTGTAAAACGTAGATGCAGAAATAGCTTCTTTCTTCAGACTACTAAACTTGAATAGCAATGCAAGCCAACAGGTCACCTAGTCAGAGGCCACACAGACTGTTTTGTTAAAGTGCAATCAACCCACTGTTCGGTTCTTCTCACCTGTGCAATAGCAAATTGAAAGCTTATAACTTTTTTGTTCAATAACTCAAAGAACAAGTTACATTCCATACAACTGAAAGTGCTCTAGTGTCATAAGGCTCAAGTCTCAACTGTGCAATATGTCTACCTGTGCAATAATAAGTGCTGCTAAGAGATACAAAACTGTAATTATGTCCTAGTGTCATGTCAAATGTTACAAATTTTTTTTATTTATATCTGTTATATATATGGTGTGCACACAGAGCTTGAAGCAACAAAATTTTGTTTACCCTGCACTGAGGTGTGGGTCTAAATGACAAAGTTTACTTTGACTTTGAAGTAAAAAAAAAAGAACAGAGCCCTTCACTTTTTGGCCTCTGTGTCTGCACAGAGTTTGGCATCACCCACCAATGCCAAGCGATGGTGAATGGCTCTCCTGTGGTGTGGATACCTCTGCGCAATGCTGCTTAAAAACACTGTACTATGTCAAAAAAAACTTCTAGCTTGTTTTCCCATCTTTCCTGTTACTAGAGTAGTCCAGATACAGATTTGCTGTATTGCAGTTTGAGTTCACCAGACCTTTCTGTGTTAGAAGGAAGCCTTTCAGCCTATCAGTGAGAGTGGTAAGCACTAGGTAGCCTATCTACCACAAGAAGAGTAGTTTCTAGCTCTGAAATTGTAGCTTATTGGCTGTTTGGGCAGTTTTTCTATCCATTTCAACTTTCTGCTTTTAAGCCTGTGTTTTCATGAGTTTGCGCTTGTTTATGCTCCGCGGATTCAGTTTTGGCATCCTGCAGACTACAAGAACAACAAAAAGGAGAAAGAGAGACTTTTAAGTACCGCCATTTTGCTTTTTCTTGATTATACTGCTTTCTGCACTTCATTTAGGTTGTTTTTCATTTAACTGCATTTATTTCAACTGTATTTGCTGTATTACTGCTACACACTCAAGTGGGCTAGCTTGCACTGTATTTAAAGTGATTTTATTACTGTTTTAAGTATTTCTTTTTTCTGAAAAAAAAGTTCTAGCTTATTTTGCTTGTTTTCCCACCTTTTCTATTACTAGAGTAGTCCAGATACAGATTTGCTGTATTCAGGACTGTATTGTAGTTTCTGAGTTCCAGAGACCTTTCTGTGTTAGAGGGAAGCCTTTCAGCTTATCAGTGGGAGTGGTAAGCACTAGGTAGCCTATTTACAACAAGAGGAGTGGTTTCTAGCTCTGAAATTGTAGCTCATTGGCCGTTTGGTCAGCTTTTATATCCCTTTCAACTTTCTGCTGTAAAAGCCCGTGTTTGTGTGGGTTTGCACGCCGTGCAGCTAAGAGATAGGGTAAACTATTACCGGTGCCAGAAAGTCTGCTCTTCAAATTTTCCTTAGATCTTGCTAGTTCTCTTCTGTCTTGTACTTCAACTTATTCACCTAGCACTTCATATGACTTCTTGTAGCAATTATTGTAGCACACACAAGTGCTATCAGCACTAAATGACTATAAGGAAACAGCTCCAGTACTCATTAATAATGACCATCCCTCCAAACATGTCTAAAGGTCAGTTCCCTGTGCTTTCTCCTATTAACCTGCTGAACTTGGGCATTCTGAGGCAGTGTAGCAACTGCCTCATGTAGGTTCATAGGTTAGTACTAGGCTATTGGCCCTAGGGCCTATACAGCCTAGGCATAACAATTCCCTGGCTATTTCTTCCCACAGTATTTACTTCCCTGGACCCCTGTCAGCAGGGCAACTGACGTGATTCCCAGGGTAAATCTCATATCTCCCATCCAATCATCAAGGTTTCTTTTGAAGAGGGTCAAAGAGGCGCTCTGCTTGACATGTATGGGCAGTCTATTCCAGAGTCTGGGGAGTCTCTGGGTCAGGAACCTATCCCTCCAGCAGGTTTTGTTCATTGTGATGACAAGGTTTAGATCCCTGGAGTGTGTATCTCTGAGAGACTGGGATTTCTTTAAGTGTAGCATGTCCAACATCTCTGGGTTTGACATGGCCTTGTACATTAAGCAGAGATCGCCTCGGAGTAGACGATATGCGCAGAGTATAGCTGGAGTTTTTTTAGACTGTCAGCATAGGGCATCTGCTTTAGGCCGGTGATTCTTTTAGTGAGGTATTTCTGTGGCCTTTCCAGTTGCTGCAGATGTCTTGACAAACGGGGCACTGTATTCTATAATGGATCTAATGAGGGATGAGTACAGAGGGACAATGGCAACCTTTTTTCTGGATGAAAAGCCCTTAGTGATGAGGTGTGCCACATAGAAGGATTTCCTGAATGATGTGGCGATGTGGTTATCGAAGGTGAGATCATTGTCCACCTGTGTCCCTAAGTCTCTTATCACACTTTTGGTGTTTAGTGTACTGCCACCTATGTGGTAATTTACAGGTACATGTTTTTTCCCAAAGGGGATAACTATACATTTCTTGGCACTGAGCTTGAGCCCATAGCTCTGGCACTAAGCATGTTTCTGTAAGGCTCTTTTGTAGAATATCCACATCGTTTGGGGATTCAATAATGGTTCCCAGCTTGCAGGCATCTGTGAACTTTGTTAGCCACAGTCCCTTAGTGTTGGCCTGTACTTCAGAGAAGTAGATGCCAAACAAGAGCAGTCCCAGGACTGAACCCTGAGGTACTCCACTTGTCACTTGTCTGGGGCTGGATTTGGATAAGCCAGCTGGCAGCCCATCGCGTGACGTAGGGATTAATGCCCAGCCTAGTAAGTTTATCTATGATTCCAGAGTGGGGGAATGGTGTCGAAGGCCTTGGCAAGGTCCAGATAGGCTGTGTGGACCATCTTACCCTTGTCCACAGCTCTGGAGACTGATTCAAAGAAGTCAATCAGGTTCAGGAGACAAGATCGGCCCTTCACAAACCCAAACTGCATGGGGTCCAGTGTTTGAAGGTTGCCAATGTCTTTGTTTATAACTTCCATGATAATATGTTCCATGGCCTTGCAGATCAGGCTCATTAGACTGATAGGGCACTAGTTCCCAGGATCCAAGGTGGATCCCCCCTTGTGGAGTGGGATAACTGTAGCTGTGTGCCACTCAGTGGGCACGAACTTGAGGTGAGTCTATGATTAAACATGACACTTAGGTGAGGTGCCAGTTCATTTTGTAGTTCATGTAGTACACAGCCTGGAATGTCTTCTGGTCCCATGGATGCTGTATTCTTAGCTTTGGAGAGTGCGTTTTTTACCTGTGTGGCTGTTAACAGAATTTGGCAATCTTTTGGTATTGAGATGGGCCCTTTAGGGGGTGAAGTTTACACTCAATCGATCTGCCAGGATATTGGCAATATCCTTGGGATCAGTATATTTAATGCCATTCTGTTGTAGCTCAGAGCAGATCTGAGCATTGCCATTTAGATTCTTGACATAGCTATAGAATGCCTTGTGGTTGGCTTTGGAATCTTTGGCAAGTTTATTTTCATAACTAGCTTTGGAGGATTTTATGAGGGATCTCAGCTTCTTACTGAGGCTGGTAAGGGAGTTTTTTGCATCCTGGGATTTTCCTCTTTTCTGCAATAGTTTCTTCCTTTTGTTGTAAAGTTTGTTTATGGCAAGAGACCACCAGATTGGCTTCCTTTTATTTGGAGGAGCTTGTCTTGGTTCTACTGGGGATGGCATGATTCATGCATGAGTGGATGTGCCTTAGTGTAGGATTCAGCAGTCGAACTTACAGTTCCCGCCTGCATGGGTGTCATGAAATTTGTCACTTCTGACTTAAGTAGCATGAAGTTGGCTTTGGAGAAGTTTTTCACAGAGGTTTCCTTAATGGGGGTGGGGGTGGGATGTGGATGCCAAGGGTGATTAGCTTATGGTCAGACCTGACCAATGAGGGAGTGACCATAGGTGTGGAGCATCAATTTCCCATGTTGGTAATGACCAGGTCTAGAATAAACAGACAACCCTCTACTCTTACCTTGCAACACTCTGACTTGTGAGAGATGCACTTATATATCCGAATTGGAACCCATGCACTCTCCAGCCAAGACCGGAATAGCTGGTCAAGAGGAGAAGGTCAACCCCTGCACTACATCACATGGAACACATAGCCCTCCAGAACACCCACCATCACAGCTCTCACATAAAAACACAAACCATACACCCACTTTCGCGGAGGCTCTCAACAGAAATCTACCCAAACAGCAGAGAGGCCTCCAAGTCAGAAACCCACTCGACCACCACAACACAGCACAAATCACAAGACACATAGTGCACCTACACAGTGTGCCCCTCAACCTAAGCCCCTAAGGCAAAACAGCTTGCCCAATACACTAATCATAGGTGACTCGATAATGAGGCAAACTGATGTCCCACTCACTAGGTTGAATAAGGAAAAGGTAACAGTCAGCTGTCTGTCGGGTGCCAGGATCTGACACATAACACATGCACTCGGGTCACTCCAAACAAGTACAAGTATGACTCTGTCATTGTCCATGTGGGTGTGAATGACCTGAGACGCACCTCCTGGACTACATGAAAAGAGACTGGAGGAACTCTTGGATTATGTGGCCTAGGCAGGTATGACCCTAGCCCTGAGCAGCATCCTACCATCGCCCAGACTGATACCGGAGTACAAGCAGAAAATGACTGACTTCAACAATTGGCTAAGTTTCTGGTGTCATTCTAAGGGGATCCAGTATCTGTCTGCTTGGAATGACATGACTGACAGACCTCGATGCTTTGCCACAGATGGCCTGCATCTGTCACCCCTAGGTTTCTGGATACTGGCTAAGGCTCTTGCCACCCCCTAGAGTGCCTTTTTTAGGTGGTGTTCTAAAGACCAAAGACCAAATTACCGCAGTAACAGCTATAAATAAATGCAATCTGAGAGTCATGCTGCTCAATGTTAGAAGTCTAAATCTCAAGATGAACTTGCTCGAAGCACTCCTCAAAATGGAGAAAATCGACATTTGTGCTGCAATGGAGACCTGGTTTAAAGCAACAGAAAGCACCCCTGCGCTACTAGGCTATAACTCATTCCACACCTTTCAGCCCCAGAAGATGGACCGAAGCTCCAAAGGTGGTGGGTGGTGTCTCCATATACATAAAGGATATATGCACACCTCCAGACTAGTACCCCAGCAAAACACATCAGAGATACTTCAGGTGCAACTAACAGTGAGTAAAGACAGTGATTCAGGTCGTAGCTATAGGTCCCCAACCATGTCCCAAGACTCTCACTCCACATTCCTAAGCACCCTGGAAACTATTAGGGTCCAACCCAACACTCTCATACTGCATAACTTCAACTACCCCTCCATCAACTGGGAAAACTACTTATGCACCAATACACTTGCCCAACACTTCCTGGAATTCATTAATTCCAATGCCCTGGACCAGCTCATTCTTACCCCCACTAGAGGAAGCAAAATCCTTGATCTGGTTATTACTAATATGGGCAACTGTTGCTCTACACCAATAGTCAATTCCTCCCTGGTAAGATCCGACCACAAACTAATTGCCATGGAAATCCACATCTTACCTACACCCCCAGCAAAGGTAACCACCATGAAAAACTTCTCCAAAGCTGACTTTGGGCTCCTAAAAACAGAGGTGGCTAACTTCACAGCACCCAGGCAAATAGAAAATAGGTGCATGCATGACCGCCGAATCATTCACCAATGCACTATATGAACACATACATAAATGCATGGAACTAGCCATTACCAACAGAAACAAGACGCTCTCCTCCAAAAACAGGTAGCCAATCTGGTGGTCCCCTGCCATTAACAAACTCTACAACAGAAGGAAGAAAATTTTGCAGAAAAAGGTTAAGTCCCAAGACTGGAAAAACTCCCTTATTAGCCTCATCAAATAGTTGAGATCCCTCATCAAAACCTCTAAAGCTAGCTATGAAGGCAGAATTGCGGCAGACACTAAAAACAACCACAAAGCCTTCTACAGTTATATCAAGAATCTCCATGGCAATACACAGATTTGCTCCGAGTTACTGCACAATGGTACCTCCTATACTAAGCCAACAGATATTGCCAACATACTGCCAGAGAAATTCAGTGCCAACCTTGCCCCCCCAAAGGACCAATCACAATACCGGAAGAATGCCAGGCACCCATCATTAATGCAGCGCAGGTTAAAGCTGCATTGTCCAAGGCCAAGATTACAGCTTCCATGGGACCTGACAATATCCCTGGCTGTGTTCTACATGAACTACAAAGTGAACTAGCACCACACCCACGTGTCCTGTTCAATCACAGCCTCACCTCAGGCTTTGTCCATACAGAATGGCACACTGCTACAGTCATCCCTCTCCATAAAGGGGGAGCGACTACAGACCCTGGAAATTATCGCCTCATTAGCCTGACGAGTCTGATATGCAAGACTATGGAGCACAGCATCATGGACCTAATTAACAAGGATATAGGGAATCTCCAAATTCTGGATCCCACACAATTTGGTTTTGTGAAGGGTAGATCATGCCTACTCAACCTGGTTGACTTCTTTCAGTCAGTCACTAGAGCTGTGGATGATGGCAAGGCAGTTCATATAGCCTACCTCAATGTGGCCAAGGCCTTTGATACCATTCCCCACACAGGAATTAATGATAGACTCACCAAACTAGCTATCAACTCCTATATCACTTGGTGGGTTGCAAATTGGCTCACAGATAGAACCCACAGTGTGAAAGTAGCAGACTCCCAAGTCAGACCACATCAATGTTAGCCCACTGAACATTGAAGGCATTATAAGACACAGGGTGACAACAATCTCTCCTTTAACCACCACATTGCCACTGTGGTCAGAAAGTCCTATGTGGCACATCTCATTACCAAGGGTTTTGAATCCAGGAAGAAAGAGGTCATCTCTCTCTACTCTTACCTCATTAGACCAATCATTGAGTATAATGCCCCATTTGGCATGTACCTCACTAAACACCTGCAACAGCTGGAAAGGCCACAAAAGTACCTCACGAAGAGGATCCTAGGCCTTAAATACATGCCCTACATGGACAGACTCAAAAAATCCAGCTTTTCTCTGTCTCATATCATCCATTAAGTGGCGATCTCTGCTTGCCTTACACAGCTATGTCTGACCCAGCCCTGTTAGGAATGTTACACCTAAAGAGCTATGCAAAGTGGACAATAGCATGTATTACTTCTAGTCAGAAGAACTTAAGTGTGCATCCTACAATTACAACTCAAATCCCAGGGAATGCCAATATTCTTACACTTGCACATGCCTACACATCCATTTCATGCAGGTTTCCCAACACCTTCTCTCCAACATCTACTGCTGATGTTATGCACTATAAGTTATCTTGTAGCCCTGTTAAAGTCAGACTTGTGCAGTGGCACTTGCATAAAATAGAGCTCTGTAGTCTGTGTACTTAAATAGGTAGGGGTTCTAATCTCACTGCAGTCAACTGGGGTGTATGTTTGTGTTTGTGCATTTGCTTGACATTGAAAACAGCATTTTACACAAGCATGTGAGGCACTGCTATTACCACCTTCTCTTCACCAGACCCTGCTAATGCTGTCATCTATAAAGTGTTGTTTGACACTCTCCAAGTCAGACTTGTGCAGTGGCACTTGCCATAAATACAGAGTTCTCTAGTCTTTGCACTTGGGTAGGGGTTCTGTTCTCACTGCAGTAAACTGGTGTGTGTGTGTGTGTGTGTGTGTGTGTGTGTGTGTGTGTGTGTGTGTGTGTGTGTGTGTGTGTGTGTGTATGTGTGTGTGTGTGTGTGTGTGTGTGTGTGTGTGTGTGTGTGTGTGTGTGCACGCGTTTGTCCACTTGCTTGACATTAGATGGAGAATTTTACACTAGAATGTGGGACACTGCTATTAGCATCTTCCTCTCACCAGACTCTGCAGATGTCATCAGCTACAGCTGATTTTCAGATGTGCAGTATTCCCATCAAGGAAGGGTCAGAGACTGGCCTGTAGGCCTGGTACAAGTCACCTCATCCTTTATGATACAGATTACAGTGACAGGGCTTTCAGTCTATCCACATACGGCATGGTTTGTAGGCCCTGTATTTTCTTGGTGAGAAACCCCTGTTGTCTCTCCAGTTGCTTAAAGTGTTTAGTAAGGTACATGCAAAAGGGAGAATTATACTTTATTAGTGTTCTGATCAAGTTTGAATACAGTGCTGATATAGCATCCTCAGATCGTGATATGATGGCCTGACTTATGAGGTGTATGATGTAGCCTTTCCATACCACTGTGGACACTTGATGGTCAAAGTTCAGATTGCTATCTGTGTTCCACTGGATTTCAGCATAGGGGGAGTGTTGTCAATGATGTAATTAACAGGGAAATCCACTTTGCAGACAGCCAAAATGATGACACAGTTTTGCGCTTATATGTAGACCATGTGGCTTTGGCACCAATCATTTGTCTGTATTAGCCCCTTCTATAGTATGTTAACATCTTTGGTGGATTCAATGACTGCACCCAATATGCAAAAATCAGCAAACTTGGTAAACCAAAGGTAGTGTACTTTAGCTCGGACTGTCAAGAAACAGATTCCAAACAGTAAAGAGCACAGCACAGATCTTTGGGGTACACCATGGTGACAGCTCTACTGGTAGAGGTTTATTCACCAACTTTCACAGTATGTGTTCTGTCAGTGAACCAACTGATTAACTGTCTAGTGACACAAGGGTTAATCCCCAGCTGGGAGAGTTTCTTAATGACACCTGAGTGGGGGACTGTGTACAAACCCTAGGCCAGGTCAAGATAGGCAGTACCTTCTTAAGTCTTACCTTCATCCAGGCCTATCACACAGAATCAATGGACTGTGACAACACCACAAGATCGCCTATAGCATGACTGAGAACATACACTTATCTGACACAGTTGGATATATACATCAATACACCCTGCAGCTGGACTATGTTCCCATAAAAGGGTGTACATCAACATGCCTCCATCTCAGTTGGGGGGACAGCACCTGATGCATGCATATATAGAAACATCTGGACACTCCTCATCTGTGAAGGAGACCAACATGTAATCATAGACCTTTTCTAAATGGACATTAGTAATATTCCAGCTGTGTGCAACAGACGTGCGAGTTGTTAATGCTACATCCATGGCTGTTACATCTGTTAGAGGTCATTGAAGGCATGCATGATGACAACACTATCACCCTGTGGAACTTGACCAGGCCAAGGCATTTGACACAAATCCACAATGAGGTATTCACTCAACATTGTCAGATGTGACCATAAACAAACACCTATATCACCAAGTGGGTAGACCACTAGATCACATGCATAGCATCTAAATATCTTAAAATGTGTGAAGTGACCTATATCTTGAGTCCAGAGATCAGGTCCATACATCAGGTCTGTCTGCTAATCCCTTTCCTGTCCATTATTTAAATCACAGACGTCCAGAATGACATACACATCCTGTGTCCAAACAGCTGTCTGTAGGACTACAGATTGTGGGAAATCATTGACCCCAACTGTGATATTAGTATAATACAGACAGTATCAACACACACCAAAGATTACTGCCACAGCCATGACAACACACGAGATGAAACAAAAACATGAGGGGGATTTGTTATGTTATGAAATCAAATGCACAACCCAAGGATAATATAGACATCACACCCTATAAGCAGACCAAGTGGTATGTGACCTATGTCCTGGGGAAGACGGTATGTGGAATGTCCACCATCATGTGGTGACTACTCCCTTGTATATAACATGACTACTGTGTATGTGCAGAACATCCACATCAAAGGTCATAATACTTCCATACGTCACAGCCTTCATCGCACCAATAACGGAGTACAATGCACCCTCCTTCATGTACCTCCCTACACAACTTCCAGTGATGTGTAACTGAAGTGTACCACCTTAGCCACAGTGAGCTGCTTACTGGCCATACCTAGTTTTTTTTTTTTTTTTTTTGCAGAACCCCCATCGAGGTGCTATACCAGATGCATGTGTGATACCTGTTCCAGTTATGTACACAGTACATTCATAGCTGTTTAACAACACTGATGGCATGACAGTATGGATTGTGCCATATATATATATATATATATATATATATATATATATATATACACACACACACATACAATATATATATATATATACACACATATACACATATACACATAAACATATGTATATATATATATATATATATATATATATATATATGCGCCATGCACACCAGTCATCTAGCTTATATTAATCATAACGTCACACACAGGTCCCACCTAACACGTCCAGCAGATGTTACAGTGTCAGGACGGTGTGCCTGATTACTCTCACAGATTTCTGATATGTCATAATAGTTGTACAAGTTTGTTCATGGAGAACCATCAATGGTCAGTCAGAATCACATATATGTCACAAACATGGGATTACTTGTGGTATTATTCTGATATTGTCCATGATTGTGCATACTTTTACTGTTGTCCATGAGCCTGTAACTGTGTCCCACTTGGAAACCTCTGCTGACATTACAGTCATATTCAGGCAAATCAGTCTGCACATCTTCACAATATGTACCCACCCCCAACTGTATACAACATCCCTTGATAGACATCCTCTCCATTTTTCATGTCAGGATGCTTATATCACTAAGGCATCTTCTCTATTGTTATGTCACCTCATCTGACAATCACATATACATTTTCACTGTACAGTCAGTACTGTGCCATGTCAATGTGTTATTAGTATTCCTGCGACACATCTTCCCTTTACATGCCCTCATCTGCCATATACTACAGTGTCCTCTTTGCGTGTGTTCATTCCTGCAATTCATCTGTGTCTATTCAATACACACACTTCCCCTGACTGTATTTTAAATGACAGTCCATGTACCCTTACAGGTCATTTACACAGCTTTTGTATAGAATGCCTGGAATGGGATTCCACAATACTCTGCACTGCACGCACTGTCCTGTAATGTGCTTAGACCATATACATTGCTATATGATAAACCCTGGTAATCACTGTTGGAATTCTGTGCAATCCCGCTAACCTAGTTTGCTCTAAGGTAAACAAGTTTGCTATCCATGTTGCTTTACATGGTTTTCTGGTTAGTAACATTGTTGTCAGCCACAAAACCACACTTGTTATGTTTAAACAAAGTGAGCAAAATTATTATGTAATCACTGCTGCTGCTCACCTCACAAACATGTAAACTCCATGTAGGCTTCACATGAAGCCTACGCAGTTTACTGAATCCTGCCACATAAATTATTGATCTGTCTTTTTAACTTGTACCTTTTAACCTCTTAACTTTCTTACATCTGTTTCAATCTTCCTCTTACTGTTCTTAAGCAAATCAAATTACTAATTAACACTATTCATATTAACCCCATCTTACATCTAAAACTGTTACTCCCCAAACCAAAATCTAAAATCTAAAATCTTATATTCACTAAATGAAAACTCCACATACTAACAGCTATCCTTACGTAAATTCCATAAAACTGTACCATTCCAAAGCAACTCCACTTGTAACCTGTCAGTTTCTAAAATAAACATAGCATGTAAAATAACAATTCTTCTAGCCTTATTTATCTGATTTTTTATATTTACAGACATAATTCTCACATATTATTTACCTTTTTATTTTTGGAGAGAGATTTGTTTTTAATTTTCTCTTCCTTCCTCTTACCCTAGTCCCTAAAACAACTCTTCTTCCATAAATTCTGCACACTTCTCCCTTCAGTTTCTGATCATTTCAAATTCATCACCCACATTTTCATCTTCATCATTTAATGCATCCAATTCACCTTCACTGGCTTCAACAGTAGTCTTATTTCTTCCCATATTATCGTCCCCTTCAGCATTCACCTCCTCTTTATTCACTTTGCCTTCTTGATCACCCCGGCATTACTAACAGTCACATTATTAATATTATCCAAGTACTGCCATCGCAAACAAAGAAATTACCATTTTATTACATAATTTACGCTCTTTTTTGCCCTTTTTTCATAGGATCATAGGAAGTTACTAGGCTAATTGCCCTGGGGCCCTTGCAAGCCTAGCCGAGAGTTTATCATCAGAAAAAGAAACCTCAATCAGCACCTGTCACCCTTGTCAATGAGGGACACGGGTAGAACCCCCTGGGACAAATTTGTGGCTTCCCATCCACTCATCAAGGCTGTGCTTGAAGAGGGTTAGCAAAATACTCTGTTTGATGTGTATGAATAGTCTATTCCAGTGTCAGGACAGCCTGGGAGACAAACCTGTCCCTCCAGCAGGTTTTGTTAATGTCGGATATTAAATTTAGGCTTTTCAATCAGGTTATGCGTGAGAAGTTAGACTTACGGATATGGAGTATCTCTAGTAGGGCAGGGTCCGAGACTGCCTTGTAGGAGAGACACAGATCACCTCTGAGCCATCTGTACGATACCAAGTAGAGTGATAGTGATTTGAGACTGTCCACATAAGACAGGTGTTGGAGGCCATGGATTCTCTTTGTGAGGTATTTCTATGGCCTTTCCAGTTGGTGCAGGTGTTTGGAGAGGTACATACCAAACAGGGAATTGTACTCAATTACTAGCCTAATGAGGGAGGAGTACAGAGGTAATAACCTCCTTTTTTCTGGATGCAATCCCTTTACTTATGAGATGAACCAAGCAAAAGGCTTTTCTGACCACTGCTGCTAAATGATGGCCGAATGGGAGAGGATTGTCAACCTGTGTACCTAGGTCTCTCACCACAGGTTGTATGCTTAGGGGGTTGCCGTTGATGTGGTAATGAATAGGGGCCATGTTTTTGCCAAAGGGTATGATAACACTTTTTTTTGTGCTTAACTTAAGGTCATGACTTTGGCACCAGTCATTTGTTGTTGTGAGACCCTCTTGTAGAATGTTAACATCATTTGGGGTGAGAATGACAGCACCCAACTTATAGTCGTCCACAAACTTGGTCAGCCACATACCTTTTGTCTTTGTCTGGACCTCTGAGAAGTAGATGCCTAACAGTAGGGGTCCCAGGACAGATGCCTGGGGGAACATCACTAGTGACAGGTCTGCCGTCGGAGGTAGAGGCACCTATTTTGAACTTGTGGGTCCTATCGGTGAGCCAGTTTGCCACCCACCTGACAAGATAGGGATTTACGCCAGGTTGTGTTAGCTTTTCGATGATGCCCAACTGGGGGATTGTGTCAAAGGTTTTGGCCAAGTCAAGGTAAGCTGTATGTACTGACTTTCCCTCATCCAAGGCCTTGGTGACACAGTCTCAAAAAAGTCAACCAGGTTCAACAGGCAAGATCTGCCCTTGACGAATCTGAACTTGGTGGGTTCAAGTGCTTGGAGATTGCCTATGTCCTTGTTTATGAGGTCCATAATAATACAATCCATGGCCTTACAGACTAGACTTGTCAAGCTAATGAAGCGATAGTTTCCAGGGTCAGTAGTGGCACCACCTTTGTGCAAGGGGATGGCAATGGCAGTTCTCCACTCTGCTAGAATAAAGCCTGTACTTAGGCTATGGTTGAATAGGGTGCTCAATGGCAAGGCTAGTTATTGCTGGAGATGGTGCAGAATACAGCCTTTCATACTATCAGCTTCCATGGAAACTGTGTCCTTTGCCTTGGATAGGGCCTTTAACACTTAATATACAGAGATGTGAAGTGTGGGACAAGTATCAGGGATGTCGAATCGAAACAGGGGAGTGAAGTTTGCATTGAACCTATCTGCTAACAGGTTGGCCAAGTCAACAGGGTCAGTGTAAGCGGTACCGTTAAGAACTAAAAAGGAACAAAACTGGGCTTTGCCATGGAGGTTCCTGACGTAACTGAAAAAGGCTTTCTGGTTACCCTTTGTTTCGGTGGCTAGTTTCGATTCATAATTGGCTTTGGAAGTTTTCACTAGGGATCTCATTTGCATGTTGAGGCTAAGGAGGGAGTGTTTCCAATTAAGAATTTGTGCCTTTTTATCCTTGGACAACAGTTTCTTCCTTTTGTTGAAAAGCCTGTTGATAAAGATGTCCCCCAGACAGTTTTGTGCTTCCTTGAGGAGCAGGTTTTAGTTCTGTTGGGTATGGCGGAGTCCATGCAGTTGTACAGGTACTTGTAAACTGAACTGGCATACTGTTCAGCACAATTGTCTGCATCCTCTAAGGAGGGCAGTGTTGTGAGGCTACTGATACCCTCCCTTAGAAGGTTGTAGTCAGCTTTTGAGAAGTTTTTTAGCTTGGTTATGGCTGGGGCGGGGGTGGACCAATGGTCTGATCTCACCAAGGAAGAGCTTACTATAGAGGTGGTGCAGTGGTCTAGAATGTTATTCCCCCTTGTGGGGGATAAGATAAGCTGGTCTAGTGCATTAGAACTGATGAATTCAAGAAATCATTGGGGTGAGTGCATTAGAGAAGAATAGTTCACCCAGTCTGTGGTGGGGTAGTTGAAGTCACCAAGCTCAAGATGTTAGGCCGTACCTTGACTGAGTCAAGTAGGTCCAGGTAGGAGGAGTAGGTGCCCCAAGTCACTGAGTGGGGTCTATAGCTAGCTATAAAGGGTGTCTTTCCAATTGTCAGTTACACCTGGAGTAGTTCTAGTGCATCATGCTGGCAAACCAGTCTGGAGGTGTGCTTGTCTTTAATGAAAATAGAGACTCCACCACTCTTAGTCCTCCCGCCTCATTTTGGGTTCGGAAGGTGTGGAATGAGGTATAGCCTGGTAAGGCAGGGGTGCTCTCCATAGCCTTGAACCAAGTTTCTGTGACTGCACAGATTTCGGCATCTTCCAGTGCAAGGAAAGCCTCCAATGAGTGCATTTTCAAGTTACGGTTCGTAGCGTTAAGAAGCATGACCTTCAATTTGTTTTTTTTACAGATCTTTTACGTTAGAAGATTTGTATTTGAGACATTGCCTAAAAAAAGGCACAATGGGAGAGCCAAGAGTCTTGGCCAGAATCCTGAATTCCAAGGGTGACAAGTGGAGGCCATCTCTGGCAAAGCATCGAGGCCTATCAACCATGTCATCCCAGGCAGACAGACACTGGATCCCCCTGGAATGACACCAGAAACTAAAACAATTGTTGACGTCAATTATTTTTTATTGGTATTGTGGTATCATTCTTGGTGAAGGTAGGATACTGCTTAGGGCTAGGGTCATACCTGCCTAGGGCACATATTCAGAGCTTCTCTCTTCATATAGTCCAGGGAGGTATGTCTCAAGTCATTAACACCAACATGGACAATGACAGAGTCATACTTGTACCTGTTGTGGAGAGACTTAAGTGCATGCATGATGTGGCAGACTCTGGCACCTGATAGACACCTGACCATGATCTTCTCCTTGTCGAGCCTGGTAAGGGGGACTTCAGTATGTCTCACAACTGAGTTTCCAATGACTAGTATATGTTTGGTTTATTGTTATGCCTTATGGGCTGTGTGAATTTATTGTTATGCCTTATGGGCTGTGTTTGTGAGACACCATCAAATGCCCGTGCTCCTCACACTGATTACTTATTTTACTCCACTCACTAAAAAGATGATTAGAGTCCCCACAAAAATAGCATGCTTTGGGTTGCCCAGTAAATCTAACCATTCCTGTATTACCAGTAACATAAATTACACTACACAAATTTTAACAATGTCATTTTCAACTTTGAAAACACTTTCAATTCTCGCCCTCCATTCCATCTGCCTCTTGTATCATTAGTTTTAACAATGTTGGTTACAGAATACGTTTTTTTTTTTCAAATAAGACATCTCAATTTTGTTGGTCCTAAATTGCACATTTTTTGTTCAGTAGGTTTTCCTTGTTCAGAAAAATTAAAATTATTCCAGCGAAAAATATTCTAGATTCACACAAAAACAAACATTTCTCCATATGTCATTCTCAAAAGTAATAGCACAAAAATGTTTTTTTTTTCCCAAATGAATCAGTGACCAAATGTCTTTATCAGTAATGCCCAAATGCAACACTATTTCTATCAATAACTGCATCTATTTTAGAATGAATTCGAACATGAAATCATTTTTATTACAGTTAAGAGTACCTACTTTTTGCAAACTTTCTCTTCGAACAACATCAGCAAAAGTCTTCCTCTGAGAAGGAGTCCCTGCCACATCCTTTACACCACCAATGGAACTATCCTCCAAACGTTTATCTCCATAACTTTTTCTACCAAATCCAACCACAAAACCTCTGAAGTATATGCTGGTTCACCTTTCTTCATTACTGACACCAACTGTGAGACAGGCAATCCTCCAGAAACAATTTCTGTAATTTGTAATCCACTGCTCACTTTATCTGCTAAGTTAACCTAATGCTATGAACAGCTTCTACTGGAGAAATAATCAAATCCTCACTGACTAACTTACTTCAATACAGCATCCAAATGCACACACTCGCGCACCTACCTTCTCCATGTTTCTGCTTCTCTCATCCACCTCAATGCCAGGAACAGAAGCAACAAATGCACAAAATGAAATTCTCCCGAGAACGAAGTTCCCATATGTCCTGGACAAATTTCCCCTAGCAGAATAAATACTACCTCAGGTCTCCCATGAAAAGAGGCCACTAGTGGGACAAACCCAGTTAAAGGATCCATAAGTAAAATAAATAAGATCACATTCTCATTTAAAGAGGGGGCATGCATACAACCTGCAGGAAAGCAATGTATTAAGTGTGTAGTAGACGGAGACCCTTGTTATTTCAATTACAAAATGCAAGTTTCAAGTACTTGTTTTTATTATGACTTGATTAGGGGTAGATTTAGCATGCATCTGCGGTTTTAAGACGGCTTTTGGCTATAGCTCTCTGTCCCCCAACTAATGTCATGTATAAGCTAAGAATTGATTGTATAAATAATTATAATGGAAAACTGCATAAGGAATGGATCAGCAAGTTTTTCATAAGCTATAGCCTGCAGTCGGCAGCTAACAAACCAAGTAATTTATTACTTCAGCAAATGAAAGCAATGTAAGCAAATCAATATCAAGCTTTTTTATCACCTTTGACCTTTGAAACAGCTGCTGTAAATGCTTTATCTTAAAACAAACACGTGTGTACAGAAAATGGATTTCTTAGGAAAAAAAAAACTTGTCCTTTCATTGTTGAAAGAATCTCTTTCGTTGTTAGTGCTGCATTGTACCTACTACTGTTTGACACTGAAGAAATACATAGTGTGTGTGTGTGTGTGTGTGTGTGTGTGTGTGTGTGTGTGTGTGTGTGTGTGTGTGTGTGGGTGTAAATGTTCAGGATCATGAAAGTCAACAGGAGAACTGCATGCAATCTCATGACACAAAAGGATCTTAAGGGAAAGACAGCAATGATGAGGGGACAGCAGGCCCTAAACTAGACATGCCTCTTTACTATGCCAGACCAGAGAAAGATATCTGAGATGCAGCAACAGGAACCAGAGTAAGAAATGAAACAAGCTGTCTCCATGTCAGTATTAACAGTTGCCCAGTGCACTATAGCTGTCTGCACAGGTCCGTGATACAGCAGGCAGGTAGTACTTCCAAACATGTATGGCACTGGATACAGACATGATATGAGATATATGCCTACCTACTGCAGCACACCTGGAAAATACAGTGGCATCCACCTTGATGTCTTGCACAAAGCAGCCTACCAAACATTATGCTACAAGCTGTTGGAGACTGGCTGAGTGCTTACCATGTTAATGTCATAGGCACTCCACATCATCTTGAGAATATCATTGAAAAGAGCAAAATGGTAGCTCAGTGGTAAGACATCTGCCTCACAGCTGCAAGTCAAAGGTTCATTCCTGAATTCCAATCACTGTGTGTGTAGTTTACGTTACCCCTATGTATATATGTTTTTTTTTCTTCTTCCTGAATGTCTAGATATCTATCTACATATAATGTATATATCTATGTAGTATGTAGTCAAATTTACACCATACTTTCCACCCTTGACATTTGCGACTCGTATTGTGGCTCTCCACTTACTATGTAACAAATTATGCCATACATAAAGTGTGAACACCATATTGCAGTGCTGCCATAGATCTCTGTTTGTACTATCTGCACCACTATAGTATGCCCATTTGGACCATATGCCAACAGTAGGGCACCATCCCATTGCACTGGATTCATGGCTTTGCAACACCCATCACCCAGAAACATGCAAGACGTGACAAAGCTTGTTTGCCTGCCTGCTAGCTGTAATGCCATGCAATGTAAGAGTTAACTTCACGTGAGGTACTATCAAGAATGATGTTCCTGTGGTGTACAGAAAGCAGCAAAGATCCACAAGGCATTCGGAATGGTTTGGCCATTAAGCACGCTGTCATGATACTGATCTGTTATCAGTAAGTGGTGCAGAAGCAGCAGAAATCAAGCAGTGTTAGAGGTTCAGAGCCTCAAATTCTAGCTGTACCTTCCTAACACCACACATCTGTGAATTCTTCCCAGCTACAAATCTTAAATTGTTGTATTAGTGTATCATGGTACAAGGCATTATCTAAGTCACATGGCAAGCATATCTTGTACCATTTGTGGCCTACATGCTGACACATGGGGCCATTATTTAATCAATGATGAAGTCAGTGGTAGCACTGGCAGAAGTAAACTGAAAGTTAGTTTTGGGATGTCTTTTGCAGCAGGACTTGCCATTCCCATTTTCCAGTAAACATAAAAAACACTAAACATAGTAAACCTAGAAAACAGACATGTCAAAACTGGTGGAATACCTTGCTTCTCTCATCACACAGTGCTATAGAGATAATTTGTAATGTGAATTTTAAAGCTAAAATTACTGGTTGCAATGCCCCTGCACAATAACATATTCTGTACTGAAGCTGTCTCTGCTATCATTTGACAAACTGTTAAGAGATCAAGCCCTATGGCTAACATTGTTATATAATTAATATTTTTATTACTTGTAATTACCTACTTTATTTGCATATACATTCTGTGTAACAGATTGTGTCTTGAATTTGTTTTTTATTGGGGAGCACCAACTTTATTAAGCAAACATCAATACAAACAAGCAGCTTATCTGCAGTTACATTCACAGCTGTGGCAGAACTGTAGTCTACTGCCAGAACCGAGCCTCATTTTTTCATTTATTACTTTTTCCATAAACAGCATGACCGTTGCCTCATATTTTGCTCTGTTCCTCATAAAATGTACAGTTTTCTCGAACATCTCTGATGACTGAAGTCACTAAACACAGATATACATTTGAGTTTCAGACTCCATATCATTCAGAAAATGTGTGCTAACACAAGTCCTGTTATGCTAACAATTTCCTAGGTTTAGATGAGCAATATTTAAAATCTGTCTCTACTTTTGAGCCATTGTCTCCCAATTATTTTGGCTTTGTCCAGATTTCTTGCACTAAGAGATTGAGAGGTATGTCGGATGCCTTAGTATGTGATGGAATTGCAGTAGGGGCAGTACTTTGAATTTTTCTCCAGGAGTTGTGCTTTTGGAGCTCTTTATATTCCACTTTTGCTGCTTGAGTCTTGCATTCCGCTTAGTATTTACCTCCTTAAAAGTTGTATTCCAGTGCATTTATGTTTACCTTTCTACTATTTTCCCTACTGTTCTTTGTGTCTGACCCAGCCCCCACTGAAACTTTATGCTAGTTTCTGAAAATCTAACTATAGGACTAGAGCTCTGATTTGCAAAGCCCCCCTCACCTTTTTCACTGTTATTTTCTGTTTTGCAAGCTAAAGTACTTTTTCCACCCATTGTTTTCCATACATCCATAATGCTAAGTGCTCACCCAGAAAATCAATATTGCTCGAGTAAATTTATCTAAAAAACTACCCTTAGAATTGGAACCTGTAACAAAGTTTTTCTAAAACAAAGCCATTCCATGCAGACAAGCTTAGAGGAACTAGTTTGTGTATTACACAGAACTACTAAATCAATCCTAGATCCGTGGTGGTGGTGCTGCGGTAGCGTTGTCGCCTCACAGCAAGACATTGTCCCGTTCGATTCTCAGCTAGAGCATCTTCTGTGGAGACATGCGTGAATGGGCATACCTTCGTTGAAGGTTTTGCGTTAGGGCCGGCAACTCAGCACGTAAAAATCAACTGCCAATCATTAGCAGACCGGAGTTCCGCTGTGGCGACCCCTAACCGGGAAAAGCCGTAAGACACAACACAACAACTAAATCAATCCTAGCACAATCCAACTTAATCTAGTATCAAACCAGAGACTCCCCAAGGATACCTATGTATAACTCAGTCAATAACCTATAGTAGCCCACCCAAATACACGACTGGACAAAACGGATATGCAATTTCCAAATCTCTCCATAGCCAGCTTGATAAATGTGGGCATCCTGAGACAATGTAGCAATTGTCTCATGTTCACAGACAGCTATTTATTTCTTGAAGAAACAATGTATGTGGGAGATGCACTGGAGGCAAAAATCTTGCATGCAAACAAGGTAGTCAAGAACACATGCACTACATCCACAACAATGTCCACCACACACACAGATTAACGTATGAAGAGGCACTAAAAAGCAATTTTCCCAAACCTCAAATACCTCCTAAGCCTTTAAACAGGAACACATATCCTCAGCAATATCAAAAGCAACAAACACCACACATACATCTAAACCCAGTGGAGCCCAAGTAAAAATCATTCCCCTTCACCTAATTAAACTGATTGGCCATCCTACTGTATTTCATAGAACCAGAATACAAAGTGCTCACCCCCTTCAGATCTATCTTGAAATTTTAAACTTAGTGGCTCTCCACTTAGACAGCTAAAGCTTAGTTATCCACCCTTTCATATCTAACTGCTTAGTGAACTCTGCAGATCTTAGGATATTTTTATTTACTTTACTTTATTTATTTATTTAACATTTGTTTACCAGGAAAGTTTGACTCGACACAGGTCAGTTTTCAGCGGAGGCCCGGGGAAAGCTCCAACAATATGAAAAACAAAATTACAGAGTACAGGTCAACAATGAAAGTACACGTTGAAAATATAAATAACAGAAAGAGATGACACCTTAGCAATTTTAACAAAATGTGTACATCAAAGAGTATATGGCATTATACAAACTAGACTAACATATACGTTAGAAAGCACAGTATGATATTTTTGAGGAAGACTTGAAAAGATGTGAGGTAAAACAGTAAGCATATATAGAGAAGGAAGATTGCGTAATAGGATAGTACTGTAAAGTGTGGATCTAAAGAAAGACAGAGGGTGTGTATAAAAAGTGGAGTATATAGAGTTAGTCAGGTGGGTAGCAAGAGCAAAGCCATCATTTTTCTAAGTTAGTAAATAGAAGTTTTTAAATTGTACTATGGTGCAGATGGAAGTGGGTAGTTTATTCCATATTTTAGGAATGTTGTACGGATTCTCCAGCTGAGTTGTTAGCTTTGGTGGATTTAACTTTGAGTTTGTCACTGGAATGGAGTGTTCTAGTGGTAGTATATGGTTGTATGAGATCTTGAAGGGCTGGGGTTTTACCTGGTTCATGGAGTATTTTATAGGTGAAGGTTAATTGCTTGTATTGGAGGAGCGGAGGAAGTTCTAGCCAGTTTAGTTTTCTAAGGGCTGTACAAGGGTGAAGGTTAGTTGCTTGTATTGGAGGAGCTGAGGAAGTTCTAGCCAGTTTAGTTTTCTAAGGGCTGTACAAGGGTGTGTGTTGTAGGGGGAATTTATAGCATATTTGGCTATTTTATTGTAACACGAGTCTAGTTTAGTAAGGTCTGATTTGTGTAGGTTGGTTAGTATGGGGGAGGCGTAGAGTAGGAGTGACAGGAGGTGCGTCCGTCAATGTTATTTGCTCTTGGTGAGAGAAAGAGCAGAGGGACATTATTTCTTGTAGACTGCTGATCACCAAAAACCCTAATAACTGCTTCATAAGTTCCAGCTTGGAATCTGAGCTTATATTTTGCTCCTGGAGAGAGAAGGAGCAGAGTGCATTGATTCCTGACTGTTTCTGATTGGGCTGTGAGTGACTGTGCTTAACACTTTCAATTGGCCTAGTTGCTATTCAAGGCATCTACCAGGAAAAGTATACAACAAACCTACAGACCCTTGCATCATCTTGGACAAGACTGTGGATCTTCTAACAGGCTGTGGCCTGCTTCTCACCTTGGAACTGGTGTTAATGTTTTGCTTCTGGTGAGAGAAGAAGCAAAGGAGCACTGTGTCCCAGCAGAGTTAAGCTGTGGTGAAACCAGCACTAGTAGTAACCAGGCAGTAACCATTCACGTGACTCACCTCTTTTCATCATTCTTGACAAGCAAATTCCTTGTTTTCAGTCAGTACTGCTTGATTTGTTTCTAACTTCAGAATATCTGCCTAAATCCATAATCCATAAATCATCAGGGTCTACTTATTAGTTTCCGCTCAAGTGTTTAGCAGTGCCCTGTATGGACACAGACACCCTGAGTGACATTTTTCCTGTGAAAGCATGACTGAAATTTCTCCAATACCTAGCTGCACACAGGACATCTAGTCTGCAGTGACAAGCACTGCCCCCAGAGGTGCAAACTGGATACTCCTGACATTGCTTTATACTCTCATTCCAGCTGTCTAATTAATAAAAAAAGGGTCTGTTGCCATAGATATGAACTTTACCACTATCTCTATTACCAGCTTGGTGGATATTGGCATCCTGAGGCAACACAGAAATTGCCTCATGTTTACTGACAACCAGTTAATTCTCAAACAAACTGTTATGGTACGTAATGTGATAAATGTATTTACACAATGTCACTGGAGCAAACCTTTCGCATAAAAGTATTCCTAATGTCAATAAGGTTTGTCAGTAGTACACATGCTGCACATATCACACACAATTCAAAGTAGACATACAGATCCATATATGCTGAGGCACTTAAATGTAACCTTCCTAAACCGCAAAGATTCTTTCTACATTCTGGTCATTTGAGACTCCATTGTAAGACACAATGATGTCCATCCCATCAGGCTGAGTAAGGAGAAAGTCACTGTCATTTGCTTATCAAGGGCTAGGAGCCACCGCATTAGGCACGTACTCAGGTCATTGGGACCACAAGTGCAGTTACAACTCAGTCACAGTCCATGTGGGTGTAAATGATTGGAGACCTACCTCCCTAGACCATATGAAGAAAGACATCATGGAGCTCTCAGAATGCATATGCCAGGCTGGTATGAGCCTAGCACTGAGCAGCATTTTACCTTCTCCAAGGATGATGCCAAAATACAAACATAAGATGACTGACTTTAATAATTGGCTTAGTTTCTGGTGTCATTCTAGGGGGTGCAATATTTGTCAGCACAGAAGGAGACAGTCAACAGGCCAATGACTTTGTCAGGTAAGGTCTGTACCTCTCCCCTCTAGGCTTTCGAATATAAGCAGAGACATTGTCTTCCCCCATAGTGCCTTTTTTTCGGCAAAGCCAAACTGAAAGTTCTTCTGACATAGCAAATCAAAACCATGAAAATCCAAAGGCATTACTGCTTAATGCTAGGAGTCTAAACAAAAAACTCCATTCTCTAGAAGCTCTCTTCACCCTAGAGAATGTTGACATCTGCGCAGGCACTGAGACATGACAGTGCAAGGTTATAATGCCTTCCACACATTTAGACCAGCTTCTACACAGACAGGAACTAAATGTGGAGGTGTCTTGATTGACATCAAATATAAATATACCTCAAGGCTAGTCAGACAGGACAATACACTTGAGCTTCTCCGTGTTCAAATCACCATAGGCAAAATCCAATACCACTTCCTTGCACTATACACATCACCCTCTATGACCCAGGAAACTCATACCATGTATTTAAACTTAATGGAAAAAATCGCCATCTAACCCAATACCATATTCATGGGCAATGTAAATTACCCCACTATTAACTGGGAATCGTATACGACACCAAACGCACAGGCACAGAGTTTTCTGAATTTTGTAAACACAAACTCCCTGGACCAGATGGTCAGTACATCAACTAGGGGTGCAACCATACTGGATCTGGTCCTCACTAATATGGGAGAGTGTTGTACACTCCCTAGTGTAATGTCTTCCCTCATAAGGTCAGACCACAAAGTGGTCTCTTTTGAAGTAAAAATAAAACCTGGACCCCCAGCTAACTCTGGAATATTCAGGAAGGACTCTCCTGCTATTAAGTGATAACCTGGCAAAATTTCAACCCCCCCCCCCCCATAAACTCTGAGAACACTGCTGCCTATGCAGAACTGTTCACAGAAACCCTATACAAACATGTTAGTAGCTGCATACAGGCAGATGTTCAAACCAGGAAGAAGTACAGAACTAACTCAAAAAAGAAGCCACCCTAGTGGAATAACAAAATCAATAGGCTTTATAACAGAAGGAAGAAAATCATGGAAAAAATAGAAGGTGCAGCACCCAGCAGGGTAAAAGCACTCTCAAACTAAACAAACAACTCAGAGGATAAAGAAAGTCTACCAATGCCAAGTTTGCCCTCCCAGGCAAAGGACAACCATGAGGCATCTTTAGTTATGTTCGCAACCTCAAAGGCAATATACAATTATGTACAAAGCTCATTGTAAATGGAGCCACCTATACTGAGCCAGAGGATATATCAAACTTACTGGCCAACAAATTAATCTCCAACTTTACCCGTCTCTCCCCCTCAACCTTCTCTCAAATAATACCATCAAACACAACTCCCTCTGCTATCATTAGGGAACAGGTTGTTAATGCTCTAAGGCCAAGAACACTGCATCTATGGGCCCAGATCATATCCCAGGATGCCTTCTAAATAGCATGAAACTTGACCTATCTGGCCTTCAGGAATTGGTATTTAACTGTAGCCTCCAAACAGGCTTTGTGCCTCATGAATGGAGAACAGCAACAATCACCCTTCTGCATAAAGGTGTGTCATCTACAGACCCTGTAAAACTACAGATGCATAAGTCTCACTAATCTCATATGCAAAGCCATGGAAAGAATTATCATGGAAATCATCAGTAATGACATACAAAACCTCCAGATGCTGGACCAAACCCAGTTTGGTTTTATCAAGGACAGGTCATGCTTACTCAACCTGTTGGACTTTTTTGAGAAGGTCACCAACGCAATGGAGGAGGGCCAAATGGTTCACACTGCCTACCTTGACCTGGCCAAGGCATTCAGCACAATACCCCAACTTGGGCATTGTGGACAAACTCAAGAGGTTAGACACAAATCCTTATGTTACCCAGTGGATAACCATCTGGCTCACAGACAGGACACAGAAAGTTAGTACAGGGGAGTCCACCTCGACAAAGAGGCCAGCCACGTATAGTCCCTCAAGGATCCAGTCCCAGGATGCTCCTTTCTGGTATTTACTTCTCTGAAGTCAAGGCCAATGTCAGTGGCTTCTGGCTGACTAAATTTCCAGATGACTGTAAATTAGGAACGGTCATTGAACCCCACACACACTGACACAAATGTTCTCTAGGAAGGGCTGACACAGAAAAACAACTAATGTCAGAGCCATGGACTAAAACTAAATGCCAAGAAGTGCATAACAGTATCCTCTGGGAAGTCATCCACCTCTGGTAACTATCATATTGACAACACACCCCTTAGGGTTGACCCAGTATTCAGGAACTTAGGGACACACAGACAGTAATCTAGCCTTTGACCATCATGTGTCTACAGTAGTGAGGAAATAATTTTATCTTGCACAACTTATAAACAAAGGTATGGTATCTAGGCTCAAGGAAGTCCACTGTTTTCAGCATCCATCAGACCTCTCATTGAGTACAATGCCCCTTTGGTATGTACCTAACCAGGCATACAGGGCATAAGTAACATGTCCCATGTAGACCACCTCAAGGCCCTATCCCTGTATTCTGTCTCCTACATGCCCTTGAGGTGAGACTGATGCCTGGCATAAAGCGCATTGTCAAACTCCACTCTGATGGACCTCCTGCATATCCACAAAACAAACAGCACCAGAATTCCCCTATTCTAAAGACTTAAACCTTGCCTGCAATATACATAGGACCTGCTGAAGAGAAAAGTATGTATCCCAGAGACTACTCCATCTTTGGAACAGGCTCCTCTCTGTGTGAAGTAGAGTTCCTCCCTAACCCAATTCTACTGTAACTTGGACAACTGGATGGGGAACAGAAAATTCATCCCTGGTTTGGCACCTATGTCTCTAATGGACACAGGAAGCCTGGAAATGGTTCATCTCCCAAGCCCCTGCTTGTAAATGTTTCATCTCCCAAGCACCTGCTTATACTTATCAAGGGTACCAGAACTTGTCATTGATTTTGGATGAATGGCTAGGCTTAAAATGGCCCTTGTGGTCAGCAGCCTAGTAAACACCTATCAACCCAAAAGGTAAGAAAACACATTTCCCAAGACTCTTGTCATAGGGAACTCCATTGTATGACACACAGATGCCCCACTTTCCAGACTAAACAAGGAGAAAGCAACAGTTAGTTGCTTATCTGGAACCAGGATCTGCCAAGTTACAAATGCACTCAAGTCACTACACCACAGGTACCAGTATGATTCTATCATAGTCCATGTGGGCATTAATGACCTGAGGTATACCTCCCTGCAAGGGGGCCCGCAGGATTTTTTGCAGGGGGGTGCAAACCCAGACCCTCGCCCATGCAGCCCCACCCCCTCTGCCCATGCAGTCCCACCCCCCCCCACCCACTCAGCCATTCCAGTGTCCCATAACTTGGCTATTTCTCCCCATTTGTCATAGACACTGTTCAAATCTCTCAGTGTGCATACTGTTTTATGCTTTACTTCTACAATGATTACAGATATTTGGATTTCATTTACAACTTTTATTTCAAATTGTATAGCACAAACAAAGATAGACATTTACTAAACCTAAACAAAGCAATAGTCTTACAATGAAAACAGACTTAGCATTAAAATGTTACCTTTGAAACCCACATTCACTGAAACAGCAATGAAACAGCAATGAAACCCACATTCAAAGAAAATGCATCTGGCCAGTGGCAGGGTAAGTTTTCCTTTGGGCTGATTTCAAATCATAGGCTCCTTGCATGCATCTTTAGAACCATGCAAAAGTTCTTTGATTCACCTTCCTGACTGTATTAATTATACTGTATAATAACTAAATTATATCCCTTGTATAATACAGCACACTTGTTAGACTTAAGTTAGAGCCCATTTTACATTTATTGTTTAAACATTTTTCCAGTAGGCAATGAAACAAAAATGCATTAACGAATAATGACAAAACTGCCCTATTCAGAACATTTCTATCATAAAGGTCTACTTCCACACAACTGCATTTTAAATTTATTGCTTAAACATTTTTCCAGTAGACAATGAAGCAAAATGCATGCACCAATAATGACAAAACTGCCCTATTCAGAACATTTCCATGATAACAGTCTACTTCCACACACAACTGCATTTTAAATTTATTGTTTGAACATTTTTCCAGTAGGCAATGAAGCAAAATGCATGCACCAATAATGACAAAACTGCCCTATTCAGAACATCTTCATGGTAACTGTCTACTTTTACACACAATATATAAATACAGAATCACAGCAGTGCAAGCCATGGGCATGTTGCGCAGCTTTTTGAACTTATTTTCAATAAGGGGGACCAGGGACACATTTTAAACATTGCTTGTATAATTTTGGAAAGTTGCTTGCATAAAATGTATTACGACCATACATTTCACTACCAAGTCTCAAACCCAGAACATTGTGCACTACAGTCAGAGCAAGATACCACTAAGCTAAACCAGCAGTTTCTTGAAAGGCAAGAAGTCAAACTTAAATGGCTATCATATCATTTAGTAAATTCAGTTCTCACTTCTCACCATAGCTCTCAACCTCTTAGCACAAAAATACAGAACAAAGCCAATAATGGGGGAATACAGCTCCAAAATAGGGAACATTTCAAATACCAATTTTATAATCTTAGAAAATTGCTAGAATAAAAGGATTTGTTTTACCACTCCTGAAAAGCAGAGCAACAGAACATAAATGTGAGGCATAAATTCACAAGTGATGGTGGCTAGGGAACTTTAGGCTCTTTTTACCTGTACCCAAGGTACAGGATTTGAGCCGGAGTACCTCTAGCCACCAGATGTTACACACACACACACACACACACACACACACACACACACTTTCATTCTGCCAGCTTACTCACTCTGAAATGCGTCCAGACTCCATCTGCAGTCCTCACAGCTAACCCATCAGATAAGCAGAAACTGTCCATTTCTCCTTGCAGCTAACCCATCAGATACGCAGAAACTGTCCATTTCAGTTCCTGCTCGCAAACCTGAACATACGTGTGCCGCATGATGACGTCAGCATGCAAATCTGGCAACCATGGCACAGACGCAAAAGCGTCACTGGACTTGAAGGCGTACTTAAAGAAGAACCATAGATGCCAGAAGCTGTTGAAGACTGGGGGGGGGGGGGCACTTAGTGATCTAAAAAGGGCAGGACATTTTAAGCATAGCCAATTCCCTTTTGCTGCTTGAAATAACATTTTCTGATTGGTCTTACCTATCCCATGGCTGATAATTATATATTATCCCTAGTGAGAATAATTCATCATACCACAGATAATTTGAGGGGACCCATGTAAGGGATGCAGCATTTAGGAATTGCCTCTATCCATTAGTGGCATGAGAAGCAATCCTGGAGTACATTTTCTATTACCCATCCTTGGATCCAAGTTGCATTTGAATATAGACAGATGAGCTTGGTTTCATTTTTATGAATAGTCTATTCTGGAACAGTGTTAGCCTCTATGATATATATCCAACTCTCCACAGCATTCAGTTTAGATACATGGACTTAGTATTTCTGATGCCATTTGACTTGCTGATGTTCAGTGGGTCTATCTGTATTAGGTCGGAGGATGCCTCGTATGCCAGACATGTCACTTCTAAGCACTCTGTAGGATACTGAGTATAGTAATAAATCTTTGAGGTGGTCCATGCAAGACCTATTGTTTAGGACTTGTATCTCTGAAGGTATTCCAATTGTTTCATGGGGATGGACAGACACATGCCAAAGCGGGCATTATACAAAATGATTGACCTAATGAGAGCTTTGTAAAGATGGACATCATCATCTCTAGATCTAGTCACAATTTGTTTATAAGCTGTGCAATATAGAAAGGCTTTCTTATAACTCTGGGCACATGTTGGTCAAAGGTTAGGTCACTGTACACACAAGTTCCCAAATGCCAAATAATTGGGTCAGTTCTCAGAGGGCATTGTCATGACTGACACCAGTTATTATTTGGGACAAAACTTCTTGCATGATGGTCAAGTCATTTGGGGATACAATAACTGCTCCTAGCTTGCAGTTCTCAAACTTAGCCAGTCAAAGCCCTTTGGTATTTCCTTCTACTTTTGAAATGTATATGCCAAACAGAAAATCTCAGCATTGAATCCTGGGGGACTCCATTGGTGACTCGTCACTTCCCCTATTTTGATCTCCTGCATCCTATGAGCAAGTTGGGATTATGCCAAAAGGCTTGGCCAGGTCAAAGTAATGTGGTGTGTTTTCTCCTACACTATTCATCTTTTGTACTACACCTGAGTAGGGGATTGTGTCAAAAGGCTTGGCCAGGTCAAGGTAATGTAGTGTGAACTGTTTTACCATCATCCATTGCTTTGGTAACAAGAGTAAAGCTTAAAATTTGCCCATGATTTTGAGCCTCACACACTTTCCTCTGGGCTGTTTTCAAACACATTTTTAGGGCCATGCATATATGTATGCATTTTTTATTCACCTTCCTGATTTTATTAAATTATATTCCTTGTATAATACAGCACCAGTTGTTAGAATGGGTTTTAAATTTCTAGTTTTGAACAGTCTTCTAGTAAGCAATGAAACAAAATGTATGAACCAATAATGACAAAACTACCCATTTCAGAACATTTTAACCATAAAAGGCCATTTAAACTTCTGTCATTGCAATCCACCAAAATCAGTAAATACACAAAATCTCTGCAGAAGTACGTCATCTAAATAATTCCACATTAAAGGTATTTCTAAATAATGAACAGGCTGCTGCTAGGAAACAACTTTGTATTTTATTGTTTCATCTATAAATAAAGTGGTTGTTGCCCTTGAAGAATAAATTGCCTATGTTAATTAAAAAATGATAAGCTAGTAATATTGCAATAGGGAATGGATGGCAAACTGATAACAGCTTCATAGTTACTAGGTAACTCCTCCAAAGGAGGGCACTCACTGGAATGCAGCATTGACTCCTTTTAAAGTACAACACAGTACAGTATCAACAATCCATCTAAATACTCTGGGAGTAGAACCCATAGCCTTCTGCATCAAAAGTAAGGCTACTACCTGTTATGTTACTAACAATGCAAACAGATTAAGCAACACTAAACTTCTCTACCCCTGAAGCTCTCCGCTCCTTGAAAATTTTTTTATTTAACATTTATTTACCAGGAAAGTCTGACATGGAACAAAGCCAATTTTCAGCAGAGGCCCAGAGAGAAATGCTCCAGATGTATGTCTTTGTAACATGGGAGGAAACCAGAGCACCCAGAGGAAACCCACATGAACACAGGGAGGACATACAGACTCTGCACAGATGGCACCCTAGCCAAGAATTAAACCAGAGAACCTCTTGCTGTGAGGCAACACTACCGTTGCAGCATCCACTTGACACAACTAAATCACTCAATTTCACAGCAGAAGAAATCTGGAAAAAGCCAAAATTTATTGGGGGGGGCAAAGGCACAAAACCAGGGACACATTTTAAACATTGCTTGTATAATCTTAGAAAGTTGTTGAAATAGTGTTTTTGTTACCATGTGTTGCCAAACAAGGAAGACTGAAACTTAAAGGGCTATAATTATTTAGTGAATTCACTGATTTGCCACAAAACCACAAATTTTAAAAGGAACAGAGCAAAGTACACACACACACACCTCATGCTGAGTTCTGGGTGTGATGTTTAAATTATTGGCATGTCTTGAATAGTGATATGTGTGGAATGACATGCAAAAAGGCATTAATGCTAATAAACAATTGCTTCTAATAAAGTGCTTATAAAAAAAAATGGAAGCTAAACAATTACACAAAAGATGACCAATAGCATTAGTGATTAGTGTCCACAAACTTTTAGCAAGCATCTTCTTCTTTTGGCTGCTCCCGTTAGGGGTCGCCACAGCAGATCAACTGTTTCCATTTCTTCGTGTCCTCTGCATGTTGCTCTGTCACACCAACCATCTGCATGTCCTCTCTCACCACATCCATAAACCTGATCTTAGGCCTTCCTCTTTTCCTGTTACCTGGCAGCTTCATCCTTAGCATCTTTTTCCCCAATATACTCTGCATCCCTCCTCAGCACATGTCCACACCAACATAATCTTGCCTCACTTGCTTTGTCTCCAAACCTGGACTGACCCTCTAATGTACTTATTCCTAATCCTGTCCATCCTCGTCACACCCAGTGCAAATCTTAACATCTTCAACTCTACCACGTCAAGCTCCGACTCCTGCCTTTTTGTCAATGCCACTGTCTCTAGCCCATATAACATAGCTGGTCTTACTACCCTCTTGAAGACCTTCCTTTTCACTCTTACTGGTACTCGTCTGTCACAAATCACTCCTGACACTCTTCTCCACCCACTCCATCCTGCCTGTACTCTCTTCTTCACTTCTCTTCCACACTCACCGTTACTCTGAACTGTTGATCCCAAGTATTTAAACTCATCCATCTTTGCCACCTCTACTCCCTGCATCCTCACCATTCCTCTATCCTCCCTATCATTCACACACATATATTCTCTGTCTTAGTCCTGCTGGTCTTCATTTCTCTTTTCTCTAGAGTATATCTCCACCTCTCCAGGGTCTCCTCCATCTGTTCCCTACTCTCACTACAGATCACAATGTCATCTGCAAACATCAGGAATAAAAGGCAGAAGTATTAAAAGAAAAGACAGAAGAAGAATAGAGTACCAGTAAGAATAAAAATAAATTTGCTGGTTGACGGGCTACTCTAAAAACTGCCTCCGTATATTGCATGTATCCTTCTCCAAGTAGTCTGGATGTAGCTGCAAAATACACACTTGACATGGACAAATCTTCTTACCCAGTAAATAATTTACAAATCAGTTAAATAATTGTATAGGAGTACAGTCGTGGGAGGCACAGCAGTGCATCAGTAGACCCTAACCATAGATATGTACACACTATGCATCTTTATTATAACCATGAAAAAAGTACAGTTTTGTACCTACCATAAATGTAGATGTTCGAAGATCCACATTGCTGCAGTCCTAACACTTGGGTAGTCCGCTGTCCCTCATTCGGCCCGAATATCAGAGCATAAGGCTGACGTCGGTCAGGGCGCATTTAACTGACATCAGAACGTCAGGGTACAAATGCGCATGACCGACGTCATATCCTCAGTCTTTTCTTGCCCCAGATGTCAGAAGACCCTAAAAAGAAAGGTCCAAACCCAAAGACCACAACTAAACAAATAGCTAGTCTAACACCAAAAATATGTATAATATATACAATATATACAAAATGCCATATACCAAATGCAGTTTACCTCAGATGGATAACCCAACCCAGACAACCACCTCAACAACAGAGGGGAAGGAGGGAGGGGGTGGACTGCAGCAATGTGGATCTTCGAACATCTACATTTATGGTAGGTACAAAACTGTACTATGTTCTTCATCTCACATTGCTGCAGTCCTAACACTTGGGTAGAATCCCAAAGCAGAGGTAAGGGAGGATGGCTAAACTATAATGAAGCAGGAGCTGCCAAAATGCCCTGCAACACAGCAGTGGCAAAACCAGCCCTAGATCTAGAGTACAAGGGAAGGTGGTAATGCTTGGAGAAGGTATGCACTGAACTCCAAGTGGCTGCCTCCAAAATATCCTTAGTAGCCACCCCTCAAAAAAGCTGTTGACGTGGCAGTAGCCCTAGTGGAATGAGGTCTAATCCCGGCTGGAATCTCTTTGCCATGATGGGAATAACAGAAAGCAATGCAAAATCCAATCCACTTTGAAATAGTTTGTTTTGACACAGGCTTGCCCTGAGAGCACAAAGCAAAAGAAACTAATAATTGCTGAGATTGTCTGAACCCTTTAGTTCTGTCCAAATAATATCGCAACTGCCTGTGAACATCCAAGGTGTGCAAAATCTTTTCCCCTTTAGTTTGAGGATTCGCATAAAAAGTAGGCAAATGAATAGTTTGGTTTAAAGCCACACTAGAAACCACTTTAGGCATGAAGGAGGGATTGGTACGTAAAGATACCCTATCCTTGTGAAAAATTAAGAAAGGCTCAACTGCCATAAGGGCCTGTAATTCAGAAACCCTTCTTGCAGAAGTAATGGCCAACAAAAAAGCAGTCTTCCATGACAAATACTTCAATTCAGCAGTAGCTGCAGGCTCAAAAGGTTGTAGAGTGAGTTTCTCCAACACAAAATTGAGATCCCAAGCAGGAGTAGGAGCTCTTCGTGGGGTCTTATATTCTTTGCGCCTCTGAGAAATTGCTTGAATAAAGGATGAGAAAACAATGGTGGGTCACAATCGTAGTGAGCTGAAATTGCTGCAGCATGAATCTTAATAGAAGAGAAGGACAAACCTTTGTCCAATAACTCAGTAAGGTATTGAAGAGCCACACTTAAATCAGGCTCAGAAACATCCAAATCTTTAGCTGCACTCCAAAATAAAAATCTCTTCCATTTATCTGTGTACACTTTCCTTGTACTAGGCCTTCTAGCTTCCAAAATCACATTCAAAACTTGTTGTGGAAGTAGAGACCCTCTATGGTTTAAAACAGAATATGCCATGCTGTTAGGTGAAGAGAGTGAAGTTTGACATTCAGCAAATGACTGTCCTCCTGGGACAACAGATGTGGAATCAAAGGCAAAGGCCATGGAGGCTTTTTTACTAGACTTCTCAGTAGTGGATACCAGTGCTGTCGAGGCCAATCTGGAGCTATCAAAATCATCCTTGGCTTGTCCTGTCTGACCTTCAGAAGTACCTTTGGGAGGAGAGGCAGAGGTGGAAAGGCATACACATGAAGATTTTTCCAACTGAAAGAAAGAGCATCCACTTTCCAAGCTGTGTGATGAAAGCTGGTTGTTTAGTGGAGAAGCGAACAGATCTATGTCTGGAGTTCCCAGGACACTGTCAGTTTCTGAAATACATGAAGATCCAGTTTCCACTCGTGGGGATCCATGATTTGTCTGCTTAACACATCTGCTAAGGAGTTCTGTGCTCCGGCAGAAACCTTGCCTGAAGACTTAGTTGTAAACTGAGAGCAGTCTCCCACAAAATCATTGCTTGCCTGCATAGAGGATAAGAATGTGTTCCCCCTTGCTTGTTGATGTACCACATGACAGTTGTGTTGTCTGTTAGAATCAACACCTGCCCTGGAAGAAGCAACTCCTTGAAAGCCATTAATGCAAACTGAACTGCTAACATCTCCTTCATGTTGATATGTAGATGTTGTAGTCTGGCAGGCCACTTGTCTTGTATCCACTTTCCATTTAGATGAGCTCCCCAAGCTATGTCTGAGGCATCTGTCGTTAAAATCTGACTCGCCTCTGGCCGGGTCACAGAGAGTCCCTTGTTTAGGTGACATTCCTGAGCCCACCACAAAAATTCCTTTTGAATGCAAGGTATTATTTGAATGACAGTGTCCAAATCCTGGCAGTGCTGTGTCCATACATTTTTGAGATACCATTGTAGCTTCCTCATATGCAGTTTGGCATTGGGAAGCACCAGAATACAAGATGCCATGAACCCTAAGGCTTGAAGGACTGTTCTTGCAGTCAGCCCGGACTGATGAGAAAGTTGATGAAAGTAAAGGGATAGACTCTTTTGTTTGTCCGGGGTTAGAAAGGCCATCTGGGATGCTGTATTCAGTCTCACACCCAGAAAGCACATGTCTTGAGAGGGTACTAGACTGGACTTTATTTCGTTCACAGAATACCCCAGGCATCTTAGCACTGCTATCACATATTCCAGATGATGAAGAAGCTCTTCCTTCCTTGAGCCAGAATCAGGCAGTCGTCCAAATAAGGATAGATCTGTATTCCTTTTAGCCTGAAGAAAGCTATCACTGGAGCCAGAACTTTTGTGAACACTCTGGGTCCAGTAGATACGCCAAAGGGCAATGCAGAGAACTGATAATGAGAAGTCCCAGCTCGAAAACAGATACTTCCTGCAACTCAGTCTGATAGGAACATGAAGGTAAGCCTCCTTGAGATCCAAAGTTACCATCCAATGATCTTTGCCCAGCAGAGGTAAAAGCTGCTGCAATGTCAACATTTTGAACTTGGGAATGTCCAGATAAGTGTTGAGGATAGACAAATCCAAAATTGGTCTCCACGTGTTCCCCTTCTTTGGGACTAGGAACAGGCGAGAATAAAATCCTAGGCCCCTTTCTGTCAAAGGAACCGGCTGTATGGCCCCTATTTGGAGTAGCAGTGAAATTTGCTTGTGAGCCTCTATTCTTTGTTGAGGAGGAATGTCTGGCATGCCTTTGAAAGGAGGCAAGGTATGGAAATAAAACCTGTAACCGTGATGTATGATATCCAGTACCCATTTGTCTTGGGTAATCAAACTCCAATTTTCTCTGAAAAGTGCCAACCTTCCTCTCAAAGGTGCTGCCAGGCGAGAAGGTTCTGGCAGCTGAAAAGGTAGGTCATTGGGTCTGTTTACGAAAGGACTGACCCCTGCCCTCACTTGAAGACTGTGCAGGAGAACTTCCTGTTCTGGGCCTGAAGGAGCCCTGACCTCTGCCCCTGCCACGTCTAGATCTACCCCTAGACTGGGAATCATAAGAAGGATACGTCCACCCTTTAGTAGGCCAATTTCTACTAAACTTTGGAGGCTGAACCTGTAAAAAATCTTTAACAGTCTGCATAGACTTAGCCTTATCTTCCATTTTCTTTAAAACTGCCTCAACAGGAGAACCAAACAAGACATCAGATTGCAAAGGGGCATCCAAAATCCTAGTTTTAACATGGTCGGATAAATTTTGATCCCTCAGCCAGGCATGCCTGCGAAGAACTGACCCAGTGGCAGCCACCCTAGACGAGGCCTGAACAGCATCAAAACCACATTGCAAAGAATGCTTACCCACCTGCTCAGAAACATGCACTAAATCTTGTAACTCCTTACAGTCAATACCTTCCACCAGAGCATCAACCTTAGATTTCAACTGAGAAAGGAGATAATTTTGATATTTCAACATATGAAACTGGCAATTCAAAGCTCTCATGGCTAGAGTGGAAGAAGTATAAACTTTCTTTCCCCATCTATCCAAGGCCCTGGCCTCCTTATCTGCAGGAACCGGATTTTTGACAACAGAAGCCTTAACACCCTTAGGCCCCTGGCTAACAGTTTCTGGGTCTGCCCTTGGGCTCTTAAAAAGATACTTATGAGCTTCAGGCACCCTGTAATACCTATCCGGTTTAACAGGAGCAGGAGGCAAAGAATCAGGATTAAGAGAAGCCTCTGCAAACACATCTTCCACCACATTCAGAACAGGAGGAATAGCTAAAGGCCTATGCTGGGGTAAAAACAAAAATTCCCTAAGCCTTTTCCTGGAATCAGAGAAATCCTGACCTTCCCATTTGAAATGCTCTCTCATGGAGTGAAGGGTCTCTGAAAAAGAAAAATCCTCAGGAGGAGAAGCAGAAGGAGTAGAATCATCCATATCAGAATCAGAATAATGAGAATACTCCTGCAAGTCTTCAGCCGAAGACTCCACATCCGAAGCCTGCTCATAATCCCCCAACACAGGTTCCATCCTAGGCCTCTTATCAGGAGGGGGCATAGAACCTCTAATTAAAGTAATTAAATCCTCTGCCATTTTGAGCATGTGCTTCTTGGGCACAGCACCTGAAGAACTGGGAGAGACACCCAGCTAAACTAGGCCTACCTCTAGGAGAAGCCTTGGCAGCAGAAAAAGAGGACCTAGGCCCCTTAGTAAGGGAGGAGTACAGTTACTTGCGCAGCCCCTACAGCCTGCCCTGCCTCCTGGGAGGCCACATCCTGTAAAATCAGAGTTTCTTCCTGGGTCTCCAGCGAGGCCTCCGGAACCACCGGTTCCACTGACACCTCTAAAGAACTGACGTCCGGTTCGACGACTCCTCTAACCTAGGTTTAACTGCCTTGTCCTTGCGCTTCTTTGAGGAAGCGGCCGGAGCATCCGGCGGCATTTTGTAATTGCACCGCTTCCCAAAGACCAACCTTGCACAATCCAACCTCCGCTTAATAGTGCGTTTATTAAACCTAGCACAAAAGCGGCAACCAACAACGTCGTGCTCAGGTCCTAAACAAGGTATACACAAATTATGATAATCTCTATGCGGTATCTGTTTCCCACAAGAAATACAGTTATTCACTTTTTCTGACATCCGTAAACCACTGAGGCAAGAAAAACCAAAATATTCCCCAACGGGTACTTAACCAACTCTGACTTGGTCTGAAACTCGAATTGAAAAATTTCAGAGCGGCAGCGGCACTTGCAACACTGCTTCTGCATCGGACCATGCGGCAAAAAAGACTGAGGATATGACGTCGGTCATGCGCATTTGTACCCTGACGTTCTGAGGTCAGTTAAATGCGCCCTGACCGACGTCAGCCTTATGCTCTGATATTCGGGCCGAATGAGGGACAGCGGACTACCCAAGTGTTAGGACTGCAGCAATGTGAGATGAAGAACATCTGACTGTGTATAAACACTTTGTAATAACATCAGCAGTCCTGTATACATTACTCAATCAGCCATCTGTTTTATTATCTTTGTACTGCTCTGTTTTGAGCCTGAGTCATGACTGATAAGGGTCTGTGGAATAACCCACCTACCTAGTCAACAATGAAATAGAAAAGATAAATGCTAGAAATTCATCTGATGACATAGAATGCAGATCTGCATTAAACATTCCTCAAACATTTATTTCAGTGTATGATAATGCAATAATCATAATCTAAATCTATGAAAAATGCAGATCCCTTACAGATATATCCTACTCACTGCTTATATGTCCTAATAACCCACGTTGGGGACAACGAACCCACACACCACATCTGTGGGCACACAGGCCAACATCTGACAGGCTTCCCCGACAGATCTAGAATTTGTAAAGCGGAAACTGGATGTGATCACTCAGCATAGGCAATGGAATGGCATAATGCATACCTCGCGCAGAGATCTGCTCAGCTTTGGGAGCAGCTTCAGTACATAAAGTAACGGCAGCTTCAGTACAAAAATTAAAAATGGCAGCTTCAGTAGATAAAGCAAAAATGACAGCTTCAGTAGATAAAGCAAAAGCAGCAGCTTCAATAAATGAGCGAGCCTTAAGCTTACACAGCACCAGTAAAGTAAACAGAGCCTTAAGCTTACCCGTGACTGTTAAAGCAGCTTCAGAAAGTAAAATAAACAGACAAACCAGCTTTATTAAGAGCCTTAAGCTTACACAGCACGGCACCAGCTTCAAAAAATAAAGTGAGCACCAACAGAACATCTTCAGTAAACAGAGTCTTAAGCACACACACACCAGCTTCAATACATACAGTAAAAATGGAGCAGCTTCAGTAAACGGAACCTTAAGCTTACCAGTGAGTGTTGAGGCAGCTTCAGAAAGTAAACGGACACACCAGCTTCAGTAAGTAAAGTAAAAATGTAGCCTTAATAGCACCAACTTCGGTAAGAGCCTTAAGCTTACATTGCACCAGCTTAGTAAAGTAAACGGAACACCAGTCCAGCAGAGCAGCTTCAGTAAACGGAGCCATAAGCTTACCTGTGAGTGTTGAGTCCCACGCACTTTTGTGTTTAAATTCAATGCATGAATGCATCCTCTGTGTTGTTTTGCAGCTGTAAAAGTGTGTGTGGTGGGGGGGGGCGCTCGATCCCCTTCACCCTATGGTTCCGGTGTCTATAAGAAGAACGCCCTAAACAAAACTTTTTTTTTTTTTTTTTAATTAAAAGAAGATTAAAGAAGATTGATTAATCTAATAGCCAGCCGATTCCAGGGGGGTGCAAGTGCACCCCCTTGCACCTGCCTGTGGTCGCCCTTGCCTCCCTGGCTATATGAAGAGACTCATGATCTGTGAATGTGTGTCTCTGGCTGGTATGTGCCTTGCATTGAGTAGCATTCTGCCTTCATGGAGAATTATTCTACAGAATGAAGAAAACATGATGGACTTCGATAATTAGCTTAGTATCTGATGTTTCATCAGAGGGATTCAATATTTCTTAGCATGGAAGGACATGGTTTACAAACCACATTGCTTTGGTACCCCCCCCACACACACACACACACACACACACACAAGCTTCTGAATATTGACTAAATCTGTATCCATACCCATACAACTTTTTTTGGCAATGCCAAATTGACAAACATACAGACATAGCAAATAAATCCCAAAGAAACCTAAAGGTGTTACTGCTCAATGCTAGGAGCCTAAACAAGAAATTCCACAACCTACAAGCTCTCCTCACTCTGGGGAATATAGGGATTTGTGCTGTTATACAGACATGGTTTAAATTAGTAGAATGTACTCTGGCAGTGCAAGGCTTCAGTGCCTTCCATACAATTATACTATCAGCTGCATAGACAGGGTCCAAAGGTGCAGGAGTCTTGACCTACATTAGCAACAAGTATACCTCTAGGATGGTTAAACAGGACAATGCCCTGGAGTTTATATATATGCAAATCACCATAGACAAAGTCTCATACCATATCCAAGCAAGAATCCCATAGACTATACCCAGACCTACTGGAGACCTTCACCATTAAACCAAATACCTTACTTGTGGGAGAATAACTACCACTCTACAATCTCAGAAGCATATACTGCTTCAAACTCAAAGGCATAATGATTCCTGGACTTGATATGGTTAAGGGTTATTTGTGTTAATAGTGCGCATACCCAGAGGTTCAAACATACTGGACCTGGTAATTGCCACTATGGGAGAGTGCTGCACACCCTCCCAGTGTCACCTTCTCACTGGTGAGGTCAGACCACACAGCTATCTCCTCTGAAATAAAAATCAGCTCAGTAACTCCAACAAGCAAACCCTGTAACAATTAGGAATTATTCCAAAACAAACTAAATCCTATCAAGCAATAGTTTTTCAAAATTCAATGCCCCTCCTAATCAAGAGTTCACAGCAGTCTAGGCAGAATTGTTCACAGAGACCCTGCACAACAATGTAAATGGCTATATAGAGGCTGCTGTATCTACTAGAAGGCCAAAGCAAACAAAAAACAAACCACACTGGTGGAATGCTAACCTTAATAAGGTATACAACAAAATGTAAAAACATCATGGCTAAAATAAGGAAGAGCAACTCCCACAATGATAGCAGCTCTCTAAACTAAGCAAGAAACTAAGAGGACTAATTAAGTCTAAGAAAGCTATATAAAAGGTCAAGATGTCATCACAGGCTAAAGCCAACCACAAGGCCTTCTACATCTAGGTTTGTAATCTCATAGGCAGCATTGTGCTGAACTGGTGGTCATTGTTACCACCTTCACTGAGCCGTTTGACACAGCAAGTCTGTTGGCTGACAAATTCAGCTCAAACTTTACCCACTCCCGCCTCCCCCCCATGAAATACCTACTAGCCAACTACTAGCAAGGAACATGTCCTGGCAGCAGTCACTAAAGCCAAAAACACAGTCTCAATGGGCCCCAACAGTATCCTGGGATGCCTCCCAAATAGCTTGAAAACACAACTTAACAGGACCACTCAAGTTACTTTTCAACTATGGTCTCAAAAGAGGCTTTGTACCATGAGAATGGAGGATGGCAACGGTTATCCTACTTCAAGAGTGTGGACCACCAACTGACCCTGGAAACTACAGACATATTAGCCTGACCAGTCTAATATGCAAAGACCTGGTACAAATTAAAATAGAAATGATCAAGTAAGACATAGGCAACTTTCAGACACTGAAGCCAACCCAGTCTGGCTTTGTCAAGAGAAGGTCATGCTTACTAAACCTGGAGGACTTCTTTGAGAAGGTCACAAAGGCAACGGATGAGAGAAAAAGTGTGCATACCATCTACATGGACCTGACTAACGCATTCAATGCAATAATCTTAACCCACTCAGGTAAAGGCTCTGTGCTGGCAAAACTCCTAAATAGCATCTACTTCTTGAAGGTAAAAGCTAATGTCTAGGGCCTTTGGCTGACCAAGTTCACAGATGACTGCAAATTGTGAACCATCACAAATTTCCCCCATGACATAAGCATCTCACAAGAGGGACTAACACAGTCAATGGCCAGTGCCAATGTCATGGATTAAAACTCAATGCCAACAAATGCATTATGTTGACTTTTTGGAAAAGAGCTACCCAGGCTAATTACATATAGACAGTAATCTGGCCTTTGACCAATATGTGGCCAAGGTAGCAAGAAAATTATTCTATGTTGCCCAACTTATAAGTAAAGACATGGCATCCAGGTCTAAGGAAGTCATAGTGTCACTTTATTCAGGCATTATCGGACCCATCATTGAGTACATTGCCCCTTCTGCAAGTACCTGATCAGACTAATGCAACTTGGTCCCCTACAGGTTACTGAGGGATGATCTATGCCTAGCAAAGAAGGTATCCTTGGATCCCAATGGACTTTTTGCACATCTGCAAAACAAACAGCATCAGAATCACTAGATCCAAGGATTTAAATCTTGCTTGCAACATAAACAGGACATGTTGGTGAGAGAGCTGTGTTTCAGATGATCTCCATGCCCTGGAACAAGCTCCCCATCCATGTGGAACAAACTCCATCCCTAAACCTATTTAAGCATAACCTTGAACAATGGATAGGAAATCAGAAATTCACCTCAGGTCTGGATCCATTTCTCTGACACAGGCAGACAGTAACTATGCCCAAACTAACATATTCCCTTCCTTATAAATGCCCATGATACACAGGGACACAATTGACCTTGGTGGTCGTTAAGCCAGTATTTATGAATCTAAACACAAACCAGTAGTTAATGTAAAGAGATAGCTGTGTAGGACTCATTAAATATTTCAAAATGCCCCAAAACAAGTTGAAATTTACTATGAACACCAATTAAAAAACATGGTGTTGCCGTGCCTCTCAGCTTCTTTGCTAAAGAATTCCTTACATGGGGAGGCATTTGGTAAGCTGACAAATCACTTAAGCAGCCTGGTTTAGTGCACCCAATCAGAGAAGTAGGTATTACCATGTTAAAATCTGTCAAAAACATCAGGAGCTAAGGTCTGTAAGGATTTGCACCCATTACATGTTAACAAAAGAAAGAAAAAAAATCGGGCATAAAAGCAAAAGCATACCTATTTTTTTTTCAAAAAAAGGCATCAAGCTGGGAAAGTGCCAGCCCAAACTATGTAGCAGCATATTGGGACCAGAGAGCAGGAAGGGAGGAAGGAGTGACGGAAGGTCCTAAATGACCCTCAATAGAGGACAAATTAAAAGGTACAAGGATGTGTTCAAAATTTGTGGTACATTAGAAAAATATATCAAAACTAACAACGTCATCAATCAGACAGAGGAATATGCCTCTTTAAACAGGTGATTACTGATATTGCAAAAAGAATATGTAGAACTGAAGGAAAAAAAGAAAATGGCTGAATTGGATTTGGTACAGGAAGAAAAGAGTGAAAACCTACAATTATCCTATATTCTAGAGAAACCTGAGTGACTGAATGGTAATGATTTCATGGTTATGTGGAGTTAGTAACTGGAAGGACATGTCATTGGATGAAATCAAAATAGAGAGCCCCCACAAGATGCAATATCCTGAAGCACTGGCTAGGAGACTTAGCAGTAGTTGTGAAATTTCAAACATATAACCTTAAGGACAGGATGCTATTCCAGCTATGGCAGACGGCCAGGATGCTGCAGGCAGATAACACAATGGTGCTTGTGGGCAACAATTACTATGGTACCACTAGTTAACAGAGAAGCAAATGTCTACCTGCACTCTAACTCTAAACAATAGGACTTGTGATTTAAATAGCTTTAATTAGGAGTTTGAGAGTTTTCTACCTGACTGGGCTAAACATTTATTTGGCAGTGGACACAACAGTAGAGGACTTGCAAGAGACAGTCACACCTGAAAGTAACATTAAGAATTCCCAAAAAAGTAAGCAGAAAACCGGGAGACAAAACACTTAAACACAGACTTGCAGAGAATACCAGTCAAGCCGTTCCCTGTTTTTCAGAGGATCACGTTTTACAACCAGAGGGAGATCCAGGGGCACTCGGGGAAGGTGAGGGAAGCTCATAGACAGCAGATGAAAGGAATACAATGGCAAAAGACCACAGAGTTATGAAAAAGAGATAACTCTTAGTTATGTACTTACCATAACTTTAGATGTTTGGGATCCATCTCGCCTACATTCTGTACCGATGGGTTCGGAGCCGATCCTCGGCTCCGACTCGGCACGCTATACTATAGAGCGAAGTCTCTAATTGGCTGAGCTATTCTATATCCCAGGATGCACCACCACCAATTCCCCAGATCTTGTTTGTCCGCACACATGCACCCAAACATGCACTGCTGATATAACATTGCCAGATGTTTCAAGATGAAAAGGTCGAACTCGAACCGTCCGGTCTCTTCTGATCTCCAAGGCAGGGGGAAGGAGGGTGGGTATTAGGAATGTAGGCGAGATGGATCCCAAACATCTAAAGTTATGGTAAGTACATAACTAAAAGATGTTATGTGATCCTATCTCGCCTACATTTTGTACTGATGGGACAGCATCCCTAGCACCTGATTCCTGGGTGGCTCACTGGAAAACACTCCTGAGAACTGTGGAACCGAAGGAAGCTCGCCCCCGAGATGCCACATCCAATTTGTAATGACAAATAAAGGTGTGAGGAAAGGACCAGGTAGCCGCAGCACAAATGTCACTAATGGCAAGCTTAGAATGAAATGCTGCTTAAGTAGCCATAGCCCTTGTAGAATGAGCTTTCACAGTAGTTGTAAGCTCTCTATTAGAAAGAAAATAAATATGACTGATACAGTCTCTGATCCACTTGGCAATAGTGACCTTCGTGACAGCTTTGCCCAATTTATTGTCTGAAAAGGACACAAACAACTGATCTGTTTTCCGTGTTTGGTGCGTCCTAAGTAGAAACTCAATTGTCTGTGGACATCCAACGAATGGAAGATATATTCTGCTCTGTCTGAGTAATTGGGGAAGAAAACTGGAAGTTCCAAGGACTGTTGAAGACAGAAACTAGAACAAACTTTGGGAACAAAAGATGGATTAGGCCTAAGGGATACTCTATCCTTGTGAAAAACCAGGTACGGCGGTTTGACACATAGGGCTTGAAGTTCCGAAACTCTTCTGGCTGATGTAATTGCCACCAAAAAAGCAATCGTCCAGGAAAGAAATTTCAAGTCAGAAGTTGCTGCCGGTTCGAAGGGGGAAGAGGTTAAGGCACCTAATACGAAATTGAGATCCCATGGTGGAGCAGGGTGAGAAACTGGAGGACGTAGCAGCCCAGCACCTTTCATGAAGGCTTTACACAACTTATTGCTCATCAAAGGTGGGTCTATACTTTCATGAAATTTAGAAATAGCTGCTAATTGAACCTTAATGGTAGAGACCGAAGAACCTTGATTGAATAGGGAAGCTAAGAATTTCAAAACGTCCGCCACCGGGCAGTAATGGGATCTAATCCCCGGAGTTGGGCCCAAATTGCGAATCTCTTCTACATCTTCTTAGTCTTATTCTTGTGGGCCGAGGACAAGATATGTATAACTTCTGAGTCCAAAACCTGGTTCCTGACTATAGTCGGAAGTGGAGGAGCCAAGCAGTTAACTTCAGTGAGTGAAGGGACTGGTGAAGCTGTCCCGACTGGTGGATCAAGAGATCTGGAACCTGGTCCAGGAACCATGGACCGTCCAGTGCGTATTTCCGAAGAAATGGCAGCCAGACTTAACGAAGCCAGTATGGGGCAACTAAATTCATCTTGCACTGCAAGTGAATCGCCTTCTGGATCACCCTGGGGAGAAGGGGAACCGGTGGAAAGGCGTACAGTAAGCCGGCGGGCCAAGCTTGGACTAGGGCGTCCTTGGGAAACCCCCCCGGAACCGGGGTAAGAGAAAAAAACTGAAGACATTTCGTGTTGAGGGGAGTTGCAAAGAGGTCGCAACAAGGAGTTCCCCATCTTCTGAAGATCTGAGATGCTACTCTGTCGTTCAGAGACCACTCGTGCGGGGAGAGAATGGTTCTGCTCAGTCTGTCGGCTATCACATTGGATCTCCCCGGAATGTGTGTTGCTACCAAGAAACGGTTGGTTGCAACAGCCCAATTCCACACTTTCATGGCCTCTCTGCAAAGAGGGTAGGACCTGGTCCCTCCCTGCTTGTTCAGATACCAGACTACTGACATGTTGTCAGACTGAACGGCAATCATACCTTGGGGGAGGTAGCTGTGTAGTGCTTGAAGCGATAGAAGCACTGCCCTCATTTCCAGAATGTTGATGTGTAGGGAACTCTCGTCGGGGTGCCACTTGCCTTGAACTGACCTGCCCAGGTAATGTCCCCCCCACCCCGTCTGGGAGGCGTCCGTAGTCAAAGTGGCCACTGGAGGAAGAGGAACGAAGGGTCGCCCCTGATCCAGATTGGAGGAGGTAAGCCACCAACGGGGGTCCTGTTTGCACGTCTCCGTGATTATAATTTGGTGACTGAGAGGAAGTTCCTGATATGACCACTGGACCGACAGGAGCCACTGGAGAATCCTCATGTGTAATCTTGCTAAGGGGACCAGGAGAACGGTAGCCGACATGGAACCCAACAGTTGTAGGACCATCCTTGCTGGGGCTCGGCGTTTGAGGAGCAATGCTCGGACTTGAGATTGTAATGTTTCTATTCTCTCTGTAGGAAGATAGACCCGCATTTGCCTTGAGTCTATCTCTACCCCGATAAACCGTATATGCTGAGATGGCAGCAACAAAGACTTTGCCCAATTGAAGGTGATTCCTAGGGAGGTTCCTAGAGATATAGTGGCTGCTAGGTTCTGTAATAGTAGATGCCTGGAGGTGGCAGTTAGGAGCCAGTCGTCTAGATACGGAAACACCTGGAATCCTAGACTCCTCAGGTGAGCAGTCACCACCGCCAAACATTTGGTGAACACCCTGGGGGCTGTGGTGAGACCAAAGGGCAGTGCGCAGAACTGGAAATGACCGTCTCCCAGGCTGAAGCGCAGATGTCTCCTGGACGCCTGATCTACCAGAATGTGATAATAGGCGTCCTTGAGATCTATGGAGCACATCCAAACACCTTTCTCCAGTGGCGGGAGAATGGATTGTAAGGTGACCATCCGGAACTTGGACTTCTTGACTGATCGATTCAGGTTGCTGAGATCCAAAATGGGCCTCAAGTCCCCGGTCTTTTTTGGCACCAAAAAGAATTTTGAGTAAGTCCCTAATCCGGTCTGGTCTACGGGGAACGGTTGGATGACTCCTTTTTGAAGCAGCTTTGAAATTTTGATGGCTGCAATATCCCGTTGACTGAGTGGCGGGTCCGGGATTTTCCTGGATGGAGGGGGGGTGTGTGAAAAGGGGATGACGTAACCTCCGGCGATGATTCGGAGCACCCATCGGTCCTGAGTGATACTCTCCCAGGCCTTTAGGTGCCTCGAAAAACGACCCCCCGACTGGCTCCGGAGCTGCGCAGTCGGGCAATCCTTCAGGGATGCTGAGAGGTTGAAGAGCCACAAAAGGACTCGCGGTCTCCAGTGTTGCGGGGGCCTCTGCCGCCTCTGGGATGGCGTCTTCCTGAAAAATTTCCCCCTCCTCTGCCTCTAGAAGGGGGATCGTCCTGCTGTGAGGGGTAATTCTTCTGAGATTTACGGAACCACATTTTCCCTCCTCTTTTAGCCTTGGGATAAGGCCAAAAGGGAGAGGAAAACTGTGCCCCTACGGCAGTCAAAGTCTTACCCTCTTGTTCACAGCGGGTCAAGGTGTCCTTTACCTTGGGTCCAAACAAAGAGGACCCATCAAAGGGAGCGTCGGCAAAGGAAGACTTGAAGGCTTCCACAAAATGACACAGGCGGAGCCAGGCTTGTCTCCGTAGAGCAACACCCGTACCCCCGCTCTACTCGCCCCCTCGGCTGCATACGAAATGAGCCTCATGGACGAGTTCGATATCGACGATAGGGTAGCCAACTGAGAGCTAACCGTCTGGGCCAACTGCTCAGGTAGGTTACCAGAGAGGGTATCTGAGAGTTCCTTGATCAGGTCCCTCTGAAGTCTAGTGAAGTGCGTGAGGTAATTCAGAGACCTTAAAGTAAAGGCTGCTGAAGTAAGGGTGCGCTTCCCGTACTGGTCCATGCTCCTAGACTCCTTATTAGGAGGATGGACGGACGTCGAAGCCTCTGCCACATCTTGCTGGGTAGCAGATGCCACCACCATAACATCTACAGCCACACCCTTGGTGAGAAATTCCTTTTCCGGGGGCGCTCACAAAAATTTGTTAGGGCGAGCAGGCACCGGTTCCACAGAATCTGGATGTTCCCACGCCCTTCGAGAGATCAAATCCAGGAGCTCATCGAAGGGCGGAGACACCCAGGAGGCAGAGGGCTGAGCCCCGAAGGCCTTGAGGAACACCGACTCGTCAGAGGAAGAGGGTTTGGTCTGCCAGCCGCCTCGTTGTTTGAGGACTTCCAGGATGTCCGCAAAGGAGACATCATCCGAGGACGACTTGGGGGACCCTTCCGCATCATCAAGATCAGTGTCGGAGGTGACAGACTCGTCAGGGGAGTCAACGTGCTTCCTCTTGCACTGTTTTTTTCTTGGGGGTTCCTCCGAAGACTCTTCAGAGGGACCTCCAGGAAGAGGGGGACCCCCAATGGGGGTGACCTCAGGCCCCAGGGCTCCGCTGTCTTGAGACAAGGGGACTACAAAGGACCCAGTCTCCATGCCTAGGGAAGGTGCCGGGGAGATGGTGGAGGTAGCCAAAGAAGATTTGGCCAAAGCACTCCTCATGGCTCTAAAGGCCGGACCCCCAGAATCCTGGGAAGGTCCGACCCCCAAAGCCATAACAGACGGCACTCCCGCAGCCGACGCACCGAGAGAGAGGCTTGGAACCGAAAACATCGGTCCCGAAGCGTCACCCCTAGGGCCGACCGAAGAGGTCCGTGTACCGAACTCCGACCCGAAGGCGGGAGTAGGAGTAAGGGTCAAAGCCGACCCGGACACCTCCATCGGCTCCACACAGCACCGACTCCAACGGTGCCGAGGCTGTTGGAGGAGGAACCAAGGCTAAAGGGTGGACCATCGGCTCCGAAGCCGACTGGGCTGGAGCCGAAACCAACTTTTGGAAGACTGGAGACTGAAACAGCCTTTGGAGCACCCTGTCAATGTCCGAATCTGACATCTTGGAAGACCGGGAGGAGATCGAATGGGCCCGAGTAGACTTCTCCACCGGCTCCGAAGAACTGGGGGACCGGCTCCGAACTGTCTCGATCAAAATCGGTGCCGAAGGGGACTCCATTGTAATTTCCCTCGGTGCCGAAGAGGTCTTCGGCGCCGAAGGGGAAGAGTCTGAGCGGGCAACTCTTATCGGCACCGAAATCAGTGGAGCCGATGAAAGTGACCCGCCTCTCGACACTCCAGCCATCGGCTCCGAAGCCAGAGGAGTCGAGGCTGGAGGCATTGAGGCAGACCATTCTGCCCTCGGCTCCGAAGTCCGTGGAGCCGATGGAGAAGCCTGCCGAGATTTCTTGGTGGTCGGTTCCGACGGACTGGTCGGCGCCGACGATTTCTTTTTCTTTGAGGGAGAAGAAGAGGAAGATAAGGCCTCTTCAAAGGTAGGTTTGATAAGTCCTTTTAGTATCAATTTATTTTTCCTCTCTTGGAGGACTCGAGAGGAAAAAGCGTGACACACGCTACAAAACTCCTGAAGGTGTTTGGGTCCTAAACAGTACACGCATAGGGAGTGATCGTCCGTTATGGACATCTTGTAGCTGCATCTTGTGCATTTTTTAAACCCTGAGGGTCTGTGCTCTTTAGACATAATGCTAAACAGTTAGAAAAACACAGGAAAAAACTGAATCTAACCAGAACAATTTCACTTTACAGTAAAAGAGTAGTCAGCAACAAAAAAAATTACACAACAGGAGGGCCAAGAACCCTCTAACTAAAAAGGGGTACTTGACCACCTCACGAAACTCACACAAAAGGCTCACTCACGCATGAGGGGAAGGCCCCTCTAACTTAAACAGAAACCTTACCCTGAAAGACAATTTTTACCACAAAAAAAAAAAATCAGAAAAACTCTATCATACACAGTGATAGCCGTTAAAACAGCTTTTGGTTAAATTTAAGAAAATTCCTGACAGAAAATTCTTAGAAAGAAAGCACTTAGCTCAGCCAAGCTCGAGACCACGTCTTTGCTTGTAAGCGGCAAACGAGATCTGGGGAATTGGTGGTGGTGCATCCTGGGATATAGAATAGCTCAGCCAATTAGAGACTTCGCTCTATAGTATAGCGTGCCGTGTCGGAGCCGAGGATTGGCTCCGAACCCATCAGTACAGAATGTAGGCGAGATAGGATCACATAACATCTGGATATTTATAAACATTTCTGAATTAAATAAGATATTTTGCAGAGAATGCCAGTCAAGCCGTTCCCTGTTTTTCAGAGGATGACGTTTTACAACCAGAGGGAGATCCAGGGGCACTCGGGGAAGGTGAGGGAAGCTCACAGACAGCAGATGAAAGGAATACAATGGCAAAAGACCACAGAGTTATGAAAAAGAGATAACTGGATATTTATAAACATTTCTGAATTAAATAAGATATTTTAAAGGACTGAGAAAAGTTACTCAAAACACTATTTCCTATCTCTTATAAAAGAAAAAAAAACACAAAAGGTATGGGTTAACTGTGCTCAGTCAGTAAAATCTAAATGACACGTATAAAAAAGAAGTTATGTCTTACCATAACGTTCCATCCGAGTTGTTGATCTTCTTCCAGTCATTACTGATGGGTTCGGTTCTGAGCCATCGGAACCGAGTCAGCCTAATATCAAGCTCGCATACACCAAAAACTGTCGAGCTAAGCGGCTACCCACAATGCCCTTCTCCCAGTTACCTCAGATCGAGTTTGCATGCAACATACAGAAGAAAACAGAAAACAGAGGCCATTTCTGCGCAGAAACCCTGAAACACCACAAGGACCCAGAAGATCCACCAGGAGCCTTTGGAGGGGGGATGGTGGGAGGGTGTGATGACTGGAAGAAGAAGAACAACTCAGACAGAACGTTATGGTAAGACATAACTTCGTTATCTGAAGTTGTTAATCTTCTTCCTAATCATCACTGATGTGACAGTATCGCAAGCTACTTTGGAGAACCTGGGTGGCCCTTATGAAAGAACATTCCTGAGAACCATTGAGACAAAGGACGCTCTTCCCCTGGAGACCAAATCCAATTTGTAATGTTTGATGAAAGTATGGAATTTAGCCCAAATGGCTGCTGCACAAATGTCATCCATGGAAGCCCTGGAGTGAAAGGCAACCGAAGTTGCGATGGCTCTCATTGAATGAGCTTTGATTTTAACAGGTTAAGATTCATTTGCTAGGGAGTATGAAAAGGCAATGCAATCTCTGAGCCATTTTGATAAAGTAACTTTTGATACAGCACATCCCATTCTTGGGCCAGAAAAGGAAACGAAAAGTTGGTCCAACTTGCGGAAGTACTTAGTCCTGTTCAAGTAGAAACGTAGCTGTCTATGTACGTCCAATGAATGTAGGCAGTATTCTCCCTTGTTGGAATAATTTGGGAAGAACACAGGGAGCTCAATGGACTGGTTAATAGAGAAGTCAGAAACCACTTTAAGAAGAAAGGATGGGTTTGTATGAAGAGATACTCTGTCCTTATGGAAGATTAGATACGGGCTCTTGATGCATAAGGCTTGTAAATCAGATATCCTTCTGGCTGATGTGACCGCTACCAAAAACAAAGATTTCTATGGCAGGAATTTTAGATCACATGTCGCAGCAGGCTGAAAGGGGGGTAGAGAGAGAGACTGTACAACCCGAGAGAGATTCCATATCTCTACAGGTTGCCTGATAGGAGGTCTGCTATGGAAAACTCCCTTGAGAAAGGTCTTGCAAAGTTGGGTGGAGTTAAGAGAGACACCATCCTAACCATTGTAGAAATTGGAAATAGCTGCTAAATGGACTCGAATAGTAGAAGCTGATGCCCCACTGTCAAACAACTCAGAGAGATACTGGAGTATAGCAGCTGTAGAAGTTGAAAAAAGATCAAGCATCTGATTATTAGACCAGATAGCAAATCTTTTCCACTTGTCTCTGTAGAGTTTTCTGGTGGATGGTTTATGGGAGGCCAGAATAATATCACGGATAGGGGAGGAGAGGGTTTCCTGCCTGGTGACTAACGGAAGTGGAGAAACCAAGCTGTCAGCTTGAGAGTGGACACATTTGGGCGAGTCAGCCCTTGTGGGTGAGATATCAGGTCCTGATGAGTGTCCAGGTTCCAAGGAGGTTGTAACAGGTGAGGTCGGAGGAAGGGAAACCACACTTGTCGAGGCCAGAAGATTACTTTGCATCTCAACCGGATTGCTTTCTTTAGAAATAGGGGTATCAAGGGTATTGGAGGATAAGCATAGAGGAGGTCCGTGAGCCAATCATGAGTCAAAGTGTCTCTCAGTGATTTCGCATCTGGGGAAAGAGGGCAAAGTAGCTGCTGCATTTTTTTGTTTGAAGGGGAAGCAAAAAGATCACAGCAAGGCTGGCCCCAACGGCTGAAGATTTCTGCCATCATGTTCGGGTTGAAAGACCACTCATGTGGACGGAGGATGCATCTGTTCAACCTGTCCACAATCACGTTGGAGCTCCCCAGGATATGCATTGCAATTAGAAAGAGGTTGAAAGCTATCGCCCAATGCCAAATTATCATGGCCTCGTGACATAGGGGGTAGGATTTGGTCCCTCCCTATTTGTTTATGTACATATTGACATATTGACAGACATATTGTCCAACTGGATTGCAATCGTTCCTGATGGAAGGAGCAGATGAAGTGCCTGCAACGCTAACAGCACCACTCTTATCTCCAGAACATTGATATGCAAGCTAACCTCCAAGCTGGACCACGTGCCATGGATTGGTGCCTTGGATTGTCTTTCCCTGGAAGTGGCCCCCCTCCCACCCTATCAGGGAATCTTCCGTGGTCACCGTGGCATTGAGCTGGGGAATCTGAAAGGGGCGGCACCAAAGATTTTCATCTGTTCTCATCCACCAGAGTAGATCTTGTTTGCAGGAATTGGTGATGAGTATCTGTGAGTTTAGAGGATGGAGATTGGATATCCACTGGGACAAAAGGAGCCATTGTAATAGTCTCATATGCAATCTTGCTAAGGGGACAATTGGGATGGCTGCCGCCATAGACCCCAGAGCCTGTAGAACTTCCCTTGCAGACACCTTCCTTCGACAGAGTATAACTTGTACTTGCAATCTTAATCTCTAAAGTCTGTGAGGAGGGAGAGAGACTTGACTTGTTTGAGTATCGAATACTGCTCCTATAAATTCCAGTTGTTGGATAGGATGAAGGTTTGATTTTTCTCAGTGTATTGTGATGCCTAGAAACTCCACCAGTGCTAGAGTGTAGCAGAGGGCCATGACCAGTAGACACTTGGTGGGGGCAGAGAGGAGCCAATAATCTAGATATGGAAACACCTGGAATCCCTGAAGTCTCAGATGAGCTGTTACCACTGCTAGGCATTTCGTGAACACTCTGGGGGCCATCGAGAGACCGAATGACAGGGCTCTGAATTGGTAATGACTGGCTCCCAGCCGGAAGTGAAGGAGACTCCTGGAGCGCTTGTCCACTTTGATGTGGTAATATGCATCCTGGAGATCTATCGAGCACATCCACACACCCTCCAGAAGAAATGGGAGAATGGATTGTATCATGACCATGCAGAATTTGGTCTGAACTACTGATTTGTTTAGTTGGCTGAGATCCAAAATGGGTCTCCAGTCCCCGGTCTTTTTTGGCACCAAAAAGAATCTTGCGAGAAACCGGATCTGCACTGGTCTGGGGGGGACTTGTTGGATGACTCGTTTTAGAGACAGCTTTCTTATTTCTGAATCTGCTTCTTCCCTTTAACTGGGTGGAACATTGGAAAGGCATTTTGGAGGTTTTGGGTAAGAGATTAGAGGGATGTAATAACCTCAGGAAATTATTATCTGCACCAACTGATTGTTTATAATAGAGTGCCAGGCAGCTTGGTGCCGAGAAAAATGAGCCCCGACTGCTTCCAGAGGAAAGCAATTGGGTAGCGCTTCAGGAGCATTGATAAGGTTGTCCAGAGAAAGAATCCCTGGAGTCCTGATTTCTAGGACCCCATCTGCCTCTAAAGGGAAGTCTTCCATTATTGGAACTCCCTCTACGTCTGGGGGAATCCTCACCATGTGCACTACGGAAAGGACCTTGAGATTTTGTGTGACATATTTCCACACCTCTGGTTCCTGGAGAAAGAGCGCTGAGGTTTGGAAAAATGTAGGCCAATGGCAGGCAAGGTTTTTCCATCCTGCTCGCACCTGGCTAATGTGTCATTCACTTTAGAACCGAATAAAGCAGATGGTTCAATAGGGGCATTCAAAAAGGAAGACTTGAAGGAGTCCGCGAGGTCACAAATGCGCATCCAGGCATGGCGTCTCATAACTACACCTGCACTCACAGCTCTAGCCACCCTTTCAGTTGCGTGGGACAGCAACCTCATGGATGAGTTGAGGATCGACTCTAGGGTAGGCAAGCTGAGAAGCAACTTTATTGCATGCCCAGTCAGAAACTTGACCAGTGAGGGTTCCAGAGAGTTCAGAGATGAGATCTCTTTGGAACCTCGTAAAATGTGCCAAGTAATTCAGAGACCTGACAGCAAAGGTCGCTGAAGCAAAAACTTGCTTCCCTAATCTGTCCACCACCTGGGACTCTCTGTTGGGTGGATGGACAGCAGGACTTTCCTCCGCAAGGTTTTTTTTGTGGCAGCTGCCACTACCATAGCGTCTATTGGTAAGCCTCTAGACCAATGGGGCTGTTCCTCTGGAGGGGAAAGTATCTTGTCTGGTCTCCGGGGAATGACCTCAACGGTATCAGGGTTCTTCCATGCCCGCTGCATGATAAGCTGGACTAACTCATCAGCAGAGGGGGGGTCACCCAAGAAGTAGAGGCTGAAGGCTTGCAGGAATATGGATTCTTCCGAGGAAGGGTTGGAGGGGTTCCAGTCACCCCTCTGCCTCAAAATTTCCAAGATGTCTCCAAAGGAGACATTGTCAGGGGGTGACTGTGGGGACCCTTCCCCATCATCGTAGTCCATATCCTCAATGAGGGACTCCTCTGGGGAGTCCATGTGTTTCCTCTTACACGTCCGTTTCTGAGGTGGTTCTTCAGTGGGAGCCTCTGAAGAAGACTCAGGAAGGAGGATACCCTGTACAGGGGTTTCCTGAGGCTTGCGCTATCTGTGTCCTGGGGAGGTGGCCTGTGGTAGCTGCAGCTCAGAAGGAGCAAGGGGAAGGCCCGATGTATAAGGAATGCTTCCCAAAGAAAGCACCCTCTCCATCACCTGGAAGGAAGGCTCGCCCGAAGAGGAATGGGAGCCTGGAACCAAGGAAGACAATCTCGGAACCAGGGTCATATCCCGCTCCCGGAGACGGAGCCTCAAGAAAAACCGGGGCAGGTGTCGCCCCCGGATCTGAAGACGGAACCGATGAAACAACTGGAACCGTGCCTGGATCCGGGGGTTCCCCCCCCCCAAGCATGAGATTGAGGAAGGGGAGGATCCAAAGGAACCGAAACCCAAAGGGGCCTTAAAGAAGGTAACCGTCGGCGCCGAGGACAGGATTCCCCCTGAAGACGTCGGAGCTATGGGCCTCAGAACCGAAGGGTCCAAGGAAGGAGAATACGTGGGAGTCGTGGAGGCAATGGACCCAAAACCCGGAGTGGGATGGGTTTTAGGAAAATTTGTAATCCCTCTGGCTGTCAGCAGCTGATCGAACAGGCACACCTCATTCAATTCAGATTGGCTCCTGGTGGATCTTACCAACACCCCTGAGGGGGGAAGTCAGGTCAGTCCAAAAAGGGACTAAAGGCTTGTCCTGAAAACGGGAGTACTGGGTCCAATTAGTAGGAAAAGTCAGCATCGTGGATTCTAGTTTCGAAACAGGCAAAAGGGGGACTATTGATGCCAAGAAAGGGCTCAGAGTTGAGGGAAATAGCTGGAGTGGAAGTCATTATCAGCTCCAAAGAAGAGGTCAGTACCGATCTCAGAATGGAGATGGGTGACATCGGTGCTGAGGTAATCGCAGGCAATAAGACTGGAGCTGAAATCACACTCGGAACCATAGCAGTTGGTGCTGAGGGCGGCGCCAATGTGGAAGTCATCAAAATGTCTGCAGAGACCACTGGAGCAAAACTCGGAACTGTGGTGGTTGAAGCCGAAGAGGCAATCTTGTGCTCCGTGGAAGACTTGTGGGCCTTATACTTATAAGGCTTGCCCATATCACCAGCCAGTGAAGAGGGGTCAGAATGAGGATTTTTTTTGTCCTTAGATGGAGGGGTTGAGATCTCCAACACAGAAAGAGCCTCAGAAAAGGGTGAAGAAAGCAGGCCTTTCAAAATAAGTTTATTTTTTCTTTCATTCAGCTTCCGCTAACTAAAACTGACACAAATCTGACAAGGTGGTTTCACAGATAAGTGGGAAACCCCCAGACAATATACACAATCATCATGCAGGTCGTTACTGGGGAGTTTATCACTGCAGGAAGTGCAATGCTTAAACCCCAAAGTCCCTTTCTTTTCAGACATACTAAGTATATCGATACAACAATCCAAAAAGGATAGAGAAAGGAAGGAAAAAAATACCAACAATGGTATTAAGAATACCACAAGGGTAAAGAAGGGCATTTGCCAACAATGGTAAGAAGAGGATAACCGTGCTTAGAGCTGGTTAAGATAATAAGAAATAGAAGAGTTTTAGGAGAAAAAACTTACAAAATACAGTAAATTTTGAAAAAAACACAACACTTAGCTGGACAGCTCGGTAAAACACTGCTATATGGCTGCGCGGCAAATGAGATTTGAGGTAACTTGGAGAATGGCATTGTGGGTAGCAGCTTAGCTCGAGAGTTTTTGGTGTACGCGAGCTTGGTGTTAGGTCAACTCAGTTCCGAGGGCTCAGAACCGAACCCATCAGTGATGAATAGGAAGAAGATTAATAACTTCAGATCAATTCTTTTGTTTTGCACAAAGTTTCATTTTTCTCTGAAGGAGCAATTTACTGGTTGGATTTAATAATGCACAAGTGATCTACAGTATCTAGATGATGTATATCTGCAGTAGCATAGCTAGGGTGAGGAGAGAAGGGCAACTGTCCCAGGTGCAAAGTGTTGGGGGACGATGTGGTCAGCCTATCCTGATCAGTCTTTAATGCAAAACTAATTTTTAAAAGCTGGCGTATTTACAATCAAATATGAGTGCTACATCACTCAGTGTGTGGTCTACACTGTAGCAACTGCTTGCTTCATTGCAGCAATCAGTTTGCTGCAGTGTAAATGTCATTGTTTTTATTTATATATTTTTAACTAAAACATGAGCTCTACAGTGTTCCGTGCAGGCAGGGTATACATTTTAGCAACTGTCTGTTACATTTGTAGCAAGCAGTTTGCTACAGTTTAACCAGAAGATTTTTTTAAAGTAAAATATGAGAGTGGCTGTGGTGGTGGTGGTGGGGGGTGTCATGTAGCTGGTCACCTTTTTGTTTTTTTTTTTTACTGGGGGTGCATAGAACTATTATAAGCTGACTACTTATGGCTTATTACAGTGAAGTGCCTTTTTTTTTGCCTCTCATTTGAGGAGTCGAGGGGGTGGGGTGCTTTTCATAGCACTGGCCCAGGGCACTAACTGAACCAGTTATGCTTCTGCTTATCCATATATTATACTGGGCAGGCAAAATGGACAAGAAATGATGTATGTATACAGGGGGTTCTGTATCAACATGTTTAAATTAAGAGGGAAACATTAGACACATGAAATAAATTTGTTTAGCTTAAGTTGGATTCAGTAGTGTTTGGGGCAGAATTACGTGTTAGATGGTTTCTTTATTTTTCTTTAATGTTAGTGGGGAAAGATTGAAAGGAGAGACTGAGTGTGATGACTCTCAGTGGATGGCTTAAAGAACTGGATATCAGTGGAGTGGAGAGGAAGATAGGTGTAAAATAAAAAGAAAAAAGCCCCTTAGCAGAATGAAAAGCTGGCGAATCATACTTGTGTTGGGGGGGGGGCGGCTAGAATGTGCAGTGCAGCAAGTGCAAATAAGACTGTGGTTCGAGACAAGCAAAGAATTAACAAGGTTGATACAGGGGAGTGCACTCAACTGGAATTAAAGTGCTGGTGATGAAGCAGGCTAGCAGGAGCAATGTTAGTGATAAATGCAAAAGGTGAAATTATAGAATTTAATGTTTATGAAGTAAATGTATGGAAGAAAAGGAATGAATGATTCTATGAGGAGATGCCTTGGGTGCTGCGATTTGCACTATAGAAATGAAAACTGCTTCCTCTGTAGAAGAGCAGCAAGGCTAGGATTGAAACAACATGCTGATTTCTTTTAGCTGCCAATCAGGAGCTTAGGCTCTACAAGGAGAAGTGTAAGCAAAGCTGTCTAAAAAGCCAGGTTTGGGCACCAAGCCCTTCAGAGCCTTCATGCCAACTAAGGAGGCCATGTCCTGACAGGACATCACTAGGAAAAGAAAAAATAACATTTCCCACATTCTAGCATAAAAAAACACACAGACACACACACAAAAAAAAATATGAGGATGGAAGAAGTGAGTGGCTAGTCTAGCATCGATCAAATATTTACTATTACGGTACAGTTACCTTCACAATTCTACTGGGTGCTTTCGTTAGATAATACAAACTTCCTCAAACCAGTGAATAAAATGCATTGGCCCCATCTACTATATACCCCTGCTATATTAATTACTAACTAAACAATTGAAATAATTAAACCAAAATTGCATCCTATAAAATGTTATATTATATACATACAACTTCCAGACAGAAAACAGATAAAACAAACAAGTATTCATCTTTCATATGCCTTCATTTTTAAAACTCTTAGTTATGTTCTTACCATAACGATAGATGTATGTGATCCATCTCGCCTACATTCATTACTGATGGGCTCGGAGCCGAGAATCGGCTCCGACTCGGCCGCTATAACAAGCACAAAGTCTCTCATTGGCTGGGCCAACCCCGTATCCCAGGATGCACCACACCCAAACCCCCAGATCTTGTTTGCCCCAACACATTCTTCCACCAACAGAACCCAGAAAGAGAAATCTGTAAGAGGAGAGAAAAATTAATATCCTTAGGGGAATCTAGGAATATCTGTCTCCTCCAAGAACAACAGGTTGGGGGAAGGAGTGTGGGTACGTGAGAATGTAGGCGAGATGGATCACATACATCTATCGTTATGGTAAGTACATAACTAAGAGATGTAATGTGATCCTATCTCGCCTACATTCATTACTGATGGGACAGCGTCCCTAGCACCTGAATCCTGGGGGGCTCACTGGAAAACACTCCTGAGCACTGTGGAACCAAAGGAAGCCCGACCTCTAGATGCCACGTCCAATTTGTAATGAGAAATAAAGGTATGTGGAGAAGTCCAAGTAGCCACTGCACATATCTCATCCACAGACAGCCTAGCGTGAAAAGCCACTGAAGTTGCCATAGCCCTAGTAGAATGCGCCTTCACTGGAAAGGGAAGATCCCTACTTGTCAATGCATAAATGAAGGAGATGCAATCCCTAATCCACTTAGCGATGGTGGACTTACAGATCTGCCAATTCTATTGTCCGAAAAACACACAAACAACTGATCCAATTTCCTCTCCTGTTGTGTCCTATTCAAATAAAACCTCAATTGTCTATGTACATCCAACTGGTGAAATATGTATTCTGCTTTGTTGGAGAATTGTGGGAAAAAGACTGGCAGCTCAACAGACTGTTGAAGGCAAAAGACGGAAGAGACCTTAGGGAGAAAGGAAGGGTTTAGTCTCAGAGATACTCTGTCCTTACGAAAAATCAAATAAGGAGGTTTGACAGAAAGGGCTTGAAGCTCCAAAACCCTTCTGGCTGAAGTAATGGCTACCAAAAAAGCAGTCTTCCATGATAAGAATTTTAATTCGCAAGTGGCTGCCGGCTCAAAGGGAGGAGACGTTAAAGCTCCGAGCACCATATTTAAGTCCCATGGTAGAACGGGTTGCGAAACCGGGGGGCGAATCAACCAGGCTCCTTTCAGAAAGGCTTTACACAGCCTATGACCCATGAGGGAAGGTTCATGAGCAACATGATAATTAGAGATCGCTGCCAGTTGAACCTTTATAGTGGAAACAGCGGAACCCTGTCTAAAAAGTGTTGCCAAAAAATCTAAGACCGCTGATACAGGGGCTGTAAGGGGATTAAGATCACGCTGCTCGGCCCAAATTGCAAATCTCTTCCATTTACTAGAGTATATCTTCCTAGTAGAAGACTTGTGAGAAGAGGACAGAATCTGTACCACTTCCGGGGTAAGAGTATGTTGTCTGACTAAGGCAGGAAGTGGAGCAGCCAAGCAGTGAGTTTGAGAGTTTGGAGGGATGGATGGTGCTGCCCTGACTGATGAGTCAATAGGTCTGGAGCTGGGTCCAGAATCCAAGGACCATCCACCGCATACTTCCGAAGGAAGGGGAACCAAACTTGACGGGGCCAGTGTGGTGCGATCAGAATCATGCTGCTTCCCAAACAAATTGCCTTCTGAATCACTCTTGGCAGAAGAGGGATTGGAGGGAAGGTGTAGAGCAGACCGGAGGGCCAACTGTGGACTAGAGCATCCCTGGGTGACTTCCCCTGAGGAGGGATCAGAGTGAAAAAATTGCTGCATTTTGCATTTAGGGGACTGGCAAAGAGGTCGCAGCAGGGAAGACCCCACTTGGAGAAAATCTGAGCAGCCACTCGATCGTTCAGGGACCACTCGTGAGGCATCAGAATAGCTCTGCTCAGCCTGTCTGCTATCACGTTGGACTTCCCCAGAATGTGCTTTGCCACAAGAACATGCTGGGAAGCGATCACCCAGTTCCACACTCTCATGGCTTCCCTGCAAAGGGGATAGGACTTGGTTCCCCCCTGTTTGTTCAGATACCAGACAACCGACATATTGCCGGAAAGAATTGCAATAGTTCCCTGGGGAAGAAAGCTGTGTAGTGCCTGCAACGCTAGACGCACCACTCTCATCTCCAGAACACTGATATGCAAGTGAGTCTCGTGATCTTGCCAGGTACCTTGGACCGCTCTGCCCAGATAGTGCCCCCCCACCCTATCTGGGAGGCATCCGTGGTTACCTTGGCAGCAGGGGACAGGAGGATGAACGATCTCTCTTGATTCAGATTGGAGGGAAGAAGCCACTAACGAAGATCTTGTCGGCATCTCTCCGTGATGAAGATGGGATGGGACAAGGGCAGTTCCTGATATGACCACTGGACCAAAAGGAGCCATTGAAGTATTCGCATGTGTAACCTGGCAAGAGGGACTAGAAGAATGGTAGCCGCCATTGTTCCCAACAATTGAAGAACCGTTCTGGCTTGGGCTTTTTTCTGGGGCAGTAAGGCCAGAACTTGGGCCTGCAACACCTTTAATCTCTCCCTGGGTAGAAATGCTTGCATCTTTACAGAGTCTAGCTCTGCACCGATAAAGGCAACATGCTGTGATGGCAGCAATACAGATTTTGCCCAACTGAAAGTAATTCCTAGTAGATGTCCCAATTTGATGGTAGTTATCATGGCTTGAATAGGTAGATGCCTGGTGGGGGCGGTGAGGAGCCAGTCATCTAGATAAGGAAACACCTGGAATCCTAGAAGTCTCAGGTGAGCAGTCACCACTGCCAAACACTTGGTAAACACCATAGGGTCTGTGGTGAGACCAAAGGGCAGGGCCCAGAATTGAAAATGACTGGCCCCCAGCCGGAAGCGTAAATGATGCCTGGAGGCCTCGTGTATCTTGATGTGATAATAGGCGTCCTTGAGATCTATGGAGCACATACATACTCCTTTCTCCAGCAGGGGGAGAATGGATTGCAAAGTGACCATCCGGAACTTGGACTTCTTTACAAAGCGGTTCAAACGGCTGAGATCCAGAATGGGTCTCAAGTCCCCTGTTCTTTTCGGCACCAAAAATAATCTTGAGTAAGTTCCTGATCCGATCTGGTCTGCGGGGACTGGTTGGATGGCTCCTTTTCTTAGCAGCTTTGAGATTTCTAGTGCTGCTTGATCCCGTTGACTGGGTAGAAAGTCCGGGATTCTCTTTGACAGTGGGGGAGAACGGATAAAGGGAATGGTATAACCTCCGGTGATGATTCGAAGCACCCATCGGTCCTGAGTGATGAACTCCCAGGCCTGAAGATGCTCCGAAAAACGACCCCCGACTGGCTCCGGAGATGCACAGTCGGGTAATCCCTCAGGGACGTTGGAAGGAGGAACCACGAAAGGATTCGTGGTCTCCTGTATTGCGGGGGTCTCCGCCGCCTCTAGGGCGATGTCTTCCAGAGTAATCCCCCCCCTCCTCTGCCTCTGGAGGGGGGGGGGTCACTCTGATGGGCAGGGGAAGACTTTTGAGACTTTCTGAACCACATTTTTCCTCCCCTCTGAGCCTTGGGATAAGGTCTAGTGGGAAGAGAAAAACGGGCCCCAACGGCAGGCAAAGTCTTGCCCTCCTGCTCACATCTAGTGAGGGTGTCTTTTACCTTGGATCCAAAAAGGGAGGACCCGTCGAATGGGGCGTCCGTGAAAGAAGACTTGAAAGCCTCCGCAAAATGACACAAGCGCATCCAGGCTTGCCTCCTGAGGGCTACGCCTGAACTTGCTGCTCTACCCGCCCCCTCGGCTGCATAAGATATGAGGCTCATGGAAGGGTTGCCTACAAAAACCAGCCAAGAATGATCAAAAAGATCAAAAAGATGGTACTTAGCCACAGCCAAGTTGAGACCACGTCGATACTCCAGGAGCGGCAAACGAGATCTGGGGGTTTGGGTGTGGTGCATCCTGGGATACAGGGTTGGCCAAGCCAATGAGAGACTTCGTGCTTGTTATAGCGGCCGAGTCGGAGCTGATTCTCGGCTCCGAGTCCATCAGTAATGAATGTAAGCAATATAGGATCACATTACATCACTAGTTATACTAATAATGTCATTCAGTCCAGGTCAAGATGAGGCATTCAAAAACAACTGCGACCATAATTCCCTCTGCTCCAAAATAATTGGCCAAGGACCTCCCTTAGGATGTTTCGGTACTTGTTCTAAAATGAAAAACAAAAAAGCATGATTATGATACATGTGGAGAGGGAAATTTCTTGATTTACCTTCGCAGAGGAACTCACATTATGAGAGAGAGGAAAAACATGGAAGAATGCACTTCTGCTTGAGGTACTTTACTCTGAAAAAGCCCACGGAATGATGGGTGAAAGCGCTCAGTATGTCTTTGATGTAATAAATGGCTGGTGTATATTTAGGCAGTGTTGTGGATTTTTTTCTTATTAGTTGGTGGTTTTGGCTGTGGAAATGATTATGATACATGTCCAAATGTTTGGCAAGGGCGTTTGTGAGTTTATGTTTACTAATATCGTAAGAATGTTCATATATATATGCTGTTTTAATCTTCTCTCCATCTTTCCTATGTAATTACCATTCCATTGCTCCTATCTACATCTTCACTCATCCTGTTGTCATGACCAGAACACAAGTTACAATTATTATTTAGTAAAGGTCTAAAATAACCAGATCTTCTCTTCAATGATACCTCTTCCATAACTGAATCCACCAGGGTGCATGGATAGCCTCTTGTAAGGAACATATCCTTTAAATTATTACATTCATCCAGGAAATCACACCATTCTGATACCATACGAGCAGCCCTTACCAATTGTCCCTTAACCACTGCACATTTTTGATGATAGGGATGACTGCTTGTAAATTGCAGCAAGGTATTTGAATAAAATGGCTTTCTATAAATTTTTGAAGCTAAAGTATTATTCTTTGAATGCACGAATAAATAGACATACAAATAATTGACTGCTCCTTGGCCTATTTGATGAGTAAATTTCAAGAAAGATGTAGTCCCATTGACATATTGTATAAATTCATCCACTTTCTCCACAGGGCCCACCCAAGCTATAAACAAGTCATCCAGGTAATGCAGATATAAATGTACCTTTTCAAAAAAAGCACTGTTCCATAAAAACTTCTGTTCCAAGCTTGCTATTATAACATTTGCAAACAAAGGACCACATGCTTCCCCGTAGCTATACCCGAGATCTGCTTAAAATACTGGCCTGGAAGCAGATATAATTGGAATAAAGTACCAATTCCATCAATGTTGTTAACATATTTACCAAATCTTGGTCAATTCAAAAATTAAACATAAGATATTCCTCAAACCACTGTATTCCTACTTCATGTGGTATACATTTTAACAAATCTTTCACATCTATAGTTAAGAACACAGGTTTCAGAGATAAATGAGTGTCATTGCACTTTGTCAAGAATTCCCAAGAATCTTTACACAAACATGGTATTTGCTTGACATAACTTTTCAATACACCATCAATCATCCTTGCTATATAATAAGACTTAGAATTCCTTATATCTACTATCGGTCTAAGGGTGGGGTGGGGGGTTCAAAACTTTTATGGATTTTGGGCACTCCAGAAATGCAGGGGACATGTGGACATTCCATATTCATAACTTTACACTGATCTTTAGTAATTTGTCTGGACAGATACATGTCAAAGGAGCATGACATCCAATGACTGGCCTAATGAGGGCTGAGTAAAGGGGACAATCACATCCCTAGATCTAAGTACAATCATCTTGTTTATAAGCTGTGCTATACAAAAGGATTTTCTTACAAAAATTGACACATGGTTCAAAGTAAGGTCATTGTCCACATATACTGATAGGTACACACAACTGGGACAACTTTTAAAAGCATATTGTCAGTGTGGTACTTCCCTGGGGTAGATGACTTCCCAAAGAATACAATAATGCATTTTTTGGCATTCAGTTACTGTCCATGATTTTGGCACCAGTTTATTTGGGACAAACCTTCCTGCAAGACTGCCAAGTCAAATAGGGATTCAATGGCTATTCCTAGCTTGCAGTCATCTGCAAACTTAGTCAGCCAAAGCCCTTTGGTATTGGCATTTACTTCAGAAAAGTAGAGGCCGAACAGCAGAGGCCCCAGCACACAACCCTGGGGGATTCCACTGGTGACTGACCTCTTTGTGGAGGTAATTCCCCTGTTTTGATTTCCTGTGTGGCATCTATGAGACAGTTGGCAATCCAACAGGTAACACGGGTTTGTTGCCAGTTTATTTAGTTTTTCTAATATACTTGAGTGGGGAATTGCATCAAAAGCTTTGGCCAGGTTGAGGTATTCCCCTGCTGGCACAGAAATCCAAGTGGAAAGCCCCTGGAATACATCTAAATATGGCTCTAGGTTTTCCTTTGAAAGAAAAGCAATTTGGACTGAGGTGTCTGGCAGGTACTTCAGTAATACAATCCTGCATGATACAGTCAAAAAAGACATTTGACTGCTCTTTTGTAATCCCAACCTATGTAAGATCCCTAAAACAGATGAGAGATTCCATTCTGCAAAGATAATCAAGTCATTTAAATATGGAAAAATGTGGATACCCTGTAGCCTGCAATGAGCTATAACAGGAGCTAGAAACTTTGTGAACACATGTGGAGCACTGGATAGTAGAAGGCATAAGGCATAGACCTGATAATGTGATCCAGACATACAAAACCTTAAGAAACATGTGAGATCTGGATGAATAGGTATGTGATGATACTTGTCTTTTAAATCTAAGGTTACCAGAAAACTCTAATAAGGAGTAAGGGTAACAGGTTGTAAAGTATAAGCATTTTGGACTTTGACACTATTGCAAACTGATTCAGGAAAGACTTCCTCAGTTTCATCATCATTCCTTTCCACTTTGAATTATAACCTGTCTTTGGTATATCAACCTTAACTGTGTAGCTCTAAAATATCCCTTCAAATCAAGTTATCCTAAACTAGTTTGTTCTATTGGGAAGATCAAGTTCTCATTTAACTCTATCCCTCCTCCCTTACCAGATAAACTCATTCAACTCTACTGCTGTCAACAACTTCTCCTATGATTGCTAAAAATATGCCAGACCTGTATATAAAACTAAATGAACTAACTAAAAACATTTTCACTGCTTGTGTCTTAATATCAATATCCATAAACAAGCTTTGCTTCCAGTTTTTCAGTTTTTGCATTATCTTTTAGTATCTTCCCATGTATCTTTAGTTGCAATAACAAAAGCCCTTCAATTCATTCTCTTAAATATCTCATCTTTGTGTGCCCACAAATATGGGTATTACTGAACCAATTCATGTGTGGGTACATAATTTAAAGATAAAACAAAGGCTATATATATAATTATATTAATTTTATATCCAGAAAAGACTTGAAACTGTCTCAGAAATATTCCACAACACTGAGATGTCCTTTTCTAAACTTATCAAGTACAACATATTATCTGCAAATAAAGTCAGCTCTTCTCAATTACATACCAAAATTTATCCTTCAGTTTTGAAATCCCTTATATTTTTTGTCAATGACTCTATAAAGCAAATAAAGGGAAAAGTGGACACCCCTTGCCTGGTTCCTCTGTTCAAACACAACTTTTTCTTGCCTCTAATCCTTTATATATCCTTCTAATTAATCGTATTATTGTATCAGGGAATGCAAATGCTTCTATTGCCCTACACATAAAATCCCAGCTTAGTCTGTCAAATGCTTTCTCTGCATCAAGACCCACCAACAGTGGTATTTTCTTGCATTCTGCTTCCCTCTGCATCTTTGTTCTATTAATGTTGTCAAATATCTGCCTTCCCTTCACAAAACCACACTGATCTATATTTATCAATTTTGGCAACACCTTTGCCATTCTTTTAGCTAGTACAGACAAACACTTTATAATCATGGATTAAAATTGAAATGGGTTTATATAAAGCTAGGTTTAACAGGTCTTCACCCTCTTAGGTTAGTAAAGCCACCATAGTCTTCTTCATGATACCGCTGCTTCCCCTTCTTTTAAAATACTATTAAACAAAATTTTCCAGATCTTTATCACTTTCTTCCTTCCTACATCTGTTGGTGAAAACCTCACAGCAGATTAATTAATCACCATTCTTATCTCGTATCCTATCTTAACTATTAATTGTCAGCTACCTCTAGCCTTGGTATATTAAAATCTTCCATAAATATATCCATTTGTGCTCTTTCTGTGTTTCCACATTCCTCTGCATTATACATTTTTTTAAACAAGAAACAACTTTATTAAATTATCACTTATGACACTGGCAATCCTACATTTATATAATTAAAAACAAACAATATTTCTGTATTTTTTGTTGCAGGCATTATGCATCATGTAAAATGTATCCAGTCACTGTCAGTCAAACATTGCATAGTTCATTTAAATACTACCTTATTTTAAACATCATTCCTCTAAAATGTTATTCTGCATGTATTATTCCCACAACTGCCATTTTCATAAAATTTCCAAAATATCTCTAATACCTCAATAGATTATGTGGTTATTTTTCCTTGTTATAGGCTCCCTGTGTTTGGTAACAACACTCTCTACTTCCTGTGCCCTAAAACTGTGGTAAAAGTTTTTGTGCTCTGGAGTTGTTAGCAAACAAAAAAAATAGTTGCTTTAAAGCAATTTTTTGAACTCAAGCATATTATCAAGATACTCTTATTTTATCTTTAGCAGTTGCACCTCCTCTTGTACTGTGAGATTCCTCTTATTCTGCAATAGTCAGTCCCTCTAAATAAATTCCTATTACCAGAAGCATGGCTGGTTTAACCAATGCCCATAGTCAGTACTATGAACCAGCTCCCCACCCCCACAGCATTCAAGTGAAGAGGAAAAAAAAACTTCACTGTAATAAGTCGATCATTACATTGTTAAATTGTAACTGATCGGCTTATGACAGATCTAGACCTCCCCACCCATCCCTTCAAACAAAGAGCAAAAACATGCAACATGCCTTCTACTGGCACACCAATCAAGTGGCCAGATGCAAACACACCGCCCCCTCACTACTCCTGCCCCAGCCATTCAGGTCCTGTTTCTGTGCCATCCCTCAACTCGCCTTTAACACATTTTATTTTTAAAAAACTTCCTTCTTTTCAACTGTAGCAAACAGTTGCTACAAGTTATACCCTGCCTGCACAGAATGTGTGTTCATAGGTTCATAGGTTCATAGATTAGTACTAGGCTAACTGCCCTTACAAGCCATTTTAAGCCTAGCCAATTATCCCTTGTGAGACTCAAACCCTGCACCTTGTGTTTGTAAGGCAAACATCTTAACCATTAGGCCACCTTCACAACCCAATCAGGTTTTAACTAAACATAAATGCAATACACACTTAAAAGCCAGTACTGCATTAAAGAGAGATTGGGATTGGCAGATGGTCCCCCCCAGTTGCCTCTCTTGCCCTACTCTAGCTACACTACTGTCCATTACTGCTTAACCACACCCCTCTCTTTCACTTTTATTTCTACCTTATTTTTAAACTCAGCTTTCATTTTCTCCTAGAGATTCAAATTTCCTCAAGAAAGAAGAATCTCTCCTTCTCTTATCAGAAACCACCTTAGAATAAAAGTCAACAGTCTGAACAAGATCCTGGTACAGGCCCAATAACTAACTACTGTCCAGATAAACTGACACAGGACAGGCTAAATGTTTTGTTTTCTGTTTCTCTGTGATAGAACATTTAGGGAAAACAGACCTAGTACTGCCAGTAACAACCTCCCCAAGGATGGGCATACCATTCTGGCTTAGCATGGGCACATTCCCTGCCTCTTCTTCCAAGACCAACAAAAGTTTCTCCCTCTTGCCCACTGAGTGGACCACAGAGAATGTGGCTAACCCCTGGTCCATGGTGGCTGTAGGGACAAAACCAGAGAGATCCAAAGAAAAACATCGGAGGACTGAGGAACCAGCTTTGGCCTTAGCAGAGTCACCCATCTGTAGCTGAGGTAAATTACCTGCTTGCTGTAATGACAAAGGCTGCATATCAATCTTTCTTTTTGTGGATGGAAGAAGGTACATCCAATGGATCGGTAGTTTGTTCCACAGTCAAGTCAAAAATGGTGCTTGTTTCATGGGTAAACTTAGCTGCAATAGTCAAGAAAATAGGAAAGTGGCAAAAAAAGTAACTCTCCCCCAATAAATACACTAAAAAGCACTTTAAAACACTTTCTGCATCCCCAAAATTTAAACTAAACAGTTTCTCCTCAGAAAAAAATTGTTTTAAATAACATTTAACAACTTTTTACCAGAAAAGTAAAAAGTGCACTCCTGTTAAGTACAAAAAAGTCACAACACAGTGAAGTAAAATGTTTTTTCCTAACTTAAAAATAATTGTTTTGTACAAAACATAGCTAAACAAGTTTAAAACTAATATGAAAGTTTTTTCTCCGAAAGGAACTTCTCTACCCCACAAATGAACAGCATTAGCAGACTGTCAGTTCTCAAAAGTAGAGAGGAGTGCTCCTCTCTGCAGCAGAAAAAGCACTAAAGGGCTTGGCACCAAAAGATGTAACTTTGTTTGGCTCAGCTCAAGCTGACTGATGGTTTGTGCATGTGGAATTTACTCTGAAGTGTTGGAAGCTCTCCAGCTGTTACATCTTATGCAGGGTATAGCCCATATAGCTTAGGCTACTGCAGCAGTGATCAACATGAAGATCATCATAAGTGATGTATGAGGCAAAGCATAGTACTCAGGTGGTGAGCCAGTGAAAAAGTGGTGCAATCTTTCTGAAGAAGAAAAACATCTATAAACAAACTGAAGAAAAGTGCGGTAGGGAAGCTATTTGAGGCAAATTATGAGCTGACACAAGAAGTCATTTCATTCAGTCAAGACTCTATACAAAGATCATTTGGGGGGCCCCAAATGATAATAATGCTTTTGATGTTAACAGTTAAAAAAGTTATTACATGCAAGTGGAAAAAGGGACAGCCCCCCGGCCACGTATACAAAGAAAGGTCTTGGAAATAATGGAGGAAATTAAGAAAATGAGCATTATCAAAGAAATTGGGGAGTGGGAGAAAAATAACTAAAGTAATTTGGGAGATGTGGGTCAGAAGATTTAAGGCAGTAGATAATTAGGAAGAATAGGTACACGATAGACACAAAGGGAAGAGTTAAGATAATGACCTTACTGACATAAGCTATAAGAGAAGGAAGACGGGAGGCATACAAATGGATAGGATTAGGAATCACTGAAAAGTAATGGGGAAAGCTTGCTTGCCTTTTAGCGATGTTCTGTTGTATAAAGGGGTTGTAAGCAATTGTCAAGTTCAACACAAAATACTAGATTTTAAATTGGTCAGTAGGTTATTGGTTTATGAAAACTGAAAAGCAAACCTGTTTATGGACTTTAGATCAATGCACACCATTCATGCAGACTGCACAATTATTACAGTTATAAACTATGTAGATGGGTATTTAAGAATAAGAAGAACCTTAAGCAACAGTTATGTTATACAATGCTGTCTATGAATGTGCTTGGAAACAACAGCAGAGGATCCCAAGCATGTTTTAATTGTAATTATTGGTAGCTTATTCTGAATACTGATCATTTTAACATCTTAACTCTGTAAAACTGCAAAGTGCTGACTGTGAACCTATGCATTTAGTATATTTAACCACTGGCATGCTGCGTACTGTGTTTTATGTTGGTAAATGTACCTCTCAACTGTCCAGATTTTGCCTTTTATTTTTGGTCTGTTCTTCATAAAATATGTGATTTTATGGGCAATTATTAAGGTTTGAAGTCACTAGTAACAGATATTTAACTTTTAGCCTTCATATCATTTAGAAAACAAATGTTAATGAGAAGCCTGTCATTCCATCAACTTTCTAAGATTGTAAAAAAAAAATAATTCATCTGTCCTTGATTTTGGGCCTTTTACCAGATTTCTAAGGCCAAGAGGTTGAGAGGTATGTTGGTAAAAGAAAAAAAAAGGTTAAGGGGATCGTGTTATGCAACCAATCTAGAATATTAAGACATTAAAGTAATGCTCTAGCTATACAGATTTCACCAATGGGTGACTTTTTTAAGATTGTGCAGGTTGTTTGTAATGGTATAAGAAAAGGTGATATAGTAAGACTGAATGTAAGGTATATGAGCGAATAACTAGGCTAAATACAATCCAGCCCCCTGGGTTTAATGAGACTTTCCCTTTAAAACTAATCTTATATTCTACATTTTATATCATTAATTGATCACGTGATTGTGTTAATTTATTTAAACTCAATTCTGTACATGTAAGTTTAATACTTCATAAAGCACTGGACATGCTCGGGCTTCGCTCCGCTCCCCACCCTGCCCCCATATCCCACCCGCCCCCAGTACCTCTACATTTATAGGGCTAGCCAGCCCCTCCCACCTTCCCCCTAGCAACCAGGTCCGCCCCCCATACTTTTTAATACTCCTCCCTCTTTCTGGGCCTTCCTTCAATACTACGTTAAATTTATAATCCCTCCCCCCTCTTGCCTCTTCTCCTTCATGCAACATGGGCAAAATTTCAAATACTATTACCCCTCTTACATTTATACTCCTTCTTATTGCTCATTTCTTAACAACCTATGAAAACCAAACTCTGCTAGGCATCCCTTTCCCCAAGGGACACACTAGCACCCAGCCAAATCTTTCCTCTAATCTTACCTCAGTTCTCCCCTATCCTGACAAAACATTATCCTCCAAAATAGTGCCTCTCATCCTCCGTTATCCGAAGATAACGAATCCTAATGCTAATCTTAAAACCCTAAGCAAACTACTAAGATTTATAGATCACCTGAAAAAATCCCTTATCATAGATGGTGATATTCACCCCAACCCAGGTCCACCCACAGTCTTAGACCCGAACCCCCCTAAAATAGCCCGAAATTCTTCAGATTCCTTACTTATACTTCATCTTAATATCAGAAGTATTAACAACAAGGTTCATAACCTACATGCCTTGCTAGCCACTCAAACTCCCGACATCCTGTTTCTATCTGAAACATGGCTAAAACCTTCCACTAAGGATGAAGAGATTCTTTCACCCGGGTACAACATTCTCAGGACTGATCAGATAAATAAAAAGGGCGGGGGTATAGCTGTTATGTTCAGGAATACCTTAAATGTTATAAGGAATCCACTTCAACCTCCCAAAGTCTCCAATATAGAACTCATTGCCCTTAAGATATGCCTAAATCCCCAAAAATGCATTAATCTAATAGGAATCTATATCCCACCAGGGAAGAACACGGAAAACCTGGAGCAAACCCTCTGCTGGTTATCCACCAATTACCCTCAAGAAACCATAGTCCTTGGTGACGTCAATATAGATTGGTCTGACTGCGCCACCCACATAACTCCACATCCTATTAACTTACATGGATTCTCCCAAAATCTTCTGTCCCCAACTAGAATTGGCAATACCCAACAAAAAGAGAGCATCATTGATTGGATTCTTACCAATAAGGAATCACAAAATTACACCACTGGGACCCTCCCAAACGACCTTAGTGATCACCTTATTACCTATATCATCAAACATAAATGCCCAACCACCAACCCCACCTTATACAGAATAGTCAGAAACAAAAAGAATTTTGACCCACAACTATTCCGTGCAGAACTCAAGTCCTATAACTGGTCTATTCTAAAAAACCTACCCCTCCAGGAGAGTGTTTCCCACTTTAATGACATGTTCCTTAACATACTTGACTCTCATGCCCCAAAACGACAAATTAGATCCAAGGAACGGATAGCTCCCTGGCTAACTAGTCAAACCAAAACCAAAATCAAACTCCGCGACCAGGCCTGGAATAAATGGAGAGCCACCAAAACCCCCCTAGACCGCATCAAATTTCAACAGCTCAGAAACACCACCAAATCTGCCATTATTCAGGACAAAAAACATTCTGCCACCTTCAGAATAAGCACCAGAATAACCCAAAGAAGTTCTGGGCAGGTTTTAACAACCTTCTCCACCCAGGTAAATCTACCACCCCTACCCCTGATAAACTAACAGGGACAGACCCAGAAGACATAGCCAACACCTTTAACTCTTTTTTTACTGATACCATCCAGTCCCTATCTAGTCAGCTAACTACCTCCTCCACTCCCTCCACTCATACGAATACCCCTGTCCCCCCCACCTTTAGCCTTGAACCAGTTTCTACCACCTATATTTCTACCCTCCTAAGAAGACTTAAACCAACTACCCTAGCAGCAGATCACCTCCCAGCGGAATACCTACAAATCGCGTCAGATGCAATCGCCTATCCCATATCTATCCTGATCAATAGGACTATAACTGAAGCTACCATTCCCACTATTTGGAAGGTTTCATACATTATACCTCTTCACAAAGGAGGTACCTCCACGGAAACCTCCAACTATAGACCAATAGCAATATTATCCCCTCTAGCGAAAATTATGGAAAGATGTGTTCATAAACAACTCCTTCACCACCTAACCTACAATAATCTCTTATCTAACTCCCAGCATGGCTTTCGCCCTTACCACAGTACAACCACTGCCCTACTCTCCTTCATCGACTCTATCAATAAGAACCGCAATAACAAACTTATTTCCTCCGCCCTCTTTCTTGATCTATCGAAAGCCTTCGATATGGTTAATCACCAGCTTCTACTCTCCACCCTGGACAACCTACATCTTGACAACCAAGCCCTAAGCTGGTTCAAGGATTATCTCTCAGGTAGGCAACAAGCTGTCCAATGGCAAAACATGCTATCTGACATGCTCCCAAACACCATTGTTGTTCCTCAGGGCTCGATACTTGGTCCCCTTCTCTTTTCCATATTCATAAATGACCTCCACTCTGTCATCCCTAAAACCACCTGCATTCAATATGCAGATGACTCCACTCTGATCTGCTCGGACGCCTCTCTCTCAAAAAGTACAGTTTTGTACCTACCATAAATGTAGATGTTCGAAGATCCACATTGCTGCAGTCCTTACATATGGATAGTCTGCTGTTCTCGGTCGGCCCGAATACCAAAGTATAAGGCTGACGTCGGTCAAGGCGCTTAACACTGACATCAGGACGTCAGGGTACAAAAGCGCATGACCGACGTCATTTCCTCAGTCTTTTCTTGCCCCAGATGTCAGAAGGCCCTACCAAGAAAGGCCAAAGGCAAAAACCAGCAAAAACTAACCAACCACCCGTGCACTAACCCTATTTACAATATGTACAACACAAACTACACCACCACCTTCAACAACAGAGGGGAAGGAGGGAGGGTAAATTGGACTGCAGCAATGTGGATCTTCGAACATCTACATTTATGGTAGGTACAAAACTGTACTATGTTCTTCATCTCACATTGCTGCAGTCCTTACATATGGGTAGAATCCCAAAGCAGAGGTAAGGGAGGATGGCAAAACTATAAAGCATTAGGCGCTGCCAAAATGCCCTGTAAAATAGCAGTGGCAAATCCAGCCCTAGATTTAGAGTAAAGTGGAAGGTGGTAATGCTTAGAGAAAGTATGCACTGAACTCCAAGTAGCTGCTTCCAAAATATCTTTAGTAGCCACCCCTAAAAAAGCTGTAGAAGTGGCAGTAGCCCTAGTGGAATGAGGCCTAATCCCAGCTGGAACTTCCTTACCATGATGGGAATAACAGAAAGCAATACAAAACCCAATCCACTTAGAAATAGTTTGTTTTGAAACAGGTTTGCCCTGAGAACCCAAAGCAAAAGAAACAAACAACTGCTGAGACTGCCTGAACCCTTTAGTTCTGCTCAAATAATATCACAACTGTCTGTGTATATCCAAAGTGTGCAAAATCCTTTCCCCTTTATTTTGGGGGTTTGCATAAAAAGTAGGCAAATGAATAGTTTGGTTTAAAGCCACACTAGAAACCACTTTAGGCATAAAAGAAGGGTTAGTACGCAAAGACACCCTGTCCTTGTGGAAAATTAAGAAAGGCTCAACTGCCATAAGGGCCTGTAATTCAGAAACCCTTCTCGCAGAGGTAATGGCCAACAAAAAAGTAGTCTTCCATGACAAAAATTTCAACTCTGCTGATGCTGCAGGCTCAAAAGGTTGTAGAGTGAGTTTCTCCAACACAAAATTGAGATCCCAAGCAGGAGTAGGAGCTCTACGTGGGGGTCTTATATTCTTTGCCCCTCTAAGGAATTGCTTAAACAAAGGCTGAGAAAATAATGGTGGGTCACAGTCATAATGAGCAGAAATTGCTGCAGCATGAACCTTTATAGAGGAGAAGGACAAACCTTTGTCCAATAACTCAGTAAGGTATTGAAGTGCAACACTTAAATTAGGTTTAGAAACATCAAATTCCTTTGCTGTACTCCAAAATAAAAATCTCCTCCATTTATCTGCGTAAACTTTCCTTGTACTAGGCCTTCTGGCCTCCAAAATAACATTCAAAACTTGTTGTGGAAGCTGAGACCCTCCAGGGTTTAAAACAGAATATGCCAGGCTGTCAGATGTAGAGAATGAAGTTTGACATTGAGTAAATGACTGTTCTCCTGAGACAGCAGGTGAGGAATCGAAGGCAAAGGCCATGGAGGCTCCTGTACCAGACTTCTCAGTAATGGGTACCAGTGCTGTCGAGGCCAATCTGGAGCTATTAAAATCATGTTTGGCTTGTCCTGTCTGACCTTCAGGAGTACCTTTGGGAGGAGAGGCAGAGGTGGAAAGGCATACATGTGAAGATTGCTCCAATTGAATGAGAGAGCATCCACTTTCCAAGCTGTGGGATGAAACCTTTTGTGCAAAACTTTGGCAGCTGGTAATTTAGTGGAGAAGCGAACAGATCTATGTCTGGAGTTCCCCATAACACTGTCAATCTCTGAAATACATGAGGATCCAATTTCCACTCGTGGGGATCCATAATATGTCTGCTCAACACATCTGCTAAGGAGTTCTGTGCTCCTGGCAGAAACCTTGCCTGAAGATTTAGCTGTAAACTGAGAGCAGTCTCCCACAAAATCATTGCTTGTCTGCACAGAGGATAAGAATGCGTTCCCCCTTGCTTGTTGATGTACCACATGACAGTTGTGTTGTCTGTTTGAATCAACACCTGCCCTGGAAGAAGTAAATCCTTGAAAGCTATCAATGCAAATTGGACTTCTAACATCTCCTTCAAGTTGATATGTAGATGTTGAAGTCTGGCAGGCCACGTGTCTTGTACCCATTTTCCATTTAGATGAGCTCCCCAAGCTTTGTCTGAGGCATCTGTCGTTAAAATTTGACTCGCCTCTGGCCGGGTCACAGAGAGTCCCTTGTTTAGGTGACATTCCTGAGCCCACCACAAAAACTCCTTTTGAATGCAAGGTATTATCTGAATGACAGTGTCCAAATCTTGGCAGTGCTGTGTCCATACATTCTTGAGATACCATTGTAGCTTCCTCATATGCAGTTTGGCATTGGGAAGTACCAGAATACAAGATGCCATGAACCCCAAGGCTTGAAGGACTGTCCTTGCAGTCAGCCTGGACTGATGAGACAATTGGTGGAAGTACAGAGAAAGATTCTTTTGTTTGTCCGGGGTCAAAAAGGCCATCTGGGATGCTGTATTCAGTCTCACACCCAGAAAGCACATGTCCTGAGAGGGTACTAGACTGGACTTTATTTCGTTCACAGAATACCCCAGGCATCTTAACACTGCCATCACATACTGTAGATGCTGAAGAAGTTCATCCTTTTCTTGGGCCAGAATCAGGCAATCATCCAAATAAGGATAGATTTGTATTCCTCTTAGCCTGAAGAAAGCTACCACTGGAGCCAGAACCTTCGTGAATACTCTGGGCGCAGTAGATAAGCCAAAGGGCAATGCAGAGAACTGATAATGTGAAGTCCCAGCCCGAAAACGCAGATACTTCCTGCAACTGGGCCTGATAGGAACATGAAGGTAAGCCTCCTTGAGATCCAGAGTCACCATCCAGTGATCTTTGCCCAGCAGAGGTAAAAGCTGTTGTAACGTCAACATTTTGAACTTGGGAATGTCCAGATATGTGTTGAGGATAGATAAATCCAAAATTGGTCTCCACGTGTTTCCTTTCTTTGGTACTAGAAACAGGCGAGAATAAAATCCTAGGCCCACTTCTGGCAGAGGGACCGGTTGTATGGCCCCTATTTGAAGTAACAGAGAAATTTGTTTGTGAGCCTCTAGTCTTTGCTGAGGAGGAACGTCTGGCATGCCTTTGAAAGGAGGCAAGGTATGGAAATAAAACTTGTAACCCTGGTGTATGATATCCAATACCCATTTGTCCTGGGTAATCAACATCCAATTTTCCTTGAAGACTGCTAACCTTCCTCCCAAAGGTGCTGCCAGGCAAGAAGGATCTGGCAGCTGAAAAGGTAGGTCATTGGGCCTGTTTACGAAAGGACTGGCCCCTGCCCTCACCCGAAGATTGTGCAGGTGAACTCCCTGTTCTAGGCCTGAAAGAACTCTGAGCTCTCCCCCTACCTCGTCTAGATCTACCCCTAGACTGAGAATCATAAGAAGGATACGTCCACCCCTTAGCAGGCCAATTCCTACTAAACTTCGGAGGCTGAACTTGCAAAAAATCTTTAACAGCCTGCATAGACTTAGCCTTATCTTCCATTTTCTTCAAGACTGACTCCACAGGTGAACCAAACAACACATCAGACTGCAAAGGAGCATCCAAAATCCTTGTCTTAACATGGTCAGATAAATTCTGATCCTTCAGCCAGGCGTGCCTGCGAAGAACTGAGCCAGTGGCAGCCACCCTGGTCGAGGCCTGCACAGCATCAAAACCACACTGTAATGAATGCTTACCCACCTGTTCAGAGACATGCACCAAATCTTGTAATTCTTTACACTCAATGCCTTCCGCCAGAGCATCCACCTTAGACTTCAATTGAGAAAGAAGAAAGTTTTGATATTTCAACATATGAAACTGGCAATTCAAGGCCCTCATAGCTAAGGTAGAAGATGTATAGACCTTTTTTCCCCATCTATCCAAAGCTCTGGCTTCTTTATCTAGAGGAACCGGATTTTTTACAACAGAGGCCTTGACACCCTTAGGTCCCTGACTAATAGTTTCTGGGTCCGCCCTAGGACTCTTATAAAGATATTTATGAGCCTCAGGCACCCTGTAATACCTATCTGGTTTAACAGGAGCAGGAGGCAAAGAATCAGGATTAAGAGAAGCCTCTGCAAACACATCTTCCACAACATCCAGAACAGGGGGTATAGCCAAGGGCCTATGCTGGGGTAACAGCAAAAATTCCCTAAGCCTTTTCCGAGAATCAGAGAAGTCCTGACCTTCCCACTTAAAATGTTCCCTCATAGAATGAAGTGTTTCTGAAAAAGAAAAATCCTCTGGAGGAGAAGCAGAAGGAGTGGAATCATCTGCATCAGAATCAGAATAAGGAGAGTACTCCTGCAGGTCTTCAGCTGAAGACTCTGAAACATCCGAAGCCTGCTCAAAACTTCCCAACTCTGGCTCCACCCTAGGCCTCTTATCAGGAGGGGGCAAAGAACCTCTAATCAGAGTAATCAAATCTTCTGCCATTTTAAGCATGTGCTTCTTAGGCACAGACCCTGCTGAACTAGGAGTGACACCAACAGAAGCTAAAAATAGCCTGCCTCTGGGAGAAGCCTTGGAAACAGAAGGAGAAGGCCTAACCACCCTAGGAAGGGAGGGGAGTACAGTAACTTGAGAAGCCCCTTCAGCTTGACCTGTCTCCTGAGAGAGCACCTCTTGCAAAATCAAAGTCTCCCCCTGAGACTCCAGAGAGGTCTCCGTCGGAACCACCGGTTCCACTGAAGCCTCTAAAGAACCGGCGTCCGGAACGGACGACTCATCTTGCCTGGGTTTAACTGCTTTGTCTTTGCGCTTCTTCGCAGAAGCGGGCGCCGGAGAATCCGACGGCATATTATAATTGCACCGCTTCCCAAAGACCAGCCTAGCACAATCTAACCTCCGCTTAATAGTGCGTTTATTGAACCTAGCACAAAAGCGACACCCAACAACGTCGTGCTCAGGCCCCAGACAAGGAATACACAAGGAATGATAATCTCTATGCGGTATCTGTTTCCCACAAGAAATACAGTTATTCACTTTTTCTGACATCCGGTAAAACACTGAGGCAAGAAAAAAACAAAATATTCCCCAACGGGGTACTTAGCCAACTTGGATTCGGTCTGAAACTCCGAATTCGAAAAATTTCAGAATGCCGAACGGCACTTGCAACGCTGCTTCTGCATCGGACCATGCGGCAAAAAAGACTGAGGAAATGACGTCGGTCATGCGCTTTTGTACCCTGACGTCCTGATGTCAGTGTTAAGCGCCTTGACCGACGTCAGCCTTATACTTTGGTATTCGGGCCGACCGAGGACAGCGGACTACCCATATGTAAGGACTGCAGCAATGTGAGATGAAGAACATCTACAAACAACCACTCAGCATTGTTTTACAATAGTTGAAAAATGGTTCTCCCAGCTGAAACTCTTACTCAATCCATCTAAAACCAAACTGCTTTTATTTTTCCCCTCTGTATCCACACCCCCCGTGAAAGAACATCCTATTCCAATCAACATCTCCTTCCATGTTGCATCCATCAATGGCACCATCATTGACCCTGTCTCTAGTACCAAACTACTAGGCGTCACCATTGACCATAAGCTCAAATTTGACATTCACATTACCCAAACTATTAAAACTGTTAACAAGAAACTCGGGTCCATGTACAGAATAAAGAACTTTCTAACCCCCACTACCAAACTTACTATTGCTCGCACCCACCTCCTTTACACTCTCTTGTATGCCTCCCCAGTACTCTCTTTTCTTAGAAAGCGAGACCTCAATATGCTTACTGTTGCCTATAATCATATTGCCAGATTTGTAACTGGAGCACCTTATCGAACCCACCACTGCCTTAACCTTAAGAAAATAGGCTGGTTGGAATTGCCCAATCTTCTCAAACTCAATCAACTAACTGAAGGTTTCAAAATAATCAACCATCCAGATAGAACCCCATCACTGAATAGTATATTGACCCCCTATACCAACCTTAACTGCCTTCGATCCTCAAGTAGTGTTCAAATACTCACCATTAAATCAAAGAATATGAGTGGTGATGCTCTCTACGCTAACTCCATTGGCAATCCCTGGAATTCCCTTCCAATCCACCTAAGAAATTTGACCTCACTTAATCAATTCAAAAATAATCTCAAAGAATATCTCAAATCACACTGGTTATGCCCCTGTTCCGAACCAGACTAACTTATCGACCCCTCTCCACCTTTGACTCCACCCCTTCTCAGAGTTCACTACCTTTAACTCTTGTCTTCATTATGCTACCAAGTAAAACCTTGCTTTAGACTATGTGTATGTCCTATATTCAGCATGTATAGCCTTTTGTATTGTTTTTTTATCCTATGTTAATCCTTACTATTGTGAGTTGAAATGTAAAAATGTCTTGTCATTTTGTCGGAGCTTTTCTCCCCGGGCCTCTACTGAAAAAGGACATGTATCCAGCTAGACTAGCCCGGTCAACAAATGTAAAATAAATAAATAAAAATAAATAAATAAATAAATTGTACTTTTACACGTTTTGGTTTTAGTCAAAGAACTGTCATGAACAACATTATTTCTGATTTTATATATTGTAGACAATGTGTTTATTTCTTTAAAAAAAAGAAAGAATTCCATTAAAAAGAACAATTCTTGGCAAAGCCAAAGATGATGGCTGGGACAAAGTCCCCAAATAACTGAGATCCGTTAAATATTATTCTAATTTACTTGAAAAATTATCAGAACAAGTTCTGCATCAGCATGCATTTTTCTGAACAATACGAAATATGAAAATATAATATCTGGCATTACTGATCAAGTAATTCTCAGTAATTTATTAGAAACTGAAAAGAAAGAGTACAAGGTACAGGGCAAAAATATACAAGGCAAAATCAGGAACATTCTGCTGAATTCTGAACAGCCGAGAGGTATGTGAGTGCCGGGGGAAAAAAAAATGAGAAAATTGCAATGCCATTCTAACAGCTGAAGTCTATACTGGCCATGTAGCATGGGTGCAAATTCGTCAAGATCTTGTTGTATGTATCTTTTTAGCATGAAGAGAAGTTAATTTACACTCAAGCACATCCTTGCTGCAGCTTCCTTGTAAAAAAAAATAACTAAATAATGCATTCTAGTGACATCACTGCATCTCCCAGTGCTTCATTATTTAGCTTAGTTCAAAGCTTGGGTATCTTCTGTCTGAAGTCCACCTATCTTAAAAGTGCCTGCATGTCCCAGTTTTGGACTACATCTCAAAGACAAGCCAACAATAAAATGGAAATCTTATAAACTGCCCATAGATATAAGTGCCATGCACACTATGTGATAGACCTGCATCCTATCAGAGATTATCTTCCTGACATGCACTCACTGAGTGCCAAGGAAGGCTGTGTCCGCCTCCCACATCCCTGAATTAGATAAAGCAGGTAGCAGGGAATAAATCAATGAAATACTTGTGTCAGCATAGTGGTACAGTAGTTGGCATTATCTCAGAGTAGTCGAGTCTCCATTTCATGTCTTACATGGATTTTTTTGTGCAAAGCCGGTATTTCTTCCCTGTGGTCATGCACATTTTTCCCAGCATAGCAATGCAGTTAAGCAAATTGCCAATCCTGTATGTTTTCTGCAAGGGGATGTATTGTGCGCACAACCATGAGTATACACACATATGTGAAGGACTTTGCCTCCTATCTAGAACTGGTTCTCTGCCTTACATACAATGCTTGCTAGGATACAATCTAGTACCCCACAACCCTGTATAGGATAAACAGCTTACTAGAAAATGATACACTGATCCTTAAATGTTTCCATGTTGCACACATGGTTTATTATAACAGATACAAAGGATGGATTTCAAACTAAAACTGCATGGACGCACAATACATCCAGAACAGCTAGGGTAAGTTGTACTTCTCCGATTTAAAGCTATTCATAAACATGCACAAAATGTCCATGGAGTGCATAATAAAAGAATTTGCATGACTATGAATCACTCAAATGAGCAACTCGCACATATGCTCAACTGGTTTCCTTACTATTGTTCTCAAGTCAACAGTGCATGTAACCACAACATAACACAAACACACACACACCTCCCCATTCCAGATACACAAAGACAAACAGAATTGTATAGAAACTCAGGTACACATACACGTGAACACAGAAAAAAAGGCAGACACACATATATGCATAAGACAAGCACACCAACAGCTAGTGCCAACACATTCAGCATTCACAATATCCCCATTCTTAGAAATCACAGATCATTACAAGCAGCAGGCAACAATCCCACACAAACACACAACCTCACAACAGGCACTCAACTGTATACATTCACAGTGTTGCAAAATGCCCACACAAACACACTGCAATGTATAATCCTTACCTAGATCAACAACATCAGGAAGCAAAGCTACTTCACTTCACCCTGCTCAGATTCATCTATTGAGATGGTGAGATGCATAGAGCCATTATACTTTGGAATTTTGGGCACTGCTTCATATGGATCTTGTGCATTGCAGACATCTAGAAATCTCAGTACTATGCAAAAAATCTTTCAAACCACAATGCAGGGATGTACAATGGTCCAGTTTAAACAGGCCTCATCACCAGATTATTCAACTTACTTGCAGCTCTGAAAACACCCACTGCTAAGTAGAACAAAACTGCTTTATTGAGCAACAGAGTCTGAGTCCCCTTGCACAGTTTTGTGTAGTATACAAACTGTCTACGAATACCAGCACAGTTTTCAGTCATTTATTTAACTTGTCACCACCACATATACACCTTGCACAATTGACAATTCACTTACTGCACACAGGTCACTTATCACTTGGCATCTTTCGTATATGAACTGGCAGACAACTGTGGAGAACATTTAACTAAAGCCAAAAATGATGGACTTGATTTTTTCAGGAATCTATCCCTATACATAAATATGTACATAAATATATTTTTTTGACTAGGTTACTCCGTTTAGGCTAGTGTTCTCCTTTCAGGGAACACCAGAGGTGGTATACTACTAGGAAAAATTTCACTAGGACATCATGGAACTTCCCTTACACTTTTCTGATATGTGCCATGTGTGCCATGGGATCTTCTGGTAACTCACTTTAATGTCTCACCTGGAGTGCAGCACTCCGAATGCTGCACTGCAGTGTCAACAGTTAAATCTCCTAGAGTGGAAGAGCCCACATCCTTCTGGTCTTTAAGCAACAAAAGGTGAGTGTGCTGCCCACTGCACCACTGACACTCCTGACAGTATTTAACACACACACATGCGCGCACACACACACACACACACACACACACACACACACACACACACACACACACACACACACACACACTAGAAGAAGTAATAACAGCACTAAGGAAAATGAAGTCAGGGGAAGCAGCAGGCTAAAATGAGGTCACAGCAGACATGATAAAGATGCTGGGTGAGACAGGGCAGAAATGCCTCCTGACGTTACTAATAGCAGTGTGGAGAAAAAGTCATATCCCAGATGACTGGAGAATAAGCATACTCATGCCAGTGTACAAAAACGAAGGGGACATCCACAACTGTGGGCAGTACAGAGGCATCAGACTCCTATCACATTGCATGATGATTGATAAATGGATACGCAGAGTAGCAGAATGTAAGATGGGATCTGAGCAGTTTGGATTCACATCAGGATGTAGCACAATTGACCCGATGTTTGCAGTGAGACAGATACTTGAGAAGAAGCTAGAGATGAGGACAGAGTCCAACTGGGCATTCCTAAACTTGGAGAAAGCATATGACAAGGTCCCAAGAAAGCTGTTCTGGGCAGTACTGTAGTGGTTTGAAGTCCCAGAAACATTGGTAGAATTAGTGCAGGCTATATACAAGGACCCAATGACTCAAGTACAGTGTTTGGCCTCACAGAGGAATTCCCAGTGGGAGTAGGTGTACACCTGGGTTCAGCTATGAGCCCACTGCTGTTCATACTGTTGATGGACTACATTAGCAAACAGGTTGGAGGGGACAGATCAACAAAGTTGCTGTGTGCAGATGATGTGGCATTACAGGCAGACTCTGAGCTAGAACTTCAGCAAGGGGATAGGAGACTGGAAGGTAAAACCGAAGACACATGGGATGAAACTAAGCACAGATAAGACAGTGGCAATGGCAGAAAACTGGGGAAATCAGAGGAAGCTGAGAATAGAGATAGAAGGGAAAATAGCTTAACAGGTAAACAGCTTCAAGTATCTTGGAGGGGTGGTTGAGGAGAAGGGAAGTCTGAGTGAAGAGGTCAAATCTAGAATCAGAGGGGCTGCAGCCAACTGGCACAGAGTGCCAGGTGTAGTCTATGACAGAAGAATGCCAAAGAAGCTGAAAAGTAAAGTGTACAAGCAGTGATGCAACCAGTACTACTGTATGGTACAGAAATCTGGGCAGTAAAGGCAGAACAATTGAAGAAGCTAGAGGTGATGGAAATGAAGTGCCTGAGAAGGGTGGTAGGATGCACACTGTGGGACAGACGAAGAAATGAGAACATAAAAGCAGAAGCCAAAGTAGCTCCAATTGCAGAAAAGATCAAAGAGAACAGATTATGGTGGTTTAGACACGTGCAAAAAAGCGGAAGACAATCTGGTGAAGAAGATTTGGGACAAACAGGAAGAAGGTTAAGAGGAAGCGAGGATGCCCACCAAACTGGTGGATGGATTGTGTGAAAAGATCTGCGACAGTCAGGCATGAATGTTTAAGACATAAACAAGTAAAATTAGATAAAATTCATACATACATATATTTGCTTACTTTTGTGTACTTATATTTACACGCACATATATATACGCTTATAATGATTACATAAGTCTACACACAGTTTTAAGTTTAGAGTAATAGAATGTGTTGTTAGCTCTATCAGGGGAGGGGACTTATGTAATCATTTAGATAATAAATCATTTAGATAATAAAGAATATGAGTGGATAGTAAGGCTAGCAGCTAATACATCCCCTGGATTAAATTTTGATGTTTCCTTAAAACCTGTTCTAATAAAAATACAACACACTAAGTTAAAGTAATATAGGTAATGTATTTGCGTATATATATGTGCATGTAAATATAAGTACACAAAAGTAAGCAAATATATGTATGTATGAATTTTATCTAATTTTACTTGTTTATGTCTTAAAATTATAAGCAATGTAATTATTTTAATGTATTAGTCACATGACCATGGCTGCGGGTCATGTGATGTGTTGGGCGTGTATTTAATGTCTGATTTTAATGTACCTGTGTCTATCATTGAAAAAGGGTCTTGTACCTGAAAGCTTTGTGTTTGATAAAGGTGTGTTTTTTACCTCAACTTTTTCATTGTGCTTTGTACTTTTGACTCTGCAGCAGTATATACTTGATGAATGTTTAAGAAGGCAGGAGTGAGGCATTGAATCAAGAAAGTTGGCAACAGTTAATACGATACCCTGACCCCATGTAGAAAAACTAGGAAAAAGGGGGCTGATGATGACACACACACACACACACACACACACACACACACACACACACACACACACACACACAAACAAAACTTTGTCCATCTGTACTTTCATTGACGGTGGTAAAGCTAGTACAACTGAATGAAAATCAGCTGTATGAAAAGTGCCTGCTATTTAATTAGGAGATTGCGGATTGGGGATTTGAGGAATATACCCTTTCCCTATTGTAGCACAATCTTGTTGTATACAATTATCAGGGAGTGTGGGGGGCACAACCAACCACCACAACCACATTGGGGGTGCAGGGGGGGTCTTTGCCTCCATTCAAAAACAGTTTTACTTATTTTTTTCAACATTTGTAGATAAAGGTTTTTGTATTTCGATGAATAGCATTCAATCATCTGTGGATCAATGATTTGATCTTTTACATCCACCTGAGCTATCGCCAAATTAAGCAGATGGGAACTCGGTCTAAACGTCTCACCTGATGGGGAAGATAAGTTATGACTCCATAAATATTTATATTAAACACAAGTTGATTATAAGTCCACATTTAATGTCACACTGTAACTGTAGGTTAAGTCAAGTTTTCACCTGCTGTCAGTTACTAACCTCTTAACACTAAATTATCTCTAGCAAGATAATTACAGCTTATAAGTAGCCACACAGTATTAAAGCAGCACATTCTCCTATCTGCTTTCTGTGCTTTATTCCCACATTACCTGTACAGGTATACATCCCCTATCTGCTTTTTGTGCTTTATTACCACATTACCTGTACAGGTACTGATGCCACTTACTCCGAACAATAAAATAGCTTTAGTCAGGAATCAAAAGTGATTTTGCAAACTATATGCATGCACTCAAAAGGGATACTATACTGCCTTTAAATAGAATATATTCACCATCTCAACATTCATTCTGCATACTGAAAACAAAAACTTAATAAAAATATTACTCACCACCAAGCATCCTGTTTCATCCTTACAAAGAATGGAAAACTACAGTCTGCATTAGGCAGGTCACAAAATTCTGATAGCAAAAGCATGAAGAAAGAGGATTTGAACTTAACTTTGCACCTGCATTTTGTTTATTTCAAGTAAGTACCAAAAGGAAGCCAAAGCAGCCAATAAACATTTGTGCGTCATTTTGTTTCTTCAAGTTCTAAGTAACTATGGGAAGTACTTCTGAGAGATATGCATTTTGCCCTCCCTGTTTCATGAGGCTAATAAACCTTTAAAGTGATAGCACCATTTAAATAGAAAGTGAAAATGTTGATCCTTTCTCAGCACGTTAAGAAAGCCATCACTATAGCAAACTAGAAGAAATAAAATATACCTGAGTGCACTGAATAGCCCTTTCCTTAATCATCAAGTAAAACTAAATGACAGAATCTCTTAGAATAAAAAAAACAGTAGAATAAGTTGGGAACTATTCAACACAAGTAACAGAAGAGAAGCACTTCTACTGTACTGCCACCCAGAGGATAAAACATGATAGGGCACCTAAAGCAACATCTAGAAAACAGTGCATGTGGGATGCTTTACTAATAGTCACCAGCATGGTTCACAGAAACAGGTTTTTGAACTTTTTTTTTTTTTTTTTGTACAAAACTGCTGACAAGATTTGGTGTTTCTGAAAACTGTGATGGCACTGTAACTGCACTTTCCTCATAATGCAGTGACTTCAAAATTAGTTATAATTAATTGATAGTGCAAGGGTACAAGTATCTGGGGGGACAAGTGTATGAGAGGGTTTACCTCCATTACAAAAAGGATGTCAATTTATGTTTTTTTCTTTTGATTTGTGTTTTTTTTTCTTTTGAAATGCAATTTCATTAACATGTGTTCAATGAAATCTGCTTCAAACGAAAGATACCATGTTAAGTGCCCAAAACATTCATGGCATCCTTGAGGAAATACCCCAAGCGCTAACACCATGGTAAAGCTCTAGTCCTTACTAATGCTAACTAGTTCACTCTCACTGTGGAGGATGAATTAGAATTTATGGTAGGTATTGTGCTTGCATGAGCCTACAACAATAAAATACAATCACATGTGACAATTGACAACAGTATAACCAAGCCTGTCATGTACAACATGATGCACACTTTTGTTTTGATGACAGAAAAAGCGGACCAGATCAAAGGGCCTTGTTTCCAATCATAAGCAAGAACATCGCCATGTCTATTAATTAACAGCAGCACATCCCCTATTTTCTATAAACAGCATTAAATTACTTAATGTGTTTCTTCCTCTAGGTGATGGTACAAAGGCTGTGATTTCTTTTGCTCCAGATTCTTATGAAAACAAAAAGTCTGCGTGTCATTATTTATTCTGCTGATACTGTCGTCAGACTTGGTGCACCTTTTTCTTGTTGTACACCAATTATTATATTATGCAGTAAAGGATACCATTGATTTACAATATTTATGTGATAAGGAGTTATGTCAATAGTAGTTTCTATCAAATAAATCCCACAAATAATAACTCATTTAAAAAAAAGCCATCTTTGTTATATAATCTGCAACTGTACATGGGAGTGACACAAACTCCATAACATACAAAATTTAGCATAAAATTAGTCATTTTTACCCGAAGAAAGTCATCTGGAGTAGGCAGTCTCAGTGGACATCTCTGTCTCACAGCTGTATCAGACAACAGCTAAGAGCCGGGTAGTTTCTGCCACAACACAAGCCCGATGTAATAACTTTCCTGCGTTTCAGACCAAGTAGGATGTCCTTCAACAGTAGTTGCACTTCATAAAATTATTTAGCCAGTACAGATTGCAGAAACTGTTGTTTGGTGGATGCCTAACTAATGAATCCTGGTCTAAAATTTGATATTAACTCTGCCTTACAGAAATTTAGTACAAGAACTGCAAACGTGGCTATTTAGATAAGAAAGTTCCAATCATTTTGGTAAATCATATTTTGGACTCTCCTGAAACAGTGCAACAAAATGTTTATAGGTTTGCAGCACCATGAAGAACCAATCTGCACCTCAAGTAAATGTTATTGCAGCAGACCATATTATAGGAGTTGATAACTCTTCTCTGAAGTACAGGCCAACACTAAGGGACTCTGGCTAACAAAGTTCGCAGATGATTGCAAACTGGGAGCCATTACTGAATCCCCAAATGATGTGGATACTCTACAAAAGGGCCTTACAGAAACAGAAGCTTGGTGCCAGAACCATGGGCTCAAGCTCAATGCCAAGGAATGTATAGTTATCCCCTTTGGGAAAAAACATGTATCCATGAATTACCATATAGGTGGCAGTACACTAAACACTGAAAGTGTGATAAGAGACTTAGGGACACAGGTGGACAGTGGTCTCACCTTCGATAACCACATCGCCACAACAGTCAGGAAATCCTTCTATGTGGCACACCTCATCACTAAGGGCTTTTCATCCAGAAAAAAAGGAGGTCATTGTCCCACTGTACTTATCCCTCATTAGACCCATTATAGAATACAACGCCCCGTTTGGTATGTACCTCTCAAAACAACTGGAAAGGCCGCAGAAATACCTCACTAAAAGAATCACAGGCCTAAAGCAGATGCCCTACACTGACAGTCTTAAAAAACTCCAGCTATACTCTGTCACATATCGTCTACTCAGAGGCGATCTCTGCTTAACATACAAGGCTATGTCAAACCCAGAGCTGTTGGACATGCTACACTTAAACAAATCCCAATCCCTCAGAGCAACATGCTCCAGGGATCTAAACCTTGTCATCACAATAAACAAAACATGCTGCAGGGTTAGGTTCCTGACCCAGAGACTCCCCAGACTCTGGAATAGATTGCCCATACATGTCAAGCAGAGTGCCTCTTTGGCCCTCTTCAAAAGGAACCTTGATGATTGGATGGGAGAAAGGAAATTCACCCCGGGGTCATGTCAGTCGCCCTGCTAGACAGGGGTCCAGGGAAGTAAATAGTGTGGGAAGAAATAGCCAGGGAATTGTTATGGCTAGGCTTGCATAGGCCCTAGGGCTGATAGCCTAGTACCAACCTATGAACCTATTAACAGGTCACACTTCAATATCACGTCCAAAGGCGAGAAACGGAATACCACTTTCTCTTTCCTTTTCTGCCTTTAGTCATAGCATTTGTCCTTGCCATCACATCATAATATAAAGTGATATAAAACAGAGATAATCACCCACAATATTTCCCTACATCTAGATGGTCAAGTCAGGCAAGCACATTCGTAGGTGATGTACAGATGTCAATCTAGGCAATCATTATTTTAGTACATGCTGGAGGTACACAAGGAAATGGAAACAATAAGTACAAAATAATATAAAATAAAATACAAAAAGCAGAACCATCTTCGATATAAAGAAAGAGTGTAGTTATTGGTGTTACATAACTGTGTTATATTGAGGAGGTGTTCTGTTTAGAGGACATTTAAAAAATCGCCACTTCCATATGTTACAGGCCTGCAACATATGAAGTGGCAATCCTTCTTTTGGCACCCAAGTTAGCATCATCAGAATGCACCACCCCAGAAGCAGGAAAAGGGAAGTGTTTCATGCTGGGAGACTATTTTTTTAAACGTCCCTCTTTTACTGTATTTACTTGGCAGTTTAGAGCAGGAAAACCAACATATGCAAAACAAAATGATTGCTGAACACAGTCATTGATTAGTAAGACACAAGCTGAAGTAATAAAAACCTATGAAGTTGATCTTTACATACAAGCCCTGACATGCAAACAGCAACCCCAACAATGTGTTGTCAGAAAAGTTATACCTTCTGTTTTGAAGAAAGATGGTATAAGGCAAATTTTACAGGTTCCATTCAAAGAAAGATGGTATTATACAAATTTTAGAGGAAGCTCCTATAGCTATAAAATTCTTTCATCTTAAATCAAATTTCTTAGAAGTTGCAAAAAAGTGGGTTTTGCCATCAAAGTCATCCATAACCTCTTGTTTTCTGTCTCAATGTTATGGTAAAAGGATCATATCTAGTTACCACGCATGCAATCAAGGAGACCATTGAGGAGCATACCTCAACTATTCAATTTCTGCAGAGCAGTGTCTGATTAAGTAACTTGCACAGAATTGTACATTGGACAAATGCAGACTGAAGGAATCAAACCCTGAGCTACAGGAAGCAACTTGTTAACAACTCATGGCTTTAGTCCTCTGCATTAGCTGCCAGACCGGCTTGCCTCATCTCTTAATCATTTGATGTTACTTATTTCAAAATGTAGGTAACTAGGAATTCTCAACGGATCGTTCCTATTCATTTTATTGTTTCAGAGCTGGGAATGAGTCAAATCCACAGTTACAATAGGTTTTACAAAAAAAGTTAGCAACTAGTGTGTAACTGCATCTCCATATATCTTACTGCTCAATATATTTGAAACCACACAAACAGTTCTGGGTAATTTGCACTGATGTACAAAACACAAAAATATTCTAGCCATCACTGTGGCACAGAAGGATAAAAAAACATAGTACGACCGAGGTGGTCCAAGAGCTATTATGCACTCATGTCTGTTATTTCCCTATAAAGCCCACCCTGTCAGGAGTTATGTTTTGTATGTCAATTATTCAACAAAGCATTTTATGTGCAAGGATTTTCCAGGTGGCCTCAACAGTCACTAACTTGGACCTCAGCAAACACAGAACTAAATTCTTCTGTTGACACTAGGGACTTACACAGCCTACAGCAACAATTTCTTCAGCTTGTCTGAAAAGAACTCAGCTGCCTGTCAAACCTTCAAGTTGGAGATGCTCAAACATCCCATGTGACCAAAACTCTGAAGCTTCAACTTTCTTCTCCTTGGAAGCACTGCTGTCCAAACGTGCTCCTTAAAGTGTCAGAAGACTCTTCCTCTCTCGATAATTTCACATTAAACCCAGGTACTCATTAAGGTATTTATTTATTTATACAAAGAGAGAATTCATGAGCTAAGTTCATTCGTCCGATTAATTTGTTAAAGGGTCAGCAAGACATCATCTTCATACACTAGTAACACAACAGAACCCCCACCTCCCACACTGAGGGATTCCAGATGTTTCTCTTGCAGTTCTTCTAACGAATACACATGCCTATTATTGGATCTTAGTTGGAAAGCTGGGGAAATTAACCACACTGGCTTTGACTTTAGCTTATGAGACAAAATACAGATGTTTTATCCATTCATAAACCAGAGAGGGAAACCCCATCTATAGAATGGTAGGAGGACGCACTAATCCACCTGAGAAAACACTTTTAATGTCAAGGACCAACAAGGCCCAAAGGTCACTTTTCCCTTTTTGCCCCAACAAGAATTAGAAGTATTGCTTGGACATGATCATTTCAGCTATAGGCCTTAATGAATCTAGCCTGCTCACAGCTAAACAGTTTCACTGCTAAAACTTTGACCAGAACTTTAACTTCGATATTAATCAATAAAATGGGGTGCTATGAGGCAGGAGATTAGTCTTTCCTCAAGTAGAATAGCTTAATGGCAAGGTGTGTCATTGTACACTTAAAGATGCTTATTAAAATAAACCTGCAAGATAGTGGGTTACATATTTATCTAGCTGTTTATTAAATATTTTGGCCTTCATGGCCAAGGGCTTTCCTTGTCTTTAAGTATTTAATGGTAATCATTATCTGCTCAATCCAAACATGAGCCAAAAACTGTTCAGTTTCCTGTTTAAATACTGTATCTAAATCAATTTTCTATGAAATTCCTGATCGCTGTCTGCTCTGTTACTATGCATGGGGGTATATATCTCTTAATAATATTAAGAAAACCAAAAAAAAAATAGCTGAATGATGTGCTATGTGCACCCATTCAAACCTAGCTATCAGATTGGATAATGATGGCGGCGTAGTGGTGCAGTGGTTAACATTGTCTCCTCACAGCAAGAGGTTCTCCGGTTCAATTCTTGGCTGGGGTGCCTTCTGTGTGGAGTTTGCATGTTCTCCCTGTGCTCGCATCAGTGTCCTCCCTCAATCCAAATACATGCATCTGGAGCATTTCTCCCCGGGCCTCCACTGAAAATAGGCTCTGTTCTAGTCGGACTTTTCTGGTCAACAAATGATAAATAAATAAATAAAATGAAACGAGAGCTACCAGTCTGCTAATAGAGCAGGCTCCCTGGAGGCTGACTCAGGAGTTATGTCCTTCACACAAGGATTTACTTCTTAAAGAGACAGTCAAATGTCCATGATTAGAGTTCTTCATATCGCTGTAGGAATCTTGCTATTCTCTCTTGGAGTTTTTGTACAGAAATGTAACCTCAGCTATTCCTGGAGTTTCTGTATATCATATAACACACTGCTGATTCTCCTTAGTAGCTTCTCAAACCCTACTACAGCTAATATCTAGTGCTTGCATGTCACAAAAGATTTAAGACCTAGTTTACCTCTAAACAGCTATTACTGACACTATTTATACAAAAGAAGCCTACTTTGTTGTGCACTAAATGCTCACCAAAGTTATCTTTGTGCTGTACAAAAGGAGAAACTCCACAATCAGTGTCCCTGTCTAGAGCCTCTAAAAGGTTATTCAATAGGTATTTACAAAATCTGTGGTTTTACTGTTTGCCAAAATATTAGAATTTATATTCCAGTTTGAATCTTTTCCATTCATACCTCGCAACCATACTGAATTCCTCGGTATTTACCATTTTTGAGGAAATTATGGGTTGCCACAAATTCCCAAGTAGCCCCTTCAATTCCAGAATTTCCCAGGTTTTTTTTTTTTGTGAAGTTGATGATGTCATCACTTGTGGGGCATGCAAGATGACAATAGCTTCGTGAGGTAGACTGCCAGCCTGTCAGAAATTGGAATTCGGCTGAGGGGCAGGCTCAAACTGTAACTATAGTAGTTTCTGTCTCTGTTTACCTCTATGTATTTATGTTCGTAGTTTGTATGTGGTTCGGTGGTTGAGGCCAGGTCAGGACAGGTGAGCAGCTCACAACAGTGACCAGCGAGCTGTTTTAATAAATTAATATTTAAGTTAAGGAAGTTGATGAACTCTGAAGCAAGTACTAGTTGTAGTCTGCCAGGAAACCCTTCCCAGTCCCAGATCCAGACCTAGACCTAGAAGGATCAGGACAGCCAGACCATGACTCAGAGACACAGCACAGGTGGAGGTGCATGAGAAAATTTATCTCCAGCCTTTGCTAGACTTCCTGCGGCGACTACTAGATTCATTATTCAGCATAGCTCAGTTTGTTCACTCACTATCCAGATTTTCACAGAATGGCAATGTCCAGCTGTATGACTCATTTTCCATCCGTGGCATGGACAGCCATGTTAGGACCAGAGAACATGATACTAAAGAGTGAATGCAAAAGAGACAAAGGCAGGAAGCACACTTCACTGATAGCAGGCATGACAGAAAAGTCGATATGTTATTTGCTTGCAGTCAGGGCCATTTGAAAGAAAATAATTTAAGCACGCACAACAACATACAGGCAAATAATACAAGGTGGAAGAAAGTGTGAAAACTAGTGAAAAGAGAAACTCAAAGGCTATTTAAGTGAGACAGATAAATTAACTAAACAAAAATAGTTACCACCATACGCAAATGTATACATAAATAAGTACGAATATAAACGGCTTGATGGAATCTAACAAACATAATTCAAGTGATTGAAAAAACTGTTCTCACACTGAAAACCATCACACACTACCACGCATGCTCCAGACACACAGCATATTCAATCAAAACACATTCACACACACACACACACACACACACACACACACACACACACGTCCAGTTTTTTGCCTCATAAATTTGGTCTGTTCCTTGTAAAATGTGTGTTTTTCTAACCAGTAATTTCAGACTGAGGTCACGAAATAATGAGCTTCAGACTTCATATCCTTCAGAAAAAATGCATAACACTAAACCTGATATTCTAGCAACTTTCTAACTTTATACAAGCAATATATAAAATCCAACCCTTATTTTGCACCTTCTCTCTCTTCCCCTACTTAACTGGCCTTGTCCAGATTTCTTGCACTTGTAAGTTGAGAAGTATGACACCACAACCACATACACCACAGCAAACACATCAACTACCTCTAGTCTAATCTCTCTCAATGTTCTGATTTGAAAGCCTGCATTTGCACTTGTTTCTGTCCTGTAACTCGTCTAGTGCAGATACAGATTCTTAGTTTTAGCACTTAAATTTGCTTATTTGTGCTCAGCACTTGTTCAGAACTTGTAAGCACTAAATAAGCTACTAATTACTATAGCACTCAACCTTCCTCATTACCTAGAGGAAAACAGTTTTTGTACTTACTTTTCATACTTGCTTAGAGAAAAAACAGCTCTTGTACTCACTTTCCTCACTTATCTAGAGGAAAATAGTATTTTATTCACGCTTGTCCAAGGGTCAGCTCCCGGTGTTCTCTCCTGTCTATCTGATGAATCTGGGCATCGAGGCAATGTAGAAATTGCCTCATGTACACAGACAACCCTCTCCTCCTACCACCCAACACTCAACCTGTGAGAGATGCATTTATCTAGCCAAACAGGAGGTAAAGCTCTCTCCAACCAAGACTGAACCTGACAATCATGAGGAGAAGGTAAACATTTGCACCACACTCATCATATAGTCTCACTAAATCTACACCACCAAAATCCACACATAGTAACACAAAAACATTTGCGGAGGCTCTCAATAATAATCTGTCTAAGCAACAGAGACCTCCAAAGCAGAAATGCAAGCAACCTCCATCTCCCAACACAACCCAGTGACACATAGCCCACAGACTCAGTGTGCCACTCAACCACAGCCAATAAGGCAAAACAACGTACCCAACACACTAGTCACAGATGACTCTATAGTCAGGCACACTGATGTCCCACTCACCAGGCAAACCAAGGAGAAGGTTACTGTCACCTGCCTGTCGGGTGCCAGGATCCGCCACATAACCCACGCACTCAGGTCAGTCCACAACAAGTACATATATGACTCTGTCATTGTCCATGTTGGTGTGAATGACCGGAGACGTACCTCCTTGGACTACATGAAAAGAGACATGGAAGAGCTCTCCGATCTTGTAGCTCAGGCAGGTATGACCTTAGTCCTGAGTAGCATTCTGCCATCGCCCAGAATGATACAACAGTACAAGGACAAAATGATTGACTTCAGCAATTGGCTAAGCTTTTGGTGTCATTCTAAGGGGATCCAGTGTCTGTCTGCTTGGGATGACATGGTCGACAGACCACGATGCTTTGCCACAGATGCCCTGCACCTGTCGCTCCTGGGATTCCGGATACTGGCTAAGGCTCTTGCTGCCCCTATAGTGCCTTTTTTAGGCAAGGTTCAAATAACAAATTCACCACTGTAACAGGAACAGGCAAGCAAAAACTGAGGATAATGCTACTCAATGTTAGACATCTAAATCTCAAAATGCACTCACTCGAGGCACTCCTTAAAATGGAGAACATCGATATCTGTGCAGTGACTGAGACCTGTTTCAAGGCTCCAGAGAGCACCCCTGCACTACCAGGCTATAACTCATACCTCACTTTTCGGCCATGTAACCTGGACAGAAACACCAAAGGCGGAGGTGTGTCCATATTCATTAAGGATATCCATACTTCCAGGCTAGTTGCTCAGCATAATGCATCTGAGGTTATCCAAGTGCAACTAACTCTGGGCAAAACTGCAATCCAAATTGTAGCTTGCTACAGATAACCTACCATGCCCCAGGATTCCCACTCCTCTTTTCTTGATATACTGGAAAATATTAGGGTTCAACCAAACACCCTAATAATGGGTGACTTTAACTACCCCCACCATTAACTGGGAAAACTACTTGTGTACCAACTCCTTAGCTCAACGCTTTCTGGAATTCATAAACTCCAATGCCCTGGATCATCTTATCCACACCCCCACCAGGGGCAACAATATCCTAGACCTAGTCATTACCAACATGAGTGACCGGTGTTACACACCTGAAGTCAACTCCTCATTGGTCCGATCCGACCATAAGCTAATCACCCTTGATATCCACATCCCGCCCCCACCCCCCATTAAGGAAACCAGGGTACAAAATTTCTCCAAAGCCAACTTCATGCTTCTTAAGACAGAAGTGGTGAACTTCATGACACCCATGTAGATGGAGAATACAACTACAACTGCTGAATCCTACACAAATGCACTCTATAAGCACTTACACGAGTGCATGGATCGTGCTATCCCAAACAGAACCAAGATGCTATCCTCCAAAAAAAGGAAGCCAATCTGGTGGACCCCTGCCATAAACAAATTGTACAACAGAAGGAAGAAACTGTTGCAAAAGAGTAAAATCCCATGAGTGGAGAAGCTCCCTGGTCAGCCTCAGTAAGAAGCTGAGATCCCTTATAAGATCCTCCAAAGCTAGCTACGAAAACAAAATCGCCACTAATTCTAAGGACAACCACAAAGCATTCTATAGCTATGTCAAGAATCTCAGTGGCAACACCCAGATCTGCTCTGAGTTACAGCACAACAGCACGAAACTTACAGAACCAACTGATATTGCCAACATCCTGGTAGATAGGTTCAGTGCTAACTTTACCCCCCCCCCACCCACTAAAGGGCCCATATCTATACAGGAAGAATGCACAACTATGCAGGTAAAAGCTGCACTCTCTAAAGCCAAAAACACAGCATCCATGGGACCGGACAACATCGCAGGCTGCGTTTTACACAAACTTTAGAACGAACTGGCTCCCCACTTAAGCACCATGTTCAGTAATAGCCTCGCATCAGGCTTTGTGCCCACTGAATGGCACACAGCAACATTTATCCCACTCCACAAAGGCAGAGCCACCACTGATCCCGGGAACTATCGACCTATTAGCCTGATGAGCCAGGTCTGCAAGGCCATGGAACGTATCATCTTGGAACTCAAACAAAGACATTGGTAACCTCCAAACTCTGGATCCCACCCAGTTCGGGTTTATGAAAGGCAGATCATGCCTCCTGAACCTGATCGACTTCTTTGAGGCAGTCACTAAAGCTGTAGATGAGGGTAAGGTGGTTCACACAGCCTATCTTGACCTCGCCAAGGCTTTCAACACCATCCCCCATTCTGGAATTCTAGCTAAACTCACTAAACTAGGTATAAATTCCTACATCGCAAGATGGGTTGCCAACTGACAGAACCCACACTGTAAAAGTTGTAGACTCCAAATCTGACCTCAAAGCAGTGACAAGTGGAGCACCACAGGGTTCCATCCTGGGACCTCTCTTGCTTGGTATCTACTTCTCTGAAGTACAGGCTAACACAGAAGGCCTCTGGCTAATGAAGTTCACAGATGACTGCAAACTAGGAGCCATAGTCAAGTCCCCAAATGATGTGGACATCCTACAGAAGGGCCTCGCTGAGACAGATGCCTGGTGTCAGAGCCATGGCCTTAAGCTCAATGCCAAAAAGTGCAGTGTCATCCCCTTTGGTAAAAACTCTGTACCCATGAACTACCACATAGGCAGCAATCTACTTAACACCAAATGTGTGATAAGAGACCTTGGGACCCAGGTGGACAGTAGTCTCTCCTTTGATAGTCACATCACCACAGTAGTCAGGAAGTCCTTCTACGTGGCACACCTCATCATAAAAGGGTTCTCATCCAGGAAAAAAGAGGTCATTGTTCCCCTCTACTCGACACTCATTAGACCCATTATAGAGTATAATGCCGTTTTTGGAATGTACCTCACAAGACATCTGCAGCAGCTGGAAAGGTCACAGAAGTACCTCACAAAGAGGATTACTGGCCTCAAACAAATGCCCTACACTGACCGCCTCAAAAAACTCCAGCTTTACTCCATAGCATATCGCCTACTCCGATGTGATCTCTGCCTAACATATAAAGCTATGTCAAACCCAGAGCTGTTGGACATGCTACACCTAAAGAAATCCCTCCGAGCTACATGCTCTAGGGACCTAAACCTTGTTACCAGAATAAACAGGACATGCTGGAGGGATAGATTCCTGTCCCAGGGACTTCTCATACTCTGGGACAGGCTACCCATCTATGTCAAGCAAAGTTCTTCATTAGCACTCTTCAAGAAAAATCTTGATGAGTGGATGAGAAATAGGAAATACACCCCGGGGATCACTTCTGTGTCTCTGCTTGACAGTGGCACAGGAAAATAACTTTCTTGGGTGGCGTAAGCCAGGGAACCTTTTTGGCTAGGCTTACGTAGGGCCTTGGGCCGATAGCCTAGTACCTACCCATGAACCTATGAACTACCACAGCATTTTTTTTGCAGGGGACAAGCACCCTTTTACTTTCATATCTGTGCCACCTCATACAAAGTTTGAGATCACTCAGCAGTGAAAAAGAGCATATTCACAATCCCCACTTGACCGTTTCCTTTTCTCATAAAATTGTAGTTTTGTTTTCTGGCAAATCACTGGCAGATCTTTGAGGAGTAAAGACTGAAGTCAGAAAATAATCATGGCAGATTGCAGGCTTTGGCAGCAGATGTGATTTCATTTTCAAACCACAGTCTTTCAGGAAATTCATGCTAGGCAAAATCTGTTATTTTGTCAACATTCTAAGTTTGGAAGAGCAATATTTAAGAAGTGTCACTATTTTTATGCCTTGCGCTTAGCGTTGTCGCCTCACAGCAAGAGGTTCTCTGGTTTAATTCTCAGCTGGAGTGCCTTCTGTGTGGAGTCTTCATGTCCTCCCTGCAGTTGAGTGAGTTTAAAGACATGTAGGTAGGTGCGTGAGTGTGTGTGCGCCTTCTGTGAAAGTTGGGTGCCGGGCTGGCAACTCAACACCATAAAAATCCACTGGCAATCAATAGCAGACCAGTGATCCACTGTGACTAACCAGGAAATGCTGAAAAAAAGACTATTTTATGCCTTTGTTTTGTCTACTGTCCTGACCTATTCATCAGTTTTGTCTGCCAGGCAAAGACAGAAAGGATTTTCTGTGGCCGCTAAGGTTAGTAGGTCACAGGTATCACCCCTCCCCAAAAGCTTTGGAATTTATTATGCACTCGAAGTATATAAAAACATTGGTTTTCACACTTCCTAATTATGGTTTTCTGTTTGTGTGTTTCCCCAAGTATATTTACAGATGCTTTTGTTCTGGTTATATTTTATGTTACTAAATATTAGTGTAGAAGCAATTAATTTTATTTTTATAAAAGTCAGTTGTATTTTAGTTTTTCACAAGTTCAAAGTTTGATACAAGTTCAAATATTACTATTAATAATTCTGTTTATTTTGTGTTTAATATTTTTGTTGTTTTTTCAGTTTGCGTTTAAAAGTTGGCATCCCACAATTCCACTGGAGTGGGTGGAGATGCATAATTATGTACGCAGATTTTATGTTAATCAGCATACCGATTTTTGGCCAGTTGTACCTATTTTTCATAGGCCTTTGTACATATTGTTTATGATTCCAGGTGGAGAGGTATGTTTCTATTAATGTTTAAAATTTTACTGGGACCCAAATATAGTTTTACCTCAGAATGGTCTGAAAATTATAATGGCTGAATAATACAGTTAATTACACAGAACTAAGAAAACAAGCTTAAAAATATGTTCTAGATCTAAACTATAGTGTGTGGGTACAAGAATAGTAAGAAAAACTTAGAAAAAAGACCGAATATATCAATTAAAATATGGGTTTACATTTTATGTAAAAATTCTGGAAACGCGTTCAAAGTCTTTGCACTGGATTTTTTAGCACCTTATTTATAACAGCATTCCTGCCATTTGCTATAATCAAATAATATTTATAAGCTTATGTAGCAGTACAGCCAAAGATCCTAGAGCCATAAGCTGATTCAAATGAGGAGTGTATGTGTTACAGAAAAATAGGTTTGTCCAACTAAAGGAAGCTAAGAAGTGCAAAATTAATGTAAGCATGTAAAAATTCTCCTCTGTATGCCAGTATGCAATAAAACAACTGAAAAGAGTGACCAGAATGGCTCTGCTTAACTTATTTTTGAAGTCATCTGCTACTATAAAAGTAGTAAGCCATATCTTACTGAACAAATCCTACTGATTTTGCATTATACCAGTCTCCTGAATTATGGCAGTGTTTACATCAGAATAATAAATAAAATGTAAAAAATAATTTGTATACCTCTAAATTTCCTATTACAAAATCTTATAATGGCTCAAGAAATACAGAGTAGTAGCCAGCTTTTTTAAAACTTAGCTGCAAATTTTGTTACCCATTTTAGGCACTCTGTTTACGTCGTCCTCAGCTGCTCTGCCTTCACTGCCATACTGAAGCATTGGTCACACGACTGTTTTGTACACCTAACCTTTCAGCTTCTTTTTCATTCTTCTGTTGTACACGACCCCCCTAACCCCATCAATTGACTGCTGCACTTCTCATTCTAGGTTTCATCTCCTCACTCAGATTTCCCCTCTCCTCAACCACATTCCCAGATGTTTGAAGCTGTTAACCTGTTCTATTTTTCCTTCTATCTCATTTTTCTGTTTCTTCTAATTTCCTCTATTTTCTGCCATGAACACCATCTTGTCTGTACTCAGATTCATTAAGCCATGTGCCCTCGGTTTTTTCATTCCAGTCTCCTATCATTTGCACATTTCATCATTCATCATTTGAAGTTTCATGTTATAATCTTCTTGTAGTGCCACATCGTCTGCACACAGCACTTTTGTTGATCTGTTCCCTCTAAGCAGACTGCTGATGTAGTCTGTCACAAGTATGAATGGGAATGGGTTGAACACTGAACCATGATGTGCGCTCACTCCCAGCAGGAAGACAGTATTTGTGTCAGCAGATCCTTGTACATAGCCTGCATTAATTCTACCAGTGTTTCCAGAAGTTGTAACCAATGCAGGCCTACTCAAATCAGTTTTCATGGGACCTTGTCATATACTTTCTCCATATCTAGCAATGCCTAGTTGGGCTCTTTCCTCATCTCTCACTTCTTGCCCACATCTGTTTCACTGCAAGCATTATGTCAGTTGCATTGCATCGTGAAAACAATCTCAACTGCTCATCTGCCACCTTACTTTTTACTATTTGATGTACTCATTTATCAGTCACGCTCTCCATGTCCTTTGTACAGTGTGACAGGAGTTTGATCTCTCTCTGATACATACAGTTGTGAATGCTCAGCTTGTTCTTGTACACTGGAACTACAGTGGTCATCTGTCATATGGGCAATGCCATTCTGTCCATATCGTGAGGAGTACCCTCAGAAGTCGTATCTATCCCAACTAACCTGACAACTGGATAATATCTGCTGAGACTCCATCTGAGCCTGGCACTTTAACCGGACTGAGTTCTCCTTAGTGCACTTTGTACTACTTCCAAGGAAGCTGCCCCTTCCTCTTCTCACGCGCCTCTGGATGAACAACTTCAGTAGTGTTTTCTTCATTCAGAAGCTTCTTGAACTCCTTTTACCTGTTCTTGTTATCTTCTAAGCTGGGGAGCAGATTGCAGGTGGCATTCCTTATTAATAGTGATGGCTGACTATCTTTCTGCCATTGCCTTACATAGATCGAGCTTCTTTGTGCCATTACCTGGTCACACTCTAGAAGCTAGTAGAGGTTCTCTGACACCATGTTCTTTGTCACTGCAACTCCTCTCTTAGCCTGCTGGATAGCCAGCCAGTATTTCTTCTTAGTCTGATGCATCATTTATATACTCCACTTCTTCATGAACAACTCCGTTTTTGATAACTTCCTGGACTTCTGCATTCCACCACCAGCTTTCATTATGTACCTTACATACTCACCTACTTCAATAGCAGATCTATACTATTGTATTCACATGTGCTGTTTTGGTACACTGCCTTTCTTCTTCTTCTGTCCCCCCCATTTCTTTTTCTGCGGTATTTATGCCATGAGGATTTCCGACCATTTATTTCCTTACATTCATTTTCTAGATCTTCAGCAGAGTCTTTGTTGGTCTTAGATCCGTCTCTAACCATTGCTTGCAGTTGACTGCGGCCAAAAGTGGTTTATGCTGGCGACAACCATTCCACTACGGATGACTCTGCAATGTCTGATTCAATCTCCAATACCCTTTCTTTACTAGAAGGAAATCCACCTGGATCCAGGGTTCCAGGGAAGTAAACAGGGATCCAGAGAAGTAAACAGGGGTCCAGGGAAGTAAATAGCGTGGGAAGAAATAGCCAGGGAATTGTTATGGCTTGGCTTGTATAGGCCCTAGGGCCGATAGCCTAGTCCCAACCTATGAACCTATGAGCCACTCCTTTATGTGCTCTTGTGATGGTCACTCATGGAGAGCAATGTGTTGGCCATCATTAAGTAATTTGATAGACAGAAGTCCAGAACAGCATCATCATTACTCCTGTTGCTCAAACGATGTGGAACCAGGCATCCTGATATCTTGTTCTGCCTTTCCTGATAAAAGCCGTCAGGTCACCCATTAAAAAGACTGACTTAACTGGGCCTTCTTTATTGAGAAGCTTTTAAAAAAGCTCCCTTTTACTCAGCATCACAGCTCTGGTGGGGAGTATGAGCTGGGGTCAGGAAGGCTGCTCCAATGGAGTCTGACTGCCATGGGCCCGACACAGACTTAGATGACAGTGGTAGTGGTCTTCAGAAGATTCGCTCTCAAAATGACTCCCATACCTTTTCTAGTCCTTCCCCACCTGAGTAATAGAATCTGGATTTCAGGCCTTCAGACTTCGCTGAACTGTCTTGCTACTCTGTCTTCAGGATATAAAGAATCCTTGCCATCATATCATCCACTTCTAAGATGTCCTCTCAATGAACCCATATTCAGTGTCACAATCCTTAGACCAGTCCAGCTTCCACTCAACACAGCTATCCCAGGTAACCTGCCTAATATAGGCACCTTTATCCATCTGCTTCTGATTACTTGACAGGTCAGGTAATCTCTTGAGGAGTCTGACCTCAAGCTGTTGCTTTTAAATATCCACTGCAAAAACTGGCTTTTTTCATAGCTTCTCCATATGTCTTACACAAACTTCTTTGCCTAACAGTTCTGCCCTTGCCTCTTTGTGCCAACTGTTAGGCAAATTTCTGATTGCTTATATCATGAAATAGCATTAATATTTTAAAGATGCAGGCAGCTAAAGCTGTTCTTTCCATTTGAGATTAAAAATTGCCTCATCCAGTGAGAATGCTTAGATTTGATTCACTGTAATATAGCGTTCAACCATATTAATGAAAAATGTAATTCTGTCTGAATCTGGTTCAGTGTCTACATATCTGATTTCGTAACACACACAGCACGTACCTTAAGGGAATATCAAGTAGTTTACACTTCAGATGGCAGAAATTAAATTCCTTAACTCTGATGTTGAATGACAAACAGTGAGAAAATTAATGCTTTTTTTCTTTTTTAATTTCTCCAAGTCTTTTGGGTTTCTAATACCATGATGGGAATGGATCCCCATTCCTAAGTCAAAGTATGATTAAAGTTCATGAAATTAGTATTGTTTCAGTCTTTGATGTTAAAGTGTTATTTGCAGCACCTGCAGTGTGGTCAGCAATGACTCTTTCTACAATTTGCATGTAGTTACATATCTAAGTACATGTAAATTCTTTTTTTTTTTTTTTTTTTTTACAAGACCCTGTTGCTTCTACTACTTCTGGTACTGTCTGGGTATCCTTCTTCCAAACTAATTTCTGCCTGCAAATCCTGGTATTTTATGACTCTGTCTACATCAATTCCAGTGTACAGTTTATACATCATCGGAAGGCAAGTTATTGGTCTATAGTTTTTAGGATAGCTTGCAGGTTTGCTGTTAAGTAGGAGTATTGTTTTTCCAGTTAACCAGGCTGGTGTCTGTTCAGGGTGTGCATATAAATGGTTCTTGCTCATGACTAAATCTTCATATAAAGATGTTATTATTTTTAGTCAGAAGTTAGGTACTGCATCTGGGCCTGGGGTTTTCCAGTTTGGAAGTTTTCTTAACTTTGTTTCAATCTCTCTGGACGTTACTTCATCCCATTTCATATTCTCTACATTTGAACTTCTTATTCTTTCTTTTACTTCTACACAGTTATCATCTTTGTTTTGTTCCACAGGACCTTCATAAATATATCTCCAAAATGTACCTATTTCTTTTCTGGTGGTGTTTAATTTCCTTTTACCTTGTTTCCCAAATCTCTATAAAACTTTGTTGGGCCATCAATGCATTGCTTATTTTGTATTTTTCCTTTATATTTATCTGCACATCATCTAAGTTTTTCTGCCTGTGCTGATATTTTTAATTATTTGCGATATTGCACGATAGATCCTGACGTGTTCTGATACTGCACATTGCTTTTATCATGTCTATCTTTCTGAGTATTTTTGTTGATCTATTCCCTCTTCTATACTCTTCTAACAACTTATTGTCTTAATTGCTCTATAGCTTTCTCTATTAAATATTTCCATGATGGCATTCAATTTCTCCCCTTCCTTTCTCTTGCGACTGTGTTTTTGTGGTAAAGACTTTATCTGTTATTAATTTAGCTGCACAGTAATATATCCTGTTTACTTATGTTACATCACATGAACCTCTATAGACAGTCCTAATTACTGTGTTCATCTGTTTAATCAATCTTCTAACTTTTTGGGTTTTATTGACTTTCTGTAGTCTATTTCTTTCATTGATCTTAATATGTCTGTCCATCTCTGTTAAATCAAGCAGCTCTTCTCTTAGATCATTTTCTTCTAAATTGAGAGCACATTATTTGTTCTCCATTTTCTGTGGGCATTCTATAGAAAGTTCCATAGCATCTTCCTGTGGCACATTCTCTTCAGTTTCATCCTGTGTCATCCGTTGCTCTTTAATATGTGAACTCACTGGCCTATTACTCCACAACATTGACTGCGTCAGAGTTGCCCCAGTTTTCTGTTACACCCCTTGCTGTGCAACTCTAACAGAACATTTGGACTAGTTTCCTATGGAAGGCTCCAAAGTATCTTCATGTGGCAACTGATAAGATGTTTTTCACTCCACTTGTTTCTCCATAATTTGGGGATCCATTGCTCTTTCCCTGTTTTCGGAGTTAGATTTTCTACACTATATCCTTCACTTCGCAGGTACTCCATAACCTCAGCTTCTATTTTTTTTTAACTTTTCCATTACTAATCCTCTTTTCCACTTTACCTCTTTATTTTCTTATTTTTTTGTATTGCAAAATTTTCCATTTCTGAATGCCTTTCCCTGTATTTCTCTTCAAATATGTTTGGTGCTGCTCTTTTTGTACTGATTAGTTTTGCTTTCTCATTTGCATAAATATTACACCATATTAAATCTCTTTCTTCCCCATGTCTAGATTTCTTCAGATGTCTCCTGTTTCTCCTTACTTTGGGGACTCATTCCATCAAGCTGTGATGCAACTAACCTGTGTTAGACTTTCTACACTAAATCCTTCACTTCGCGAGTATTCCACAAATTCAACTTCTATTTTTTTTTTAACTTCTACTGTACTAATCTTCTGTTCTACATTCCCTGTTTGTGATCTTTTTTCTTATTGTAAAATTTTCCATATCTAGATCCCTTTGCCCGTATTTTTCTTCGAATATCTATGGGGCTGCCTTTTTTTCTGTTGATTAATTTGGATATCTCCTTTGCATAAATACTGCACCATATCAGATTTCTCTTTCCCATATCCATATTTCTTTTTTATACCTTTCAAAAGTCTCTCGGTTTTGTTCTATATATTTTTTACACGTCCACAGATGCTTGTTTTTCCAAATGGATCAAGGCTTCTTGGTCTATATAATGTTTTTCATAAATCTGTTGCATTAATGAACATAAATTTTTATTTGAAGCTTCTGACAGTTTTTCTTGTGGAAGTATTTTTCTTTTCTCTAATTTCTCTCAATCTTTTTGTATATCCTCTGTCTGGAAATTCTGGGCTTCTCGCATAATAGTAACAATACACAATTTCTTTCTTATTCTCAATAGTCCACTCTATTGTCTTTATGGCTCTTTTTTGGCCTATCAGTTTTTGTGATTTTTGTGGACTGCTACTTCCTTCTACAACTGGGGGCCATCCTCCTCAAGGGCTTGGTCTAGCCCCATTGTAGAAATATTTCCATATCTGAGGATTCTACACTGTCATTTTTTCCAGTCCTGGCACCAGTATGCCTCTCAAAATTGGGCACTTTTTTTACCCTGAGTCTTGTGCACCCAGCTATCTTTTTTGTTTTTTAACCTTATTCTGTCCATGATATAAGCTATATAAAATACAGCATATATAACAGTGTCGTCTTGGTGAAATTTTGTGAAAGACAGGGTCCACCTTATGAAGGTACTCACCAAGACTTGAGGATGAATAAAATTCCATCAATACTACTCTCCTTTGCTTGCTGACCTCTCTCTCCATTTGGACCAATACAGGCATCTACATGTTTTCTGTACAGCAGTTCTGCTGCTCCTTTATATATTTAGATTTGATAAACAGAACTTGCCTGAAACCCTCTCCCAATGCATCTTTACATACAATAGTTAAGAATATAATACAAAAGTCTGTATCTACAAAATGCAATACATACTTCATTTAAAAAATATTATAATTGTTAATGAATACCACATTACTATATGAAGTTCATCAACCATTCCTATCTTGTTCCAGCAAAAAGTCTACTCCTTCTAATTTTACTCAGTTTGATATTTATTTATTAATACCACAACTTTTTTATTTCACCTGTGTAGGATTTCTTACAGTTTGTGATGCTTACTGTGTCATTAGGTATCAGAACTGTTTTACTATTGTAATGTGCATAATCATTCCAATACTGAGTAGTTTCTTAAGTTTCAAAATATTCTTAGAATTTGACAATGATAAAATCATCCTGATGCACAAAGAATGGTTATAATAGCATTTCTGCCCATCATAAACAAAACAAGACTGCAATACATCATTCCATTAATGTTTCATCCTACATCACTGCAATACATCATTCCGTTAATATGTTGCATCCTACATCACTGCAATACAACATCATTCCATTATGTTGCATCCTACATCACTGCAATACAACATCATTCCATTAATATGTTGCATCCTACATCACTGCAATACAACATCATTCCATTATGTTGCATCCTACATCACTGCAATACAACATCATTCCATTAATATGTTGCATCCTACATCACTGTGCATCTTTCTAAACCTGTGTTGCCTTTCTCCTCATAGGCTTTCTTACTACTGGTTACTGATAACTGAATGTGTCTCTATACACAGATGGTATGGTCCTGATTAGGTGTAAATACTCCATCTCTGCAGTTAGCACTCTGCTCCCTCCCAAATCAATAACTGGTCTCAAAAGAAGTTGCTTAGGACTAACTACAGCAACAACAAAACAAGGCATTTTTACTGTTTTACACCCTTGACAGAGTGGGGCAGATTACTGTTCACTCACCCAAAGTAAACAGACAATTGTCTCATCTGAAGAACTCTGAAAATATAATTTCAAGTACATTAAGCTATGGATAGATTCCATGCTTACACGTTTTTCTTTTATTTCAGTCACAGTTGAAGCAAATTCTAGGTCCATGCTACCTACCATTATTTCACATCTCTTTCCTGATGCTATTTTTTTGTGATAAAGGCATTTCCATTCCCAGTGCTGAATATGCCCTTCACATTTTCTACTATTGCCATAGACCATTTCTTACAACAAAAGCTCCTAAGGCAGACATTCATTTTGCTCTCATTTCACAGGTAACATCACTGCACCACCTTAATAAGAGCAAAGTGGTTACCTGCAACACTCTGGTCTTGGCATATTTAATTTAACCTTTAGCTACTGCCTTATCTACCTGAAAGGTGTCCTTCTACATACCTATCAAGATGCTGCATTTCTCTTTTGTCTTTCTGTTATCACTTTCCATTTCACTTCGCAGATTGAAAAATGGAACTGAGTAAATCTAAACACACTGATAGAGCAGTAGTGGGAGAATATTTATCTCTGAGCCTAAGAACTTGCCTTAGATAGCATTCCCCTGCTAACTTCTTCAGACCTATAAGCTGTGATGGCAGTGGGTCTGCTTCTGTTCTTTCCATTTAATTTATTCATCAGTTTCAATTTGATTTTGTTGTCTCGTGTTGGTAACATATCAGGATTTTCAATAATGATCAAGTATCCTTTTTCCTATGCTACATTGTTTATGTTCCCTAGGGTAAGGCTGAATATATACTTTTTTTGCATTGACCAGTTTATTTAGTGAAATGTTAAGTGGGAGAAAGATAGATTAGACCCTGACAATTTATTTATTTATTTTACATTTGTTAACTGGGATAGTCCAACTGAGTTTTTGGCTCATTTTCAGTGGAGACCCGGGGAGAAAAGCTCCTCAGTGAGTTTAAAAAATTTAACAAACAGTTAACAAAATATCATTTACAATCATCTGAAAATTACATTAGGTTACAATGTCATATAGAAGGAATAATGCCTTCATAATTCTTGTTAGGTTATATACAGCATGTATGCAAAAAATAGCATTGAGATAAAGTGGTTAAAACCAGTGAGACAGAGAGGTTAAAGTTTGTAATGATAGACGGGGAGGAGAGGAAATTGAGGGAGGGTATAACTGAAAACAACAGAAGGGAAGGAAGTAGTGGGAGAACAATGAATAAAAAAGGGACAACTGGTGTAGGGAGGGGGATTCGAAACGTCAGGTACAGAATGCCTCTTCACTGCTAGAGCCAAAACCTATGTGGCAGTCTGTACAGCACAAGCTAGATTTAGTTTGTCTTACCTTGACACTACAGTGCTGGTTCAGTAAGTGGACTTCCTGAATGGGGAGTTGTCCTTCGAGACAGACTTGAGCAGATGTCAGTCTACTCACAAGCTCCCAGCTGCAAGTTTCACAGCTAGAGTATGTACCAGAGAATGGGAGGGAGGGGTTACAATATAACTATACATTGCCAAAAGAAAACCGGATTCTGATGGAGGATGATGTTTGTGCATGTCCCTAGCAGATATTCAAAGAATTTGGCTTTCTTATAGACTGTGGGTAAGGTGCTTGATACAATATTACCTAGTGACCATTTCTACTGAGAGATTTCAGCACTCATATGTAGAGGAATGAAGATACCAGGACTACGAGAAACAGCCTGTTTGACTGTATCCCCAACAGAAAACTTATGTCAGACTACTGTGCTCTTAATGAACTGTCTTATAACAATAATAAATAGATAACACTGCTCAGATACAAACTCTACTAATCACTCAGCTCTACTAAATATTAAGCTTTCCTGGTCACAAGCATTTAATTCCCAGTACATTAAGGAATCAGTTTCTTAATCTTGAGGACAATTTCAAAAACACTGGTGTTAGCAGATAAAGTTGATAGCAGTTATCACAGGTCTTTATATAGTACCAAACAATTCTTTCACCCATCAACTCACAGCAAATATATACATAGCAATATTGTATATCTCCAGTGAAGTGCCTATCCCCACAAAAATTGTGCTCTGCTTTTCCTTTATCCGTCCCCTTGTTATGTGCCTCTGATTGCCATACTCCCAATCTACTCTCCTATACTGTCTTCTTTCATGGAACCAGTAAGTGTCCACGTGACTGAACACAAGACAGCAGCCAGTGAGGTATGAGAAAAACTGCTCTGCCACAGTATACCTATCCACACAAACTGCACTGCCACAGTATACCTATCCACACATATAATCTGCACTGCCAAAATATACCCTTCCACACAAACTACAGTGCCACAATATACCCATCCACACAAACTGCACTGCCACAGCATAGCCATCCACACAAACTACACTGCCACAGCATAGCCATCCACACAAACTACACTGCCACAGCACAGCCATCCACACATATAAATTGTACTACTGATTAGTCTGCTCTGCAGGACTGAAGTGTTGGATCAAATACTCCAGACACTATGGAACTATACCAGGCAAAATGAAGGATCAATACCCAAAAAAACTGTTGTACTTGAAGAAGAATAACAGCAGGGACAGATGCAAACAATACACTCCACTGCAGTGTGGAAAAGAAACATGTTCAAACCAGAATCAATGTGACCTGAAAACGATTCTTTTGCCCAAGTCTCTTTTAAAACTGCAGACAACAGAACAGTGAGATCCATACATTATCCATATATCTTAACATATTTTTGCACAAATATTTTTTAAAAATCCATCCTGATGTGTCACTGCATTTAATTTATACCAAATATAGTCCCTGATATGCGTATTTTTACAAATATAAACTTCAAGGCTGGAGCCATGGAAAAACAACGGACAATATATTTTCTCTTTACTTACTGCATGCATCCATGAATATCAGCAACCACCCCCACTGGAAAGTGAAACAATGCAGACCATTAAGAAAGAAGATACATTTCATATAATTTTGATAATCTCTGTATCATTAATAAGAAAACAAAAGCACCACTGACTGTATGCTACTTTTTATATGCCTCATGCATGCTGATTAATGCAATATATACCCTCTTATCATAAACATTACATTAGAAAAAAATGCTGGAAAACAAACACAAATAAAGAGCAGAATCAAGTACTTTTACTTTGGTGCAGCAATACTTTTGTTATGCCCTTAAAACACAGGATTAGCATCGACATTTTGGAACAAAATATCTTGAGACAAAAAAATGCGGCAGCAAGAGACTGCAGTAAATACTAAGTCATACATAAACAATCTGTATTAACATATGGCAATGTTAGAGACAGAAATGGTATTCTGAAATGTGCATTAAAACCGTAAGATCAAAGATAAGCAGATGTTTGCAGTGTTAGTAGTGCAAAAGGTAGCATATTTGGCTTTGGTGCAGAAGGCTGTGGGTTCTACTCTCACACCATGCAGATGGGTTGTTGCTGCTGCAGTGCAGTATAAGGAGTGCTGCATTATGGACTGTGTTGTCCTTCAGACGAGATACTGAAGTGGGACCCCGTCTGCCTACACTAATGGTAGGTGCTGTGAGACCTTTAAAGATGGATTAGCTAAGTGTCAGGGTTAGAGTGAGAACATAGCTGAGAAAAACTCAGGTCCTCCAATTTGTGTTCAATAGACTTCTAATGTGCAAAGTATTGTGTGTGAAATAGCAATAAATAAATAAGCAGTATCTGTAATGTTGTATTTCCAAGTGGCCTAATGGATAAGATGCTGGCATCCTAAAGAAAGGACTGTGGGTTTAATTCCATCAGGGGTGGTGTAATCTTGTACTGGCTTGCTGAGAGGTTGGGTTAATGGTTAAGGTTTTACCTCAGAGGCCCAAGATACAGGGTTTAAGTGAGACTTCTCCTATGGCACTTGTGACTAATACAATGCTCTCTAAATTGTGTACTTAGACAGGCAAGAGGTTTGATGCTCAGCATGGGAAGCTTGCTTCTGGGTCTTTGTGTGAGTGTGTGTGTGTGCGTGTGTGTGTGTGTGTGTGTGTGTGTGTGTGTGTGTGTGTGTGTGTGTGTGTGTGTGTGTGTGTGTGTGTGTGTGTGTGCACGTGTGTGTGTGTGTGTGTGTGTGTGTGTGTGTGTGTGTGTGTGTGTGTGTGCGCGTGTGTGTAATACTTGTTGTATCCACGTCTCCTGAGGTGTCACCAGTCATTTTTTATTTCATGTTGAAACAATCATTCCCTGACTAAAACAGAAGGAAGCTTTGACATTCTGTAAACCTTGTTGATACTCTTAACTCTAAATTAGCCATCAGTACTCACTTGAATATGTAACTGTGATAGCGGTAGTATCCAAGGCTCCTAAACCCAGGTGTCATAGGCACTGCAGAACTGCTTAGCAACACAATATGATCAAATAATAAAATAATGATGAAGAAAACTAAAACAGTCCAAAATATCACCAAATATATATTAATGTAGTACTTACATTTAAAGCTTTGTCTCATTATAAATAAAGAATTGTTAAAGGACCACCAGATAATTCAGTATGACATAAGGATTCTGTCAGACCCCTGTCCAGTTGACAAGGCTGGAAAGTTAAAATAGTACAGCTTGGCAGGGTTGCTGTCTCAATCTACAAATGAATCTAGATGCACAGCTGGTTAAAGATATGTAATTTTTTCAGTGTTTTCTTAGACAAGAAGATAAGATGAACAGCTGCTTTCCCAACCAATTTATGCAGCTATAAACTGTATGCTTAAATGTTTTTATTCATTTCTGTGTACTGCCCAGTTTCAAGTCTGTATCACTGGAAACTGTAACAAGAACAGACAGAAAACTAGTGTTGCTGCAGTGAGAGTTACTAACCTTGTTTACATTTCCAAGTGTTTGTTTCACCATTGCTCTGACATACACGTTTGCAGCAGGCAAGCTAGAATGTCCTTGGTGGGTTTCACAGATATTCAGAACTTGTCCAAGAGAAGGTCTTCTTTTGGCAATGTCATCACACATAGCCAATAGCAAACTATTAAGTTGATCGCTTAACTGGATTGGCTGGGAAGAAAATATTGAAAACAGCATTACTTCAGTTTAACGTCAGTCAGCAAAACTAAAACCTTGGTGTTGTCTAAAACTGCAAAACTATATATCATTACTGCAGTACATGTCATTCAATACGTTTTCATTAGCTTCCATATAATTTACCACACAATCCATTTTTGAGATTTCTAAATCTCCAAAAAATAAAAACTACTGATGTATCAGTAACACTGCCAGCTGGCTAACTTAGTTTTACTACTTATATTAGAAAGTCTAGTTATTGTTTAAATCTCATAACACATCAAACCTGTAGTGAGCTTATTATGAAAAACCACTGAAATATAATTTATTTATGCTTTACTGATCCAGTAAGCCCCACTAGGCAGTGTCTTTTCAGGGGAGACATGAGGTGGTTCTCGTACTAAATACTGAAATTTGGCCAGGAAACTGGTGACATTCACAAGGGATGTTGCAGAGTAATTTCTGGTGGACAAATGGTTTGGGGGCTTGGGGACTAGGTGACATGATGGACAGAACTACAGTGGAGAAACATATGCAGAAAGAACTTGAGAAGGAGCAGAACCAGCAGGTTTATGCAAGTGAATTGCAAAATGTGCTCAAGAATACCCCGCTAGTGGATTTATTGGAATAGTCAGAACAGTGTGACAGTAGTACAACTTCAAATCTGAGGTAGTGGAGGAAAGGTTTCCTATTGACAATAAAGAGCTTTCCAAAAACAGCAGTGAGCTTGATCATGCAGAGAACCTGTGGCAGGAAGAAGATGCAGATTATCTGTGTGTTACAGTAAGAAAGTTAACAGCAGCAGCAGTAAACTGACACAGCTGTGCTTGGAAAGAAACCGGGAAGCACTCATATTAGTAAAATGCTTTGATTCGGTGGTCATGGATCAAACGAGCAGATAAAAACAAGACATTTTGTTTTTTATCCAAGTGGACAGTGGTGTAGATTAAGTGGAAATGGAACAGTACACCAAACAAGAATATGGGCTGTGATTTATAGGTTAAATCTTTGGGCTCTGCCATTCAAAAACATCTGGTCCATTATACATATAAGTAGCAAATCTTTCTTGGATGTTACTTTTAAGTCTTTTGGGTTGGCGGCACAAATTGTTCATTGTTTTCAACAAAAGTTTTTGTCTGTACAGTGCAGGTTTTTTTATTAGTGCAAATATGGTTGAGATATGATGACTGATGATGACAGCAGAGTGGTGATAAATAAAAAAATGAAAGTGCAAAACAGCAACCTATCACTGTCACGCAAAACCTAGCAATGACATAACTTTTTATTACTCTAAGAGCTTCAGTCGTTCATCTGACTGTTTGAGAAAAGAAAAATGAATAAATGATCAAGCTTGTATAACTCAAATCTAGTCAGCTGATAATCATAAAAAGCTTATAATTCACAAAAGTAGCTAAAATGCTCATTACACAAAATGCAGACATCAAAATTATGAAACAAGAATAAATATCACAGTGAATCTTAGAACATAAATTGTCTGGGTTTAATTTGTACATTTATTACTATAAAAACACCTTTTATGCTTAAACGGGCATTTAAACCTAGAGGATAATCAGCATTTAATTTAACTTGCCACCTTAACTCCAGATTTCCTAACCTAATCATATCACCAACCCTTATGTCTGATAAAAATCAGACTGGGTTCAGAAGCATGCTTTCTGCAATAGCGTGTTGGCTACCACAACTATGCCTTTTGGTGCAATGAGGCCCGAAGGTAATTGCCAGTTAACTACCTGGACTTTCACATCCCAAGCTGCTACTAATTTAAAAATATGCTAATGGAACTGGAAGGCTTAATGGAAAGACTGTTTCCCATAACCATGACCATGAAAGATGTATACCTCAACCAAGTCCCACCATGTGACAAACTATGGACCCCTAGCAGTGCCACCAGAGGGGATAATAGCACTCCATTCCAATGAATGACAGCCAGAGATCACAGGTGATGTCGTCAGGCCAAACAGTGTAGTACTGAACAGGGAGGTAGGCCCTCGAGACAGGTTGAGTTTGGATGGGTTGGTAGGGACCTGGCCCACTCCACTAGTACAGTCATGCCAGATGCTGCAAAAATTAAAACAGACAGATACGTATGAAACAAAAAAAAATGAAATCATATATAAAAAAGGACAGAGACAAAGTAGAGGAGAGAAACAAGTGGCGCACGGCGACTGTGGTCCCACTTCATAAGGGCGGTGCCTCCACAGACCCTGGAAATTACCGCCCCATTAGCTTGACAAGCCTTATCTGCAAAGCCATGGAGAGGATCATAATGGAACTCATAAATAAAGACATAGGGAACTTGCAGACTTTGGATCCAACTCAGTTTGGCTTTGTCAAAGGCAGATCCTGCCTCTTAAACTTGGTTGACTTTTTCGAGACAGTCACCAAGGCCATTGATGAGGAAAGGCAGTCCATACAGCCTACCTCGACCTGGCAAAGGCCTTGACACAATACCCCACTCAGGTATCATCGAAAAACTCATCAGCTTGAATGTAAACCCATACATCACAAGATGGGTTGCAAACTGGCTAAGTGACAGAACCCACAGGGTCAGAGTTGCTGGAGCCATGTCAGACTCAAAGCCTGTCACAAGTGGTGTCCCACAGGGCTCAGTCCTGGGTCCACTCTTGTTCGGCATCTACTTTTCTGAAGTACAAGCAAACACAGGAGGGTTATGGCTGACAAAGTTTGCAGATGACTGCAAACTGGGCGCCATAGTCGAAACATCTGACACAGATATCCTCCAGAAGGGCCTCACAGAAATGGATAACTGGTGCCAGAGCCATGGCCTGAAGTTAAACGCCAAAAAAATGCATAGTCATACCCTTTGGGAAAAACAAGGCTACCCCTAGCTACCATATAGGTGGCAATCCACTGAGCACAGAAAAAGTCATCAGAGATCTGGGGACCCAGGTTGACAGTAGCCTTCGTTTGACACTCATGTTGCTAAAGTAGTTAGGAAAACCTTCTATATCACCCACCTGATCATGAAGGGATTCACATCTAGATCAAGGAGGTCATCGTCCCCTGTACTCATCACTTATTAGACCTATGATTGAGTACAATGCTGCGTTCGGAATGTATCTGACCAGACACCTGCTGCAGCTTGAAAGGCCCCAAAAGTTCCTCACCAAAAGGATAAAGGGTCTCAAAAATATGTCTTATGCTGCCCGACTGAAAGAACTCCAGCTCTATTCAGTCTCATACCGCTTGCTCAGAGGTGACCTGTGCCTGACATATAAGGCCATGTCAAACCCAGATTTGATGAATATGCTTCACCTCAAAAATCTAGATCCCTCAGAACCACAAGGGCGGAGACTTAAACCTTGACACGGTTATAAATAGAACGTGCTGGAGGGACAGATTCATCACCCAGAGACTCCCTATGCTGTGGAACAAAATCCCGGTACATGTGAGGCAGAGCACCTCTCTGGTCTTGTTCAAGAGGAATCTTGACCAATGGATGGGAGATTGCAGATATACCCCAGGGATTACTTCAGCGTCACTGCTTGACAGAGGCACAGCAAAATGATAGGCATAGTTTTTATTCAAACTAAAGGGGTGGCGAAAGCCACATAACTATGGGCTAGGCTTATAAATGCCCTTGGGCAGATAGCCTAGTATGAACCTATGAACCTATGAACCTATGAACCTATGTGACCTATCAGATCTATCTTCTACTACAAAAGCAGTACCTTTGCTTGTAGGACACTTCTGATAGTTCTGTGTAAATGCATTATGCCAAGTCTCTTCATCTGACGTGCAAGTAGGTGTGCATTTTCACATTTCCTGCAACTGTGATTATGTGTCAACATCTGGACAAGTGTCATGAAACTACTGTGGGTCAAACTTCAAGCCTGGTATGTAAACTACTGGTCATGTTGACTCACTGTAGGCATTGCACCAAGAAGAAGTATGGAGCTGCATGCAACATGGCTGCAGCACAACAGACAGGTGAATGTCAGAGGAAAGTATGACCAGCAGTGACAACTGCTGAAGTGAAGCATGTGTAATATGGTGGTAGTGGAATCAGGAAATAAATGTGCTATATAAACCTTCACAGCAGAGCTACTAATGTTAATCTTTACAATTTCATGTCTGTAGAACAGCCGGGAGTACATATATGTTTTGACATCCTTACATTGCATAAATGCCTTGGTGCAGCGGATAGCGTTGCCGCCTCACAGCAAGAGGTTCTCTGGTTTGATTCTCGGCTGGGGTGCCTTCTGTGCGGGGTCTGCATGTCCTCCCTGTGGTTGCATGGGTTTCCTCCGGGTGCTCCGGTTTCCTCCCACATCCCAAAGACATGCTGTAGGTGGATTGGACTCATTAAATTGTCCCTAGGAGTGAGTGCGTGAGTGTGTGTGCTGGGCTGGCAACTCGACACCGTAAAAAACTCTACTACCAATCATGAGCAGACAGGTGATCCGCTGTGGCGACCCCTAACCGGGAAAAAGCCAAAAGAAGAAGAAAAAGACATTGCATAAATGCCCTCATGACCCTCTCTTCCACCCAAATGCAGCAGCAAGGAGTTTGAAGACAGATAGTAACTATTTTTGACACAACTTTAAATAATACTCAATCCACTATATCCTATATTAAGGACTTGTGGGATTTTAACAAAAACTGGCAGAGTTATGTACTGGACAGTCTATGCAGAACATAATTTTATTTTATTTTATTTATTTACTTCTGTATTTATTTAACATTTGTTTACAGGAAAAGTCCAACTTGGAACAAAGCCAATTTTCAGCAGAGGTCCAAGGAGAAATGCTCTAGATGCATGTATTTGAAACATTGGAGGAAACCGGAGCACCTGGAGGAAACCCACACAAATGCAGGGAGGGCATGCAGAGTCCACACAGAAGGCACTCCAGCCGAGAAATCAAACCGGAGAACATCATGCTGTTAGGCGACAACACTACTGCTGCACCACTGCGCCATCCAATTCTTATCAAAGCATTCTTATCAAAGCAGATGTTAAATATTTATATCATATGATTCCACTGGCAAAAAAAAAAACTGTCCTTACATTTAGGCATTCCAAGGTTCCACTCATATCTTCCATTTTCTGCTCCTGGCAGGCATAACTCTATTCAAGGTTTATATCCTGCCTGCAAATGTAAGTATCCAATACTAGTGTCCAATTGCTTGTATTTCACTGCTGATCTGAGATCAATATTCTAACTTAGATTCAGTCATGCATGTAATTTCAGTTGTTACAACAGAATATTCTTTACACCACTGGTCTCATTTCCACCATTTTCATCATCTACATCATTCACATCTAACTGTGTTTGTACTTCCATTGCCAGAAATATGTTGTCATCAGTCTTTCTTCTGTTTACCTAACAGTAATGTTCTTTAATTCTTTGAAAGTTCAATTTTCATGTTGTTCTTTTAGCCCCTGTCTTGTTTCTTTTTTCTACCTTCTCTACTGGAAAAGCAACATTTTCTGTAACCTTAACATATTGTGATTGGACATTGTTATTCCCTATAAGCAGGGTATTACATATTAATGTCATATCTTTCGTTATATGCAACAAAGTCTGGAACATTTGTCTTGAATGTTTTTGTACAGGTAGTTTTATATGCCAAGCAGACTCCAAATATTATTTCCTCATGCAGACGGCAAATGTTGGAGGTGTAATGGGGAAGAGTCACCTGGGAGCATACATACATTTTTCGAGTGTAATGAGATGGCAGATTTTAAAAATTCCATACAGAGTACTCTATCAGGAAAACTGGATGAGCAAATAAGTGTAACTTAGGAAATGTTTTTATTTATTTTATTTTATTTTTTTTTGAGCTAGGATACACATTTATCAAGACCAAAATTCATTCTTATATCAGAGAAAATTTTGACCACTTGCAGTTGTGCTTTCAACTGCTCATCTGATGAACTATACTGTTTTAAGTCATAATCAAGAAGTAGTTGAGAAATCTTTAAGCAAGTCTGCTTTCTGAGATCCAATCTGTAACCAAGATAATCTGTTAAGTAAACAGCTTCATGGGTTAAGGGCAAGATAAAACAACAGCAGTAACAAAGAATCATCGTGGAATAATCCTTTTTGAATTTTTATCTGATATAATAATTTGTTCTTTTTCATAACTTAATTGCAAAGAGATTTGCCATTGCTTCATGGTCCTTTAATGTAACTGATCTATGTAGAATGCATCTTATACATCTGTAAGCACTCCTTTCTCCATGAGCGTGGGATGCTGGCAAATACTTTTTTTTGTAATCTAGCCATACCATACATAGATTCTTCCCCCTTTGCAATTCTCCATTATGTCTTTATTTAGCAACAAATGATCCTTTGTGCCATATGACTTTCTATTGTTACCCTTTTGTTCTATTGCCATGATTGAGCTTTCTAAATGACTATAAAATCTATCTGCATCAATTTCATTATATAGTTTGCACATCGTCAGAAGGGAAGCTACTGGTCTATAGTTTTTAGAATGACTTACAAGTTCACTCTTGAGGAGCATCATTTTTTCTGCAGTTCACCAGGTTGGTGTCTGTTTGGGATGCATATATAAGTAGTTCTTACTCAGGGCTAACTCTGTGTAAAGATGGTAATACTTTTAGCTAGAAGTTAGGTGCTGTATCTGGGCCTGTGGTTTTCCACTTAGGATCTTTTCTTAACTTTGTTTCAATGTCTCTGGTCATTACTTCATCCAGTTTAATATCCTGCACATTTGAACTCCTTAGAGTTTCTACATTCAGCATCTTTGTTGTGTTCCACAGGGTCTTGGGTTTGATTCCAGCTTACAGCTTGTTTGAACCAAGTACCTCCTTAAACTTTCAAGTCATTCGTGTCAAAGGTACTTTAGTACACTGAATAGACTTGATTTAACAAGGAATATGACGAAATGAACAGCAAAAAAAAAAAATACAAATATGTAACACTTTATACCCCTGGGCATAGAACTAAGCAAAGGACAGATTAGAATGGTCAGGCACAAATGGTGTTTTACTGGCCTTTATTATTTCTATAGGTGTTTATTTCTAGTGTTGTGCACCATGGAGACTCATCCATTTTTGTCTTTTTCCAGCTCATTTTTTTCTGTTTTGCATGTTTCTGTCTTAGCTTAACAGCAGATCTGTTTAGTCCTTGTATGATCAATCAGTGTATGTGGCATGTATCAGACACTTGACAGTTTGCAGCATGCATGCAGTATGTGCAGCATGCTTGAGTTACAACAAATGAAGTGTATATACACGCAACATGTGCAGTAGCTGGGGCATGTTCCACTAAGAAATGCGGAGCTGCAGAATGTATGAAGTTGGGCCACATTACACAAAGTTTTATAGCTGAATTCTAAAGGATAGTAATGATGTGACTGTTCTCTTAAAAGTAAGAATCATGTTTGGAACTGTGGTCTGAGCAATTAAAAATGGCCTCAAAGGATGGAATACATTCAAACACAGAAACCAGAACTGTTGACCTTAAATCTTAATAATGGCAGCATATAAAAAAGCAGTGTAAGTGGTGCAGCAGGTAGTGTATTCATCTTTGATGCAGTAGACTCTGTGTTCTATTCCCCTACCTGGTAGATCAATTGCCACACTGCAGTGCAATATACAGGGAATGCTGCACTCCTGAGTGCACCATCCTTCAGATGAAACATTAAACCAAGGCCCCATTTGCCTGATTTGGTGGTAGCTCAGATGAGTGTAAATGATCCCACAGCACCTATCGAAAGTAAGGGAGGTTCACTGATCACCTGGAGAAATTTCCTTTATTAATATAAATATCACCTTAAGTCTCCCTTGAAAAGAGGCTACTAGTCTAGTAGGACTAACCCAGTCAACAAGGATAAATAAAGAAACACAAAGTTGTCCCTCCTTCTCAACAAAAGCTAAAATGTGCAAGGAGTCATTTTTAGCAACAGGTTAGCCTTCCTTTTTTAACTCAGAAGGAAAATGGTATATAGATTAATGATCTTATCATCACAACAACCACAAGTTAAAAATCCAGTATAGTGAAACAACCAACTGGATGGGCAGTATATTATTAAACATTGAAAACAAACTGTTGCAAGTACGAAAAACCAAGAAGAACAGACTGTGTCAAGGTAATCAAATTATTGACTTTGTTTTGATTTTTTGATTTGACTATATTATTAAACATACTTTATTAAAACAAAAAAGTATTTTCTCTAGCACTTCGACACTGTTGTCTTTACAGAGTGCAATAGTTCATTGTGAAACACTTCACCATATACATCAAGACCACTAATTACATCATTAAGTAATAAACCAATAAACCAACTAAATCAAAAATCACCAGTTAAGCTCATTATGAAGATCCTTAGGGAACATAGTATCAAATTTAAGAATGAACATTGACTCCTTTTTAAGGCGCTTACTTTTTATATCAAATAAGTCATAAAAGTTGCAATGAATTTGTTCCAAAACAGTAACTTGTAGACCCTCTACCTGCCCATTGTGATAATCCTGAAAATGTATAGCTATAGGGCTTTCTATTTTTCCATTTTTGATGTCCCTTACATGTTCCTTAACCTTAGTTGCAAAAGACCACTGTAGCACTTGTGGGCATTCATCTTCCTATATGTTTACCAAGTGTTGTATGTCTGGATTATGACTGCTGCAGTGATGGTGGTGGGGGGGGGCCTCCACACATACCCACGTAAGAGGATGTGTGTGGACAGTAGAAGAGGATTGCACACACATCATGAGGATGCCCTAGCATAGGCTTCAAATTGCTTTTGTTCTTCATGCACACTACCCTCGGCGGTTATATGACAGTTGAGTACACTATGGGGGCAGACATACTGTACTTCACATTCATGGTGTATGTCACTGACAGGGATGTTGTCAAGCTATGGCAGACATATCCACTGCTGGGCCTGCACTTCTTCCTCAGTCGAAGGGCAAAACAATGCATTTCACCACACTTGTACCCATCGACAGTTTAGTCAACATCTGTATGCTTCTGCAGTCCACAAACACAAAAGAAATTAGGAGTCCCAGATACACCTGTATTTCTACAAGGGTCTATGAGTTCAGAGTACTGTATACCCCCTGCCAAATGTCAAAGCAAAAAGAAACATACCATAACTTCCACCAGATAGACGATATTTATACATGTGGGCTCATCCACATCACGTGCGACACGTAAAACAGGTAATGTCAACAATGGGCATGTCTGTGTCTTACTGAGTTAAAGGTTTAGCAGGTATGACATGCCACCAGCTTATACATGTAGTTCCTTGATAATACTGGTTGTCATGCCTGGCTGAAGGTGATCACCACTCCAAGGGAGAATCCTTCCAAGCAGAGAATACCATCCTACTGCAGGCCAACTATGTGCATGGTTGTCAGATGATCCAAAACAAAAGATCTAACACAGTCTTCACTGTGAGTATCTAGCAGGACCTTTAATGTGAAATCAGTGATGCTGGTGGACAAAACAGGACGTACAGACAAGTTCTGGAGGATGATCTCCAATATGGCTGTACATGAAGCACCAAGGCAACTCTAGTGGTACAGGAGCAGAAGGCTAAGGATGGAGGTATGCTGATTCAGTCATCACTGACAGACATTGTGGAGCTCCTAACATCTCTGTCTGGGAGGCCAGAAAGTCCCAGTATCCATGGTGGAGTTTTGGATGTCGTTGCATCAGAAGTCAATGTTTTTTTTATTTACACAAATGTGAGCCAGTAATTTGCCATTCATTGGGCTACATGAAATTCACTGATTAGACATCAAACCAAGTAAAGCTATATTTGTTCTCTCTCATTGTTTGATTAATAAGCAATGATAAGACTGATGTATGAACTTACCACAAAGAGGAAAAAAAAAAAAAAAAAAAGAGGCCAATAAAGGAAGAAAAAAAAACAAACAAATGAAAACACGGTAGTGAAAAGTGTCAAACATTTACCTGAATGACATGCTTGCACTGGTGGGGGAACCCCAAATAAAAATATATCAAACATGCATTCAGACAATGTCTGCATGACCGAATTACTGTGTGAAAGGCATATTATTCATTGGGCTGTTGGGACTGAGAAGGTGAGTCTAGGGGATATAATAGAGGAAATCACTGCTGGTGGATATTACTGGGAGTCCCTAGTGATTCTGTGAAGAATCCTATCCTAAATAACCTATACAAAATATAATATAATGACAGTTCCTGAAGCTTTCTGAAAAGTTAGAGTTTCCTTACCCATGATTTGTTTAGTAAGGAATCACAGTATATTTTAAAGTTATTTGACTGCCTTGTTTGAAGACTACAAAATGTAGTACCGAATTACTGGTCTGGTCAGTGAAATATGAAATGGTAAAATGATCTCCCTGCATTGACTAGACCTGTGCTACAGAATATGCATTTCTAACTTTAGTAGATACACTCTGGTCAAAAATTAAATTGTTGTTTACCATTGGTGATACCATCATTAAAGATCGAATGACAATCAGCCATCTTGAATATATAAAGTTGATAGTGGACAATTGCATACCATACCTTTCAACCTGGAAAATATGGACAAAGGCCCATGAAAAGTAGGTACAACTGGCCAAAAATTAGGACGCTGATTAACATAAAATGTGCATACATAATCTTGTAACCCTCCCACTCCCATGGAATTGTAGGATACCAACATTAACATTGAACTCATTGAATGACAAATAATGGCAGACATTTGAATTGCAGACTTAATATCCTTCTGAAAATATATAATAATGCAAAATCTTTTATTCTAGCAACTATTCAAGTTTACAGGAGCAACATTTAAAATCTGTCCCTATTTTGGGGCCTTTGTCCCAACATTATTTTTGGCTTTGCCCAATTTTTTTTGCTCTGAGAGATTGAGAGGTATGTTACCTTTACCTTTTTTTCCCTTTCCCTTCCCTTTTCTTCTCTGACATGCTGCCCCTTGCTGGGGTCCTATAATTAATTCAACTGAGGCATTGTATCTCCTCATACTTGCCCTTCTTCTATTTGTCTTAATATAATCCTTCCCATGCAGGCATTCTCTCCCGCGCGCTCACTCAAGTAGAACATGTGTAACACATGCAATATGCTATCAGTATTATACTGCTCACATTACTGAAATTCAAATAACTTGCATAACTTCAGGGAGAAAATAAGAAACCATAAAGACACTTGGACAGTACTCCAACTTTGGTAATTTGAGTTATATATGTAAAAAGTATTAGCATTCTATTGTTTCTGTAGACAATCATCCCTCCCGGCCCCGATACACATACACATGCATACAAATTCACGTGCATGTAAACCCAGCCAGCACTATTACAGACCTGTGCATGTTCGCAATTTCCTTGCTGATGTGCTCAGCAGTCAAGTGAGGCATCATTTAGTAAAAGAAAAGGCAAATGCATCTTAGCGTTTACAGGCAGGAGCTCATTTTACGTCTCAATACCACATTAGGACTTAGCAAAATATATTTTCGACTGTTGTCAGATAAAGTTTAATGGGAATCTATTTTCCCAAAGTATTTGGAATGACAAACTAAAGTGAACAGTTTTCAATGACAACTGACTTGTTAAACCAAAAAAATATAAAGCCGTTTACAATATAACCATCTATTTTTAAACATGTTTTAGAAAACCACTTAAATGACAATATTTGTTTTCCATAAAACACAGCTTAAATGCTCATCCTTACTATTTCAGTCAGTTTTTCAGAGAAACCAGTCGCTTGAAGGCTATAACACAGAATGACGCAGAAATGGAAACATGCAGTAACATAAGTTAGGTTGTTTTTAATAAAAAATGGGCAACTCTTCTCTTAAAAGTAATTATGCAAGAAAGTGCAGTGACTCATGAAGCAAGGATAGTTTGAGTCTCGTCTTCTTAAACAAAGCAGAACCATCAGAGTAAAATTTTATGTGTAACAAAGTCTCGACCGTGGCCCACGCCTTTCTCCTGTTTGCTTTCATTTAAACTATAAGTTGCTTCAAAATTTTTGCAGCACAATCTGCATTGATACCAGATTTATACAAATGAATGATAAAGATGATAACCCTTTCCTTTGATTTGTTTCACCCGAGACTCCGGCTATCACTCAAACAGACTGCTCTCTCAATCTCACCTCAAACCTGTACGACACTCACCTACACCAGTTAGGGTCTCTGGTAACCTCTGCTTCTCAGAAAGGAATTTGCACTTATTATCATGACATATTCACCACAAAGCAGGTTTTTTTCTGTCTTCACCCACTCGGCAGCTTCTATTTCCTTAGGACGGGCAGCAAATACCCCAGCCTACCTTTGCGGAGCTAAAAAGGATAGCCAATCAGAAGCTACACTTTTCCGACTCACTTCTGCTTTTATCATAATTGGTACTTCTTTACAATCAAATGAAATAAAGATGAACAGCTTTGAAATGTACTTTGATAACAGTTGTAGCCAAGATCGATCAGGGCTTTACGTATAGATGTTTTTTTTTAAGTCAAAATCCAGGGGGTGCCCTTGCACCTGTCTGCGGGTGCCCATGTGGCTTTGCAGTTAAAAATATTAGACATTGGAGTTTTATACTTTTTTGATTTTGACAAAAACTGTTGCAACCTTAACCTTCTAATTGAATTAAAGCAATATTTAAAACAATGTCATGATACATCTATGAATGCTATGACCTCCACTTCCAAGAAGTAATGGTCCAATCAAGCAGCAGAATTAACCTGGCTGTGGCACCAGCCTCCATAGTACTAATTCAATATAGTTGTAATAAATTACTTATATGCTTAAAACTGGGAAGATAACAGCTGCACTTGATATAAATACAAGGGTGGGAAGATAACAGCTGCACTTGATATAAATACAAGGGTGAGACTATCTATCTAGCTATGGATTGATCAATTTATTTATTTTACATTGCTGATCACATAAGCGCATAAGCATAAAAAAAAAAATGAAAATAAAAATGAAAAATAAATCCGAATTTAAAGAGGCCAACTGGGAATTCGTGCCACCCTATTATTTTGAGCCCAAAACCAGGAAATAATGATGAATGTGGTACAGATGAAAGGTATGCTGCATACTTCAGCACTAGTATGAATGTAAGGGGTGAAGGAAATTAGGTTGGGGTGGTAAAGCATTGTTGCTGTTGAATGGGGACAGTTTTAGTTTACTTTCTATTTGAGTACTAGGGATTCTGCGTTTTACATATGCCTTGTGAACTTTTATTCAGAACTGCAGTTCTGTTTGACTCAGCAAAACATCACTCCACTGTCTTTACTACAAACAGCAGCTAATGGCATATTAGACATCATACTATCCATAATAATCTGGAGGTCATTTTCTGGGAGTTTTAAATGGGATCATGGGGAACATTTTTCTTTGTGTGTTTGTGAATTCAGCATTTTATTTTAGGACCACATCAAGCAATTAGTTCCTTCGTAAGGTATGTGAGCGGAACGCCCTTCGGCTCCTACTATCTGGTCTTTAAAAAGACCTGAACGTTCCCCCGATTCTATCACCGTATCCATTTCTTGAAACAAACTAGTAGGACTAGAGGCATTCGCCGCAAAATCACGTTCTTCCGCTTTCTTCACCAGGAACTTCAATGAGTTCTGTATATCCAATAATAATAATCTGAAGGTCATTTTCTGGGAGTTTTAAATGGGATCATGGGGAACATTTTTCTTTGTGTGTTTGTGAATTCAGCATTTTATTTTAGGACCACATTTGAGGTTCACTAGCTATTGTCTATAATAAATATTCAGCCTATTTGAGTTAAACAGTTACTGTTGTAGTCTGCTATACATACAGTTGATTCAGCAAGGAAATATACAATTTACTGGATGAGGTAGGTGCCTCTGTTACTTTGAGTCTGCACAGCAGTTTTATTAACAACTACAGCCTCTGCCTACCTACTTCAAACACTACTGCCTCACCCACACTCGTGAATCTGTATTCCAACATGGCTACTAAACTACAGCAATGTTACAACAAAACTGCAACATTTGCAAGCAGCCCTCTCTATAGCTCTCATCATTGTACAGCCTTTCAAAAACTCAAATGGCTGAAACTACCAAAACAACTCCACTACCCTCAAATGTTCCAATCTAAAAATATCCTTATACCATGCCAATAAGAAGTCTGATCCAAATGCAAACCCTTACTAAACATGTGCAAAGCAAAAAAAAAATGTTGTATATATATATATATATATATATATATATATATATATATATATATCACACACACTGTATAAATATATCAATAGGTGAAGGACTATATGGTAACCCACTCTCCAGAGGACCTCTCTCACTCTATATCTAACTAAAGGATGACCTATCTTCATTCAAAATGCAACTGCAAATTTGTCTAATGAACCCATGACTATGTTTTTGTAGCACACCAAGATCATCCCAAAATCCCCCTCCCTTTGCTTTCCCTCTCTGATGTCATCTCTTATGCTGACCACAAGTAAGCCCATTAGAATAATCAAGAGTCTCCTGCGTAACCAAACTGGATATATTAATATCTTCCAAATACTTCTATCCATCGTCAACTATTCCTATATTCATTTACTTTGACTCTGCTGAAATATGCTCACTTCAAATACACTTTCCAACACTCATTCTTACAACATAACTAACATTCTTTAGAAACTGGTTTCATATTTATATTCTGCTGATCCCTTTCTATATTTGTCTGTTTTGCCCAATGGGTAAATACAAGATAGTGTACAAATTACTGATGATTGTCACAGATGTTTGTAATTTTAATAATTCTGTTTCATGTATTATTTTATGCACAAGCCTTACAAGCTTAGCCATGCACCCCAAACCATTGGAGTCCCAAGTATCATTGGGAAGGGTATAGAAGAGTAGCTGGTTCAACCAGCACCCCACACCCTCAGCTCTTCAACTGAAGTGAAAAAAAGACAAAAAATGGATGTTCTTTCTAATAGCATACCAACCAAGTGCCCAGATACACACCATCATCACCTCATCCATTCAGGTCCATTTCTGTGCACTGCCCCCAACCCCAACTTTTTTAATTAAAAAAAAAGTATTTTTTAAACTGCTGCACTTTATACTTGCCAGCACAGAGCACTACGCTCAAGTTTTAGTTAAAAAAAAAATGTAGCAAGCACTTGCTACATTTTAGACCACACACTTAGCTACAGTGCTCAGGTTTGACCACAAATGCAATGTTAGCTTTTAAAAGCCAGTAATGCATAAAAGAGAGATCACCCGGCCAAGCGAGCCCCCAACACTTTCTGCCCACAGCAGTTACCCCTCTCGGCCTACCCTAGCTACACTACTGTGGGAGGCAAGTTAGTAGGCAGGTAGCTAAGGGTTTATAGGTGGGAGTATTAGTTAGGATAATAGTTTTCTTACTGACTATGTCCATAAGGGACTTGGGGGGGCCAGACAGGATAAATTTACGATTTTCCATCCAATTGTCAAGGTATCGTCTGAAAAGGGTCATGGTCAAATTATGTTTTACATGGGATAGGGTGCCTATTACCTAATGCAGAGATCTTCTGGAACACATCTTGTCTCTCCAGCATTTTCTGTTTTTGTCACAGTCACTGTGACCAGTAAAAAGACTGCATACTCACTTACACACAGTGCAGCATTGAAAAGAATAAGGCCTGCTCAACTTTGTGATGCTTAACTGATTTCAGCATCTACAATGTCATCAAGGAACCACAGTCACTGAGGTGACTAATGGATCTGTTGTACATCACTGAGCAGTGCAGAGGCTGAAACTAAACCATGATATCTATATCTATTGCACATGCGCCACCTGCTGGTAAACCAAATTAACATACATGAAAACACAAAAAATGCTAACTTGAGTCTCCAATTCAGATATTTTTTTTCCAACTTTTATTTTATTGTACTTTTCAACATTTTATGTACAAAAATATACAACATGACATTCCTTTATGAACAGGTAACCTTGACATGACAATTAAATTAATGCCTTTTAATATCCGCGGTGGTGCAGCGGTAGCGTTGTTGCCTCACAGCAAGAGGTTCTTCCATTCGATTCTCGGCTGGAGCGCTTTCTGTGTGGAGTCTGCATGTCCTCCCAGCGGTCGAGTGGCATTCGAAAGACATGCGTAGAATGGATATGCCTTTGTTGAAGGTTGTGCGTCGAGCTGGCACCTGTAAAAAAATCTACTGCCAATCATTAGCAGACCGGAGTTACGCTGTGGCGACCCCTAACCGGGAAAAGCCGAAAGAAGGACAACGTCTAGTCTTGATTTACCAAAATTCTAGTATCTAGAGAGACAGGTTCGCATGTACATATAAATTGAATGTTTGGAGTAAAATGGGCATAAATTTAGAAATAAGTGGTGAGTAACAGGATTTATTTACACATAATATATACAACTATTTACATATAGTGCTACAAGTTTTTTAAAGTTAGTGAATAATCACTTCGTTACTATGAAAGTCAGAAATGAAACTATCAGAGACTACTATCTGTTAAAACCTCATAAGGAAGAAACTTCCAAAAACTACGTAGGGACGGGTTGACAGATTGCTTTCATGGTATAACTTATTTCAAAATGTGTTCTAGGATAAGATTACAAAAATTGAGACATTTCATGTGCTTATTTCTATTACCTATAATCACTTTGTGAGATATGATATATTTAGAGGCCATGTTAGTAAAACCCTTCCACTCTTATTTTTGACCTGTCAAGCCAGTTTTGGGTGATGTGCAGTTTGGCTAACGCAAAAACAACAATCAGTATATTCAAGTCAGATCTGGGCATATCGACGGGACTCGCATGCAAGTTACCAAATTACCAAGATAGGGTAGATTTCCCGTAGCCCATTTTCTGAAGTTTGATCCTTAATGAGTTCCATAGGTTCTGTGCATATTTACGGTACCAGAGAATATGCAAAAGGTCAGCCAGCTGTGATGGACAAAAAGGGAAAAGAGGAGAAATTCTTGGGAAGAAATTATTTAGACATTCCGGTGTATAGTAGGCATTATTGTTTATCATTAACTGGGTATATACAAGCTTCATGAAGGGGGAGAATTTATTTGTGTTATTTAAAGCGTGAGAGAATTGAACATCAGTTAAATTAGGATTTATGTCCTTCCAATAGTGAACATATGTAAGAGAAGATTGGTATTTAATAGCACAGATTAGCTTATATGAAGCCAATAACATCTTGTTTTTGACTTTAAAATTTTCATTCGGGATTGTGAAAGATTTACATCTTCCTCTACACCATCAGGGATGCCTCTAATAGAAGACACCAGTTCTTTAATTTGCCTCAGTATTGGGGTATATTTGTTACTTAGGTTAAGATTAACTTTAATACCACTTAAGGAGTTGTCCTTTAGTCTATAGAAGTCCCAGACAGTATAGCTTTTGATTTGGGGAAATAGGTCTAAGTTTACCATTTTGTTGCCTAATTTCAGGTTTGGGTTTAGATGGACTGGCTGCAGAAAGACAAGTGCACATTCTCTAGATGTAAAAAGGAAAGGAGATTTTGAAATGATTTGATTTTATGTTTGATTAGATTATGTATTTTAGAGTCCTTTAGTATGAATTTATCCATGAAAGGTAAGGCTTTAGGGTTTATGTTAAGTGTTTTGAAATGAGGGTTTGATCCATTGTGGAGATTGGTTTAAGTTATTGGGGTTATGGCCAGCAATTAAAAGGATTCGATTGGCACATATGTCATAGTATAACTTGAAATCTGGTAGACCCAGTCCTCCCTTGCGTTTTGGGAGCATTAGTTTTGGTAGAGCAATTCTTGGGGGTTTGGGAAAACAGATAAATTTAGATAAAGTTTTATTGATTCTCTTAGAGAAGTTCATAGGGATAATAGAGTTGGTTGCATTAAATTGGTACAAAATTTTGGGACGGATATTCATTTTAATCAATGCTACTCTGGACAAAATGGGAAGCTTCATGTTTTTCCATCTATCCGGGTCATGTTCAATATTCCTCCAAGTTTTAAGAAGGTAATTTTGAAAGAAATTCTTTTGATTATATTCAAACCTTGTACTGAATTACTGGAAAGTATATTTTAATTTAATTGCAGTGCCTGGAAAAAGAGACGAGTTGTGTCCTATTGGATTAAATGCGAAGATGAATGACTTGGAGGGGTTGACTTCATAGTTAGATGCTTTCGAGAAGATATCAACAGTTTTTAAGATTTTATTTAAATCAGTGTTAGGTAATTGGAAGTATATATTGAGGTCATCAGCAAAGGCTGATAATAACAGGTTGTTGTTCAGTGCCCTGGGAATATGATGAAAGGTTCCCTGTGATAGATAAATAAATAGGGGTTCAATATAAATGTTAAAGAGATATGGCGAAAGGGGGCAACCTTGCCTTGTGCCATTAATTAATTTTATTCTGTTAGAGCAGGATCTTTTAATGAATAGTGTGGCATATGAAGAGTTATTTGAATGAATAGTGTGGTATATGAAGAGTTATTTCATATATTATATTTATGAACGCGTTTGGAATACTGAAATGCTGTCGAGTCAAGAACAAAAAGTCCAAGTTAACTCTGTCAAAGTCTCCAATTCAGATCTTAAGAGGATGACTATCATCCGCTTTGTAAACTGACAATGATGTTCTCGTGTCTGTGGTATATATGCCACAATATGGATGGAAGTATAAGCCACTGGATAGGAAACATCCAGTTTAACCACCTTGCAAAATGAAAAGCAAAGCATTTTATGTTCATTCATTGCCCAACTGCCTACTTCATTTATTTATTTAGCTTTGTTAAATGTGCAAGTTAATCCATTTCAGAGGTGCAGGGGAGCTGAAGCCTATAACAGCAGTCAACTGGTACAAAGCAGAGAAACTACTTCAAAAAGGATGTCAGTTTAACTCAGAATTCACACACAATGGCAGTCATTCACTCAAAAATAACATGCACTTAACAATTTGGATGTTACTCAGTATCTTACCTACTGCACATCATCAGGATGCAAAACATAACAGAAGCAGACAGCAAAATCTTACAAATGACACAAGGATGGACTCTGCACAGAAGGCACCCTGAAGGTGATCTAAACTGGAGAACGAAGCAGTGTGAAGTACCAACAATAATAAATGCACTAATGTGCAGCTACCCCCAAAAAACATATTTTCTAAATTCCCCCTTTAAGCAAGTTTAGACAGATTTCCTTATCAAGCTATGGCATACAATGTAATGGGCATCCTACTGCTTTTCTCTGTTGTGTTACTAGCCAATGCAATGTGGATGCTCACTGTCTTACATTGTTGCACGAACCTTATACTAACAGTGTATCATGTTGTTTCTGGCTTTTAATTTAAACACATGTAGAGTGCTATCAAGCTGCACTGGTCTGTGGTGGTTTATCAAAGGAAATCATGTTACTTAGTAAATAACATCTTCGTGTAGGATACCTGATTTTGAGGAACTTGATAGTCGGCTGTCCAGTAAAGTGTCATTCCCAAAGAGTACACAAACATCTACAAGAAAAAAAGAAAAAAAAATGTTCAGTACCAAACTTTTCCAGTTACTATGCTCACAACATGCACAACACGAAACAATAACTTATAAACCACTGCTGTTGCTGTAAAACTATTGGTACATAAACCACTGTATTCACCTAACAAGCACAACTGCCTCAACCAACGCCCTGTGCTGTCCACAAATCAACACCCAACCCCCTCAGCACAACTTCTGCAAAACATGCAGGAAGATCTTCCTGCAGACAGTCATTCAGGTTCACTTTCTGTGCCTTGTCCTCAACTACCCTTCCTTACATTAGAGGAGCAAAGATAAAAAAAAAAAAAAAAAAAAAAAACTTTGGTTTTAAACTGTAGCAGTCCGTTTGCTAAAGTTTATATCCCACAGTCCTCATGTTTGCCCGCAAATGGAATAGCAGCTTTTAAAAGCAGATATTGCGCTAAGAACGACTGGGACAATGGCTGGCCAATTGGATCACGGTCTAAGACTTTGCACCTGGGGCAGTTGCCCCTTTCACCCTGCTAAGCCATGCTACTGTTTCATCTCATTAGAACTCTTATATTGCTCGTCACATACTTTATTCATACGATGTATGATTCTGGGCTTTAGTTTTACATGGTAATAGCTTTCCCATTATCTCTGTCCTCAGCCTCAAATATACGCAGCTGCTACTGTGCCCTGACTCATGAATGAACTAGGTCTGCTTGTAGCAGTCCATAATTCTGGTTAATTAACTAGACAAATAACTGCTAACCATTCTCAACTAATACTATGTCTTTAAATCACTGCCGTAATAGTCACCTCTCTCCAGAACAATGTGAATCTTCCTCTAACAGGAATTAACATACTACTATCCCCTTCCTCCCAACTAACATGTAGGACAAATGCATCTTCTGACTTCGTTCAGTACATTCCTCATTTGTTTCATGTCCTCTTCCAACCACTCCTCACTTATGCAAATTGATGGTTGCTGCAAAATAGAGCTGAGAAATACAGAAATGAAGTGTTCTAAAGCTTTGCACAGTTTCTCAATTAAAATAACCAGTTGTCAGTGGCAAAAATTGTTATTTCAAAAATAAATATTTGAGATAGCCAGAACTTATGCTTGTGTTGCAAGTGTAGCAAATGTTAACTACTTAATACCAAAAGCTGTCAAAAAAAAATGCCAAAAGTTCTCAAGGTTAGGTAGTAAATTTAGGAGCTGATGTAATCCATCATAACTTCTATAGTCCCATATTGTTTGTGTAAGGGAATAACTCTCCAAGATGAGACAATATCATGATAAAAAAGCAGCAAATGGTATATTTGCAGTTGCCATATCTATACACAGAAACATCAAAAAACATATTTTGAATAAGTAAGAACTAATTTTGCATCGCATATGATATCTAATCAAAATAATGTGATTTACAACTGTTGTGCTGAAAGCTGTCTTACAAAACATGAAATTTAAAACTATGAAGGTTATTTACCAGATTACAGCTTTTGTCATGTGTATAATCGAACATCAGATTAATTACAAAGAATCACTACCCATAAAAAACTATTAAACTAATCACATTGATTTAATTATCTGAACACTGACAAAATCATCATCATCAGCCTCCTTTTCCACATTTTAAAAGGGTTTGGGATGTTGTTTCAAACTGTCACCACTTATGCTCATTCATCTTCTTCGACAGTCATGCCTGCCCACCTAAGGTCTTCTTCTCACCCAGTCCATCCATCTCTTGGTAGGATGTCTTCAGTTGTTCTTGCCTTCTTCTGGTCTCTACCAAATCTGTTTTAATAAATCATTTTCTGCTTTTCTGCATATGTGACTGAACCACCATAATCTGCTTTCTCGTGTACCTTCTCTGTAAGTGGGCTTATTTCAGCCTCTGCTGTAATGTCCTCATTTCTTTGCTTGCTCACAATGTAGATCTTACTGTCCATCTCAGGCACTTCATCTCCATCACCTCAAGCTTCCTCAGTTGCTCTGCCTACACTGTCCAGGTTTCTGTACCACAGAGACATACAGCTTGCACCACTGTTTTGTACACCTTAATTTTAGATTTCTTTGGGATTAGTTTATCACACACAAACACTGACACTTTGTGCCATCTGGCCACAGCACTTCTGATTCTAGCTTTGACCACCTGTTCTCCTCATCCACACCTCCCAGATCACATGGGTGATGGACTACATCAATAAACAGGTCAGAGTAGGCACATCAACAAAGCTGCTGTATGCAAATGAATGTGGCAAAACATGCAGAATCTGAAAAGGAACTTCAGCAAATGACAAAGTGCTGACATGCAAAACAGAAGGCACATAGGATGGGATGAAAATGTGTACAGGTAAGACAGTGGTCTTGGAAGCAAATGGAGGAGTCATGGTAATGCTCCCTTACACTTATCCTCTGTGGTTCAAATGCACACCTCAGTGTCAGTGCACATTTCAGATGCTGTGAGGACTGGGGACGCAGTTGCACCCTGTGAGAAGCTCAAACATACAGGATGCTTGTCATGCACTGATGAGGCTGTGCACTCATCCTGTAGCTCTACAGATACTTCTGTAATTAGAGATCAGCTGTGAGATACATTTCTACAGTTTTTCCCACCCTCCCTCCCTGTTGGTATAGTGTTTTTATAGTTGGTGGCTTTGCAGTTGCCCGCCCCTAGTGTAAATTTGATCTGGGACCCTCTTCTCAGTCTAGTGTCATTACCTCATTCTACCCAGTACAGGGAGAACATTTGAGAAGGCCAATCAGCTTAGTTTCTGCTACTCCTTTCTCTCTTTCCACTAAAAAAAAAAAAAATGTATCTGCTTTTACTGTATTTGTGTTTCTCCCTACTTTATTTTGCTTTTGCGTCATCTTAAAAGTACTCAATTGTATTTATTACTGCTTGGTGAAACTCATTCTAAGCCTTTTAGTTTAAGCACTTGGGCTTCAGACCACTTGTTTTACATTAGGAAGGTTTGTGGTCTACACTGTAGTGGCAGAACAGGTAGCTTACATCCTTCTAAAAGTGTATTAATTCTGGTTTAAGCACTTGGGCTTCAGGCCAGTTATTTTACATTAAGATGGTTCGTGGTCTGCACTCTTGTGGGAGGAGAGGCTGGACTCTGCCCTTCTGAGCTGGAAATTTCTGGTTAAAGGCTTATAGTGCCTGCATATTTGAACTGCTTCTTAATAAAATTGGTAAACCTTGTTTGCTGTAGCACAGACTAGATCCAGGCCTGCTGAATCTAGCTTTGTTTGTATAACTTGAGCACTAATCCAGGCATTCTTTAAAGTATTCAATTGTATTTATTACTGCTTGGTAGTAACTTGATTAAAGTGTAGCTATCATTCTAAGTCTTTTGGATTAAGCACTTGGGCTTCAGACCAGTTGTTTTACATTAGGAAGGTTTGTGGCCTGCACTGTGGTGGCAGGACAGGTAGCTTGCATCCTTCTAAGTTGGGAACTGCTGATAGAGGGCTCAGTGTCTGTTATTCTAAAAGTGTATTAGTTCTGGTTTAAGCACTTGGGCTTCAGGCCAGTTATTTTACATTAAGAGGGTTCATGGTCTGCACTCTTGTGGGAGGAGAGGCTGGACTCTGCCCTTCTGAGCTGGGAATTTCTGGTTAAAGGCTTATAGTGCCTGCATATTTGAACTGCTTCTTACTGTAATTGGTACACCTTGTTTGCTGTAGCATAGACTAAATCCAGGCCTGCTGAATCTAGCTTTGTATGTATGCTTGTTGTTTGTTTGCTTGTTATTTCCCTGAAAAGCTAATTCCACCTAAAATGCGACTTTTCAGTGCTTCTGTGGATCCCTAGTGATATCTGCATTGCTTACTGTACTTATTTCCTTGTTTCACTTGAAAGAAAGTTACTGTTTGTCGTTTTTTCATTTAGGTTACCTGTAACACACTGCATTTAAGTTACCTGGCACTTGCTCAATAAAGCAATTATACAAGTCAGCACTAAAATATTAAAAGCACTACACCCTCACAAACTCCCCTTGAGTACCTCGTTCCCCACTGGCCCTTTTTTTTCAATTATAAAGGAATTCCCAATACTATTCTAGCATGTTCAAAGGTCAGTTGTCAATCTCCTCTCCGGTCCAGCTGGTGAATCTGGGAATCTTGAGGCAATGTTACAACTGCCTCATGTACTCAGCGACAACCCTCTCCTCCTCCCAACAAATTCCAACACATGTGAGAGATGCAACCATATAGCCAAACTGGAGGCTAAGCTCTCTCAACTCAGTACTGGCGTAACCAGTCAGGAGGAGAAGGAAACCACACTCACTACAATTCCAGGAAACCACAGACTACAATTCCAGTCTCACATAGACCTACCACGACAGCAAATCAAACACATAAACACACAAAAACATACTCGGAAGCTCTAAATAAAAATCTGCCTAAGCAGCAGAGACCTCCAAAGCAGACACCCAAGCAATCGCTACCCCAAAACAAAACAAGTGCAACACATAGCTCACAAAGCCAGTGTGCCGAACAGTCACAGCCCTTAAGGCTAAACAACACACCTGATACACTTGTAATAGGTGACTCTATCGTCAGGCACACTGACGTCCCGCTCACCAGGCTGAACAAGGAGAAGGTCACGGTGAGCTGCCGGTCGGGCACTAGGATCCGCCACATAACACAAGCACTCAGGTCACTCCAAGGCAAGTACAAATATGACTCAGTCATTGTCCATGCTGGTGTGAATGACCTGAGACGTACCTCCCTGGACTACATGAAAAGAGACATAGAGGAGCTCTCTGAGCATGTAGCCCAGGCTGGTATGACCCTGACTTTGAGTAGCATCTTACCCTCACCAAGAATGATGCCACAATATGAAGACAAGATGATCAATTTCAACAATTGGCTTAAGTATTGGTGTCATTCAAAGGGGATCCAATGCCTGTCAGCATGGGATGACATGCTCGACAAGCCACAATGCTTCGCTAGGGACGGCTTGCACCTGTCACCCTTGGGCTTTCGGATATTAGCAAAGGCTCTTGCTACCCCCATAGTGCCTTTTTTAGGCAAGGCTCAAAAGACAAACCCACCTTCATAGGTATCACAAGGGATAAGAAACTAAGAGTAATGTTAATCAACGCCAGAAGTCTAAACCTCAAGATGCACGCACTCGAAACTCTCCTTAGCATGGAGAACATCGATATCTGTGCAGTAACAGAAACCTGGTTCAAGGCTCCCGAGAGCACCCCAGCACTACCAGGTTATACCTCATACCATGCTTTTCGGCCCTAAAACTTGGACCGAACCACAAAAGGAGGGGGAGTATCAATATTCGTCAAAGATACCCACACCTCCAGGTTGGTGGCACAGCACAAAGCATCAGAGACTATCCATGTGCAACTAACAGTGGGTAAAACTGCCTTCCAGTTTATAGCCTGCTACAGACCACCCTCCCAAACCCAGGAACCCCACTCGGCTTTCCTGAGAACACTGGAAAATATGAATCTCTCCAAACACCATTATAATGGGCGACTTCAACTACCCAAACATAGACTGGGAGCATTACTCTAGCTAAAATACCCTAGCCCAAAGGTTCCTAGAATTTATAAACTCAAATGCTATGGAACAACTTGTTACCACTCCCACAAGAGGGGAAAACATACTGGACCTGATCATCACCAACATGGGGACTTTATGCTCCAGACCAGAAGTGTATCCCTCACTGGTAAGATCAGACCATAAACTAATCTCACTGGATATTCACATCCCGACCCCACCCCCCCGCCCAGAAAACCACAGTGAAAAACTTCTCTAAAGCAAATTTCACACTCCTCAAAACTGAGGTGGAATCTTTCAAAGCCCCCGGGCCTGTGGAAAATATGGCCCAGACCGCAGAATCCTTTATAAACGCATTCTATGAACACCTTCAGGAATGCATGGATCATGCAATCCCAAATAAAACCAAGAACCAATCCTCCAAAGGCAGACGTCCTGTCTGGTGGACCCCAGCCATAAACAAACTATACAATAGAAGGAGGAAGCTACTACATGATAGAGCAAAATCCCAAAAAGGGAAGGCATCTCTGATCAGTATTAGCAAAAAACTACGGGCACTCATAAAATTGTCTAAGGCCAGCTTCGAGAGAAATATTGCACAGGACACTAAGGATAATCACAAAGCTTTCTTTAGTTATGTTAGTAACCTGGGTGGGAATTCCCAGATATGCTCAGAATTAGTCCAAAATGACAAAAAATACACCGAACCCACAGACATTGCCAACATGCTAGCTGACAGATTCAGTGCAAACTCCCCCCCCCTCCCCACCAAAAGGGCAAATATCTATCCCAGCAGAGTGCTGCCACCCTGACATCTCAGATGCTCAGGTAAGAGCCGCCCTCTCCAAAGCAAAAAAACACAGCATCAATGGGACAAGACGGTGTCCCGGGCTGCGTCCTACATGAACTCCAAGAAGAGCTAAACCCAAACATAAAACTATTGTTCAATCTCAGCCTTACTACAGGATATGTACCCAAAGAGTGGCGTACAGCAAGAGTGGTCCCTCTCCACAAAGGTGGTGCCTCAACGGATCCTGGAAACTATCACCCCATAAGCCTGACTAGCTTGGTCTGCAAAGCTATGGAAAGGATCATCATGGACCTCATAAATAAAGATATTGGGGACCTACAGACACTGGATCCTACCCAGTTCGGCTTTGTTAAGGGCAGATCCTGCCTCTTAAACCTGGTTGATTTCTTTGAAACAGTCACCAAGGCCATTGACGAGGGGAAGGTGGTCCACACAGCCTACCTGGACCTCGCAAAAACTTTCGATACAATACCCCACTCGGGCATTATAGATCAGCTCACCAGCTTAAATATAAACCCCTGTGTCACTAGATGGGTTGCAAACTGGCTCAATGGTGGTGCCTCAACGGATCCTGGAAACTATCGCCCCATAAGCCTGACTAGCTTGGTCTGCAAAGCTATGGAAAGGATCATCATGGACCTCATAAATAAAGATATTGGGGACCTACAGACACTGGATCCTACCCAGTTCGGCTTTGTTAAGGGCAGATCCTGCCTCTTAAACCTGGTTGATTTCTTTGAAACAGTCACCAAGGCCATTGACGAGGGGAAGGTGGTCCACACAGCCTACCTGGACCTCGCAAAAACTTTCGATACAATACCCCACTCGGGCATTATAGATCAGCTCACCAGCTTAAATATAAACCCCTGTGTCACTAGATGGGTTGCAAACTGGCTCAAGGACAGAACCCACATGGTTAGAATTGCTGGAGCCATGTCAGACTCCAAACCAGTTACAAGTGGCGTCCCACAAGGCTCAGTCCTGGGACCTCTCTTGTTCGGTATATATTTCTCGGAGGTACAGCCCAACACAGAAGGACTGTGGCTGACCAAGTTCGCAGATGACTGCAAACTGGGCGCCATAATCGACTCTCCAGCCGACACAAGCATCCTCCAAAAGGGCCTCATAGAAACAGACAACTGGTGCCAGAGCCATGGCCTCAAGTTAAATGCCAAAAAGTGTATAGTCATCCCCTTTGGCAAAAACAAAGTACCCACAAATTACCACATAGGTGGTAATCCATTAAGTACAGAAGAAGTAATTAGGGACCTGGGGACCCAAGTTGATAGCAATCTCTCATTTGACAACCACGTGGCCAAAGTGGTTAGAAAAACATTTTATATAGCCCACCTAATCATGAAGGGATTCACATCCAGATCAGGGGAGGTCACCGTGCCTCTTTACTCATCCCTCATCAGGCCCATAATTGAGTACAATGCCCCTTTTGGGATTTACCTTACCAGACACCTGCAGCAACTGGAAAGACCCCAAAAGTACCTCACCAAGAGGATCAAAGGGCTCAAACAGATGCCATATGCTGCCCGGTTAAAGAAACTCCAGCTCTACTCAGTGGCATACCGCCTGCTCAGAGGCGATCTGTGCCCGACATATAAAACCATGTCCAACCCGGAATTAATGGACATGCTGCACCTCAGAAAATCCAAATCCCATCGAGCTACGCGTTCAAGAGACTTGAACCTCAGCACTCTAATAAATAGGACATGCTGGAGGGACAGATTCATAACCCAGAGGCTCCCTTCACTCTGGAATAAAATCCCAGTCCAGGTTAGGCAGAGTCCCTCATTGACTCTCTTCAAGAGGAATCTTGATGAGTGGATGGGAGATCGTAGGTTTACCCCGGGTATCACTTCTGTGTCACTGTTAGACAGAGGCACAGTATACTAACCTGAAAAAGGGCATACAAAATTAATTTAAAATGGGTGGCGAAAGCCAAACACACTCTGGCTAGACTTATAAATGCCCTAGGGCAGATAGTCTAGTATGAACCTATGAACTTCTGTAATTAGAAATGTGAATGACTCCCATCTCTGTGGTTTTGCAGACTGTGCCACTGTACCATTGGACCATGTCAACTGCATGCTGCCACCATTGTCAGTCACAGGTGCACTACTGATAGCAGCCCTATATTGTCCTGTTGTGCAGGACCCTCCATCAATGGTGCCTGTAAAAGCACAAACATGATACCATTGTAAACCCACATATGAATGCCTCATAATGCCCTGTGGCATGCATACTGAATCATGAATACATCACTATTACTAACGCTTCCCCTACTGACAAATGAGTAGATGGTGCTTGCCCAATTCCCACATCCAAGCCACCCACAGATATGAGGTGCTGCCCCATCTGGCCTGATAGCAACACCAAAATCTTGACTTTAATGAGATACTTCTGTGTCAGTGAGCCTCTATCCTATGATAACCTATCTGTTGCAATGTTGTCTGCCATTTTCTTTGCACAGAGTATCTTATTAGCAACTCTTCATCACACCTATTGCAGGGCCATTCACAGGATTCACTATGCTGCACAAATCCCTGTTATATCTGTTTCTGATAATTATGGCATTTGCCACATGGGTAAGGGTGCCACAGGCTGTGTGTGGAGAGCCTGTACTTATGTTTTCTCTCCTTGGTCAATGAACTTTACAAGGCATTGCTTCCTGGAGGTGGCCATGCAAGTATTCCTGTGGGCAAAACATGTCAGTCAGTGGGAGTGTACTGTATGCTGGGAGATGAAGATAACTATGCCCAATACCTCCCCCACTGTGATGCACCTGGTTATTAGCATCCCAGCCCCCCCCCACACTTTTCTTTTGTGGCCATGGGTTATAAGCTGTAGAAAATGCTAAACACGGCACCTTCCTCATTTATGTACTGTATCCATGCCTCAATGTCCCTGGACCCCACATGCTTGAGGCATATCCTTATTTCACAAACCCCACATCCACAGGCAAATAAGTAACAGGTCAACACCAGTGGCTTGAGATCCCAGTAACATGCACACAGACATGCACACACTGTGGCATCTACCTCACTCAAAGTGACATTGTTGTTGCTGCTGCTGGTACTACTGAGGTACATTTCTAAGCAGGACTCATTCTTTAACTCTGAGAAACTCCACATCTGTAGGGGCTTTACTTAAACTCCTCTAATTTGAAGTTGTATGGTTGTAATCAGTGTTGTGCTAAATGGCACTGATGCTTCACATTAATTCTAACTAGAGCCAGTTGGCACAGCAGTTATGTTGACTAAGACAGTCAGGCCCAGAGTCTATGAATCATTGCTGGTGTGCACTTCCCTGTCAATACATGTCAGTGTGAATGGTACACATCACTATGGACAAAATTAATGCAACTTGCATACTGGTGTATATTTATTTATTTATTTATTGCATTTGTTTACCAGGAAAGTCCACTGGGCTTAAAAGAGCCTATTTTCGGTGGAGGCCCAGGGAGAAAAGCTCCGACAAGAACATAGACGCAGAAAAAAAAATTAAACATTAATTGGTGCAGAAGTAGAAACAGTGTTACACATAGTGGTTACAGTAATATATACAGAATATATACATGCATACATACAGTATATGAAGTGTATGCTCAAAGCATTGCAACGCAGCTCATTTTTCATGTCCTAGAACTATTATACTGTAAAACATGAATCACAGAAGTGCACCCAGGTGTAAGGCACTACCACTTTGTACCTCTTGTGGACCCACTGGGTTAGCGATGGCTACTTCAGCAAGTGGGAAATGCAGGGGTCCTGTTTGGTGTGCTACAGTGAGCAGGATTTTCCTATTCTTCCTGCACAAGAATGTCAGGCAAAGTCTACTGAGCAGTTATGATGACCCACTGTATAAAGGGAATTTTGGGCATGGATTGTCAAGAATGATTACTAATGTTACTGACACCACTAATTATGATAAGCACTAATACCACTGATACAGTGATGTGAAGTTGTACCACCCTGAACTGCTTCTCCAGTACAAGGAAGAGGTTCAGGAGAGGCAGCCACAAACGTACAATGTTTTAAGTACACTGTGTAGATATTGTGTGGCACCCCAGTTCACATATGTACTGGTGTTATTCTCATACATGCAATCTAATGATCCTTTCTCATTCTGTCATTTTTTTTTATGCAAGCCCAGCTGTGAAGGAAGAGCAACTAATACCAAGCCACTCTCTGCCAACCTTTAATCCTGGTGCTTGGATGCCAGTGATCATCAGGTCTGATTTTTAGAGGGGTGAAGGCTCATGTACTGGAGGTGACCTTGAGGCGCCACTGCTGCCCTCTGTATATTTCCCTTGGGGGATGGGGTAAGGAACTGCTTCTAAAGGTGGACAGTGGGTCTCCTGGCATTAGATGTAGGGGATAGTTGCTGCTGAGGTATGTTAGCAGCTGGCTAACTGCACTGGAAGCATCAAGTATCTTCTGGTGTGGCTGGTGAAACTGTGTGTCAGCCTGTCTCAAGTCATTAGACCTCCACAGCCGCAAGCAACCCAATCCCATCAGCAACCCAGGAGAGTGTTACTTAGGTTTGCTACCCTATGGGCCCATCTTGGCAACCAACCATTGCAGGGCCCCTTCCCATCCTAGGGTTCTTCAGCCATTGCGCTATTCTCTGTTCCTTGTTCAATGCTCTTTATCACCACTGTCCAGATTCTGTATGCTTGTGTCCATCTACTCTCCTCCCCATGTATTGTGTCTAGGCTAACTTTGTCCAAGTTTGTCTGGCTCCACTACCTGAGCTGCAACCTCAATCTCATCCACAACAGTCCCTCAGCACTTCCCTGCCTACCCTTCTTTGGTAAAACTTATAAAAGGTGGCTATTCTGCATATAAACTATTACCCAATTACCCATCTTCCCCTACAATCTTTCATGCCTTATAGCTACCATTCTACATTTACTTTTGCTTGCTGTTTTCACCTTTCCTATTTTCCTACCTACCCCATTTCTTCCTCATCTATATGATGAACTAGATTGCTGTTGTGCTGTGCTGTGCCCACTCTCAATGGCTTTTCTGCTGCTGAAATGACACAGCTATGCTTCCCTTCTTGTGCTGACTGGGCACTAGCTGCAGCTTTATGTCACCAACTTGCTGACATGAGCCATCATTAACTAGACCATGCTAGTCTGCCTTAGCTGTGACATCTGTCATGTCAGCCATGTATAATACTGTAGGGCTGTAGGTGACCTACTGCAGGCCAGATCTCTTGCCCAGTGCTGCCAAATCTCTCCTTATATGCAGTCCCTTGCTCAGTTTGCAGGTCTTATCTACTAGCTAATACATGTTTGAATTCTTCTGTGGCACCTTGTGCAATAACCTTCTCGAACACTAGAACTGCACAGGCATGCAACATTTGTCTAAGAATCGTATCTTGTGTGTTCACAGCCATTTGATCATCATAGGCTCTCTACGTAGAAAAACAATAATGCATAAATTCAGCAAGTGAAGAAATATACAGTACCTGTGGCAACAAATATTATATAATTTCCTCAGCATCATAGCTGTCAAAAAGAGTCATTGTACATTTACCTTCATTACTTACAAAAACAGTATTTTAAAAACAATACCCATTGGACAATTCATACAACTTAAATCCATAGAACACTTCGGTAGTCAAGCTGAATTAGTCATACCCATTCAAAATGCTTAAGAGAGTGAGAAGACCATTATTTTACTAGTCCAAACATAAGTTTATGTTACAAGCTGCAAACAATCATATCAGCAAACTTTATTTTCTATTAATTCTTTTTGTAAAGGGGTTGGTACCCCTGTTAATCCACCACAAGTCCTGAAAGGAGAGGGAATGGGGGTTAAGGGAGTGAGTCTCTTTTAGGGGACAATTCGTCATAACTAGTTTAGAGGTATGTGTCACAAAGCATAAGAACTTTATTCTAGAAGTCATGCAACTGGTATAATGATCCTTTTCTCAAAACATTTTAGGTGGAGGGTAGGTACTGCAAAATAACGCCAAACTCTTACCTTCTCTAATTCTGTAGTCCGAGTAAAGATTTGCCTCTGTAACTTTTCAGGTGCTTGAAAGGAGAAAAATTCTTGGTGGGCTAAGTCTCCCTGAAAAGATAGTTTTCCTTTTGTAGAAAGGAGTACTGACCATGGGCATATAATATAGTTAGGTACACAGAAATCTGTAATGAAAGGGTATGAAGAAATGGAAGTCATTTCACCTACTGCAATTCATAATTTAATGTAACATACATATTATGCTCAATGCTTTAACACCTAAATTTTAATTTATAACAGTGACCTATGTTCAGAAAAACTGATTTCAACTGAAGTTCAACCAGGTAATAAAGCTGGAGTGCCAGAAGACAACTCTCCTTTAGGGACACAGCAAAAATATCAGGAAAGGGAGATGACCAGTAGAAGCTAGATTAAATCCTTATTGAGCCCAACATAGCACTGGATGTTTGTGCGTGTGTGCATGTGTGCGCGCACGCGTGTGTGTGTGTGTGTGTGTGTGTGTGTGTGTGTGTGTGTGTGTGTGTGTGTGTGTGTGTGTGTGTGTGCGCACACATGTGCATTTACTCTGGAGAAGGTATCCTCACTAACCATTAGAATGGCACCATATTAGGCATCATGAGCTCTCTCTTCCCACCTGTGTGTAACACAGATGAACTATCAGATGCTCAAAAGAGACCCATCTCATGTCCTGGTTCTGGGATGGAAAGATGAACATTTCAGAACCCAGATGCAGCTAGGAGACTTAGGGACAAAATGCATAGGATGTGTAAAAAAATCATGTTCTTTTTCTCCTGCAAAATTCTTAATACAAATTTTATCCTCCAATGAATATTAAAACAGTAATAAAAGAAATGAAACACGCAAGATGCACTGAAGACATTTCTGGTTCTACTCCTTATCGTCCCTACTGTGAACATTACAAACCAAAAAATACGTGGCAACCCGCTGAGAGTTACTATCCTTTATTCATGAAGCACTTTTCGTTCGATACAGATCTTTGAACTTCATCAGATCTGATGAAGTTCAAAGATTTGTATCGAACGAAAAACGCTTCATGAATAAAGGATAGTAACTCTCAGCAGGTTGCCACGTATTTTTTGGTTTGTAGTAGTTTTGTTTTGTGCAATTATGAGTATTACCTACTGTGAACATTATCATGTAGTGTTAAGATTGTTTAATTCACATGCAAACAGCTCACACAGTCCAGTGCCCAGTCACATGCACCAGAGCCGGCTTTATGCACACGCCAACTAAATGATCACCTAGGGTGCCATTCCTCTAGGGGCACTTTTCTACATTTATTTATTGAAGAAATAAAACACTGCAATAAGATGTTTAGCAGGGGTAACAAATCCTTAGTCAGGACAGATTTTATATATTACTCTAGTTTAATTACAAAAAGTAAATAGAATATTCTCCATATCAACATGCATTTTCAGAATATTAATTAGTATGAAAAGAAAATATCTGGCGTTTTGAGTGACTGCAATCCTTAATGATTTACCAGAAAACCATACACTAAGTTTTAGATACATGTATACAGATGCTGACCCTTAATCTTGCAGAGTGTGCCCTGGTCTTGTGTCAAAAGAGATAAAGAACATGAGGGCTCTCTTGGTCCATCAACATGAGTCTATATCCTTCCCTGTCAGAGTATCCACTGCCAATTTTGTGCAATTCCTTGAAGTTATGAGGATAAGGTGGAAGTAGTTAGTATGACTATGAAATATCTTATGAGCCAGACAATGAATATAAAACTGTTATTCACATACCTAGATCACTGCCTGTGCATCCTGTACCCTTTCATGACAAAGTGTCCTTTAATAAAATGATGCAGGAATAAGAACATGCATCCTTGAAGCAGCAAAAGATGGATATCATTATTGTTGTGAGTTGGGACCAGAGATGCCAAGACAACGACCTTGTGATTTACAACTGCTCAAATGCTGCAGTAAAATCCACAGGATGATCCTCACTGTACAGAATTGGAGCCCTAACAAATGAGGGATGTACCAACTTATAAATCTGCATTTCACTTTTCAATACAGAAGCATGTATGCTCAGATATTTGTACTGGGATCACTACCTTTTCATGAACACTCATTTTTCAGTAACATAGTAGTATAATACAAAGCAAAAACCCTTAAACGCCCAATTCATGCTTGCCTACCTACTCTTATTATGCAGCAAAAGAACTCAGAAATACCTCTTTGTAGGTCCTCCATAATGTGGAGTGTAACTTGCTGCAGCAATGCCCAAATTTCTTCTTCCTCCAGGGGCCCACCTCTGGCCGCAAGGACATCAGACAGTGTGACGTAACAGTTGCTCATGCTGGTTCAATTTACAGAATCCTGGAAACATAAACTGATTATTGAATACAATTCAAGAAAAGTAAACCTTATTTCTCACAAGTATACATATTTATGGGAGTTGCTGTCAGTGTGCTTCCACAATGTCTAATACTTATAAATACATGTTGTAACTCAAATTCAAGTACATAACTAATATCTGCTTTTTAATAACTTTATTTTATTTACTAGAAAATAGCAATAGGGCCACCAGTGTTTAAGTGCCTTGTCATGTCAGTAACCCAGGTCTGGAAAAAAAAGAAAAGAAGAAATGCCATGTTGTTCCACTAACATAAAATACAAACACACTGAAACACAGACATGATGTAATACCATTTGTTAGAACAACATGGGCTTTACAATAACTGGAGTTTTTAGTCTAGCAGTATCTAACATGAGTCACTTAACTTCACAATGAAGGGGTCCTGCTATCACAAAGTGAGTAATTACAAAGCCTGCATTGGTACAAAAAGGTATTACATTGTCTTTACACTTGCAGGTCTGAAAGGAGCATGAAATACATCAACAAAGTCTGATTTTATGTAGGTAGCATAATGTATTGGCTTCTGTCTGTGATGCTGTTGAACAAGGACTGGAAAAAGTTAACAGGCTAATCAAAAAGATAAAACACCTACCTTAGGGCCTGTTATCTTGTCATGGCAGTTACTAGTCTAGGAGTCACCTTGGATATAGAACAGAATTATGGTCTAGTATTGGCATTTTTAGTTCTTTGGAAGCAAACTTAAATATCGGCATCACCGCATAGTTCTGCTACCAATAAATATTGTTACTTCCCTCTTTCCCCACTGTAGTGTGGTAACAGGTCCAGCACTGCTATGTTTCCTATCCACATGAGGTAAGGGGGTGGCGCTACTGTAGCCGATGGAAACAGAATGCCACTACATGCTTTGTTAGACTAAAAAGTTTAAAAAGCAAAAATGGAATGTATACTGGCTTGAAGCAATTTAATAAAACACAAACTGAATAACGGGTGCGTTAGGTCAGTTCAGACATACTACAGCATTAGGTGAGTTCAGACATACTACAGCAGCTGTAGAACTGCTTTGGACCTTGGTCACACATGAGGAATGTGAATTATGTCCAATGCAGATACAGGGAAATATCTGCTCCAAAGGAAGCTGCACCATATGAATGCACAGGAATACAACTGTGATTCCTGAAGCTGGAAAAGGAAACTCTTACTCAGCACAATACTGCACATCACCAACCACTACATTAACAATGTATCAAGAAAAAGAACTAACAAGGGCTATAAAAAATGTATTCTTTAAGTTCTGAGAATAACTCAGGGGAAGCGGATGGTACTTTAGAGAGAAAAATTCCCACCTGTATAACAGATTACACCAGTCACATTCCTTAGGTTAACACGTTCTGGAAAGAATGAAACCTGTAATGTTGGCCATAGAGAAGTTTTTAGGCATGTTAATGGATCTATGACACAGTACGATAATCTAAGGCATGTTGGAATAATTAAGGTTAAGAGTTTAATTTACATAAGAACAAGGCAAGGAAAAATCCTGTTTTTACAGAACAGCTGACAAAATAATGAATGATCCAATATAGAAGTAGCCAACATAATAAAAATATGGTTAAGGACATTACGTAAGCATCTTCTTGCCTTATAGCATTTTTAAGACCTTGAGAAAAGTTAGCATTAACAGATAACATATGCCTTACAAATGTGTCTTATTTGTAGGGGAAAAAAAATAGAAGTTATGTTCTTACCATAACGTTCCATGTTAGTTGTCTTCTTCTCGCCTTCTTCTTGCTGGATGGGTTCGGAGCCGACCTCGGCTCCGACTCGGCCACTCTAAAGCTCGAGAGTTGGTTCCACCGGCTTGAGGCTCCCCTTATATCCCACAATGCTAGGCGAGAGTTACCTCAGATCTCGTTTGTAAGCTAACCCCAGCTTAAGATAGTAACAGTATAAAACAGAATAACTATAACAGAGACCACCTCTAACAACAGGGAGAAGAAGGGTGACCTACATCCTGAAACAAGAAATATGCATAATAGCATATAGCTAAGAAAGAGGTGGTAGAAAGAGGTCACGATCACAACTCCTCTAGGTCTGTCCAGGCCAGGGAAGGAGGGTGGGGCCAAGAAGAAGGCGAGAAGAAGACAACTAACATGGAGCGTTATGGTAAGAGCATAACTTCTATATGTTAAGTTGTCTATCTCGCTTCATTCTTGCTGGATGGGACCGCGTCCCTAGCACCTTGTCCCGGGTGGCCTAACGGAACAGACTCCTGAGAACAGTGGAACCAAAATTAGCTCTATGCCTAGAAGCTAAATCCAACTTATAATGGGAAATAAAAGTGTGAGGAGTAGCCCAAGTAGCAGCTGCACAAATGGTGTCAATAGGCAGTCTGTCTTGGAAGGCTAGAGAAGTAGCCAAAGCTCTGGTGGAATGGGCTTTAGGCTTATTAGGCAGTTTTTTGTGTCTAATCTCATAAACAAGGGTAATCAGAGATGTTAGCCATCTGGATAAAGATACCTTTGAAACTGGAAGTCCCTTTCTGCTTTCGCATAGGAGACAAACAGCTGATCAGATTTTCTGAATTGTTTCGTCCTGTCCAAGTAGTACCTTAATTGACGATGAACATCCAGACAGTGTAATTTTGTTCAGACCTATTTGAATACTCCGGGAAAAAGACAGGGAGGTCAATGCACTGGTTTAGATTTGATGTTGAAACCACCTTAGGCAAAAAGGATGGGTTAGTTCGTAAGGAAACTCTGTCCTTATGGAACACAAGGTAAGGAGAACGACAACTGAGTGCTTGAAGTTCTGAAATTCTTCTAGCTGATGTGATAGCCACCAGAAAGAGAGTTTTCCATGATAATAACTTTAAGGAACATGAAGCTGCAGGTTCGAAAGGGGAAAGAATCAAAGAAGCAAGAACTAAATTTAGGTCCCAGGGAGAAGGAGGATTTCTTACAGGAGGTCTGAGCAGAAAAACTCCTTTCAAAAAGGCTTTGCAGAGTTTGTGGGACATTAGGGCGGAATCTGAAATACCCACATGGAAATTAGAAATAGCTGCCAATTGAACCTTAAGAGTAGATGGAGATGAACCTGCATGGAAGAGTTCAGCAAGAAAATCGAGGACTAGTTGGATGGAAGCGGTGAAAGGATCTATGTCCTTTCCTTGTGCCCAATATGAAAATCGTTTCCACTTACTCAAATAAATCTTTCGAGTGGAAGATTTATGGGAAGCTATCAAAATATCTCTAACAGAGTGAGATAATTGAGGAAGCCTGGCTACGGTTGGAAGTGGAGGAACCAAGCAGTGAGGTTCAGAGAGGGAGGGCGATGAAACTGACCCGACTGATGGATCAAAAGATCTGGAACTAGGTCCAGACTCCACGGTCGCTCAAAAGAAATCGATGCAGAAAGGGGAACCACACTTGTCGAGGCCAGTAAGGAGCAATGAGGATCAATGAGGCCTTCTGAGCGATAGCTTTCTGTATTACTTGAGAGATCAGTGGGAAAGGAGGAAATGCATACAGAAGTCCCGGGGCCAAACTTGGACTAGGCGTCCCTGCTGGGTTGGCCTGGTAAAGGGAATAAGCGTGAAGTATTCTCTGCACTTGCTGTTTTGGGGAGTAGCAAAAGATCTTGCAAGGCTGACCCCACTTGAGAAAAATCTCTCTCACTACAGAGTCTTTCAGAGACCACTCGTGAGGCATGAGAATAGCTCTGCTCAACTTGTCCGCAATGTGATTGGACTTCCGGGGATGTGCGTTGCTATCAGAAAACGCTGAGAAGAAATCGCCCATTGCCACAGTCTGAGTGCTTCTCGACACAGGGGTATGATCTGGTTCCGCCTTGTTTGTTGATGTACCACACTACAGACATATTGTCTGTCTGGATTGCAATCGTTCCCAAGGGAAGAGAGTGTTGAAGGGCTTGCAACGCTAAAAGCACTGCTCTCATCTCCAGAACATTTATGTGCAAGTGGCATTCGTTTGGTTGCCATGTGCCCTGGACTGTCCTGCCCTGATAATGCCCCCACCCGATCAGGGAGGCATCCGTTGTCAGAGTAGCAACCGGAGGAGGTGGAACAAATGGTCTCCCCAACAGGAGCTGGGGAAGACATCCACCACATGAGATGCTTTTGCGCTTGCGTGATCATAATGGTGTGAGACATTGGAAGTTCCTGGTATGACCATTGAGAAAAGAGCATCCACTGAAGGATCCGCATGTGGTATCTGGCCAATGGAAGGAGGGTATGGCGCTGCCATGATTCCCAACACCTTTAGAACTAACCTGGCTTTGGCTCTGTTGTTGTTGAGAAGTAGTGATACCAATTTTGAATGTCTGATATCCTTTGGTTCGTTAGTGTTGCAGACATGTTTACAGTATCTAATTTTGCGCCTATGTAGGTAATAGTACGACAAGGCGACAAAACAGACTTTCGCAATTTATTGAGATACCCAGTTTTTGACAGGCGAAAAGTGTAATCTCTGGCCATCAGAAGGAGATGCTTGGTGGGAGCTGTGAGGAGCCAGTCGTCCAAATATGGAAACACCTGGAATCCTTGTCGTCTCAGGTGAGAAGCTACCACTGCCATGCATTTGGTAAACACCGGGGCAGTGGTGAGACCAAAGGGCAGGGCCCTGAATTGAAAATGACTGGTTCCCAGCCTGAAGCGGAGGAATCTTCTGGAGCGCCTGTTCATTTTTATGTGATAGTACGCGTCCTGAAGGTCTATAGAGCACATCCAGTTTCCTTTTCCCAACAGGGAAGAATGGATTGCAGCGTGACCATCCGAAATCTTGTTTTCTTGACCGATCTGTTCAAGATACTGAGATCCAAAATTGGTCTCCAGTCCCGTTTTCTTTGGAACTAAAAGAACCTTGAGTAGATTCCGGATCCTAGTTGGTCTGCTGGCACTGGCTGAATAGCTCTTTTGCAACCAGTTTTCAAATTTCCAAAGCTGCTATATCCCTTTGAGCGGGTGGAACATCTGGAAGGGATTTTTTTGACTGACTTGGAGAACGAAGAAAGGGAATAGAATAACCTTCGAAAATGATGGACTGTACCCATTTGTCTTGTGTCAAGGATAGCCAGGCTTCTGGGTACAGTGACAATCTTCCCGCGACTGCCTCCGAAGATGGGCAGTCGGGCAACACCTCAGGGGTGCTGAAAGGGGTTATCGGAAGGCGTTTCGATTGCCCTGGTTCTGCGGACCCCCTCTGCCTCTAGGGCGACGTCTACCATTGTTGTTCCCCCCTCTGCCTCTGGCGGGGAACCGACTCTGTGCGTCAGGCGAAGTCCCTTGAGATTGTTTACGGAACCACATCTTTACACCCCTTCTGGCCTTTGGGGTAAGGCCTAGAAGGAGTGGAAAAACGGACTCCGACAGCAGAAAGGGTCTTGCCATCCGTCTCGCACCTAGTCAGGGTCTCTTTCACTTGTGGACCAAAAAGGGATGATCCATCAAAAGGGAGTTTGTGAGAGACGTCTTGGAAGGTTCAGCAAAATTGCATAGCCGCATCCAGGCGTGCCTACGTAAGGCTACCCTGTTCCGGCTCTGCTCGCTCCATCGGCCGCATAAGAGGGCGCATGGAGGAGTTGGAAATAGAATTAAGGATAGCCAGCTGCGTGTTCATTTTTCTTGGAAACCCGCAGCTGTAGGGTCCTAAGCATTTCACTCGCTTCTTTGATCAAGTCCCTTTGAAGACGAGTGAAATGGCACAGGTAATTCAGCAAACGCATAGTAAATGTCGCTGAGGAGAACATCCGCTTCCGTGCCTATCCATGGACCTAGATTCCTTGTTAGGTGGATGGACAGGCACTGAAGGATCAGCCAGTTCCTTCTTTGTGGCGGCAGCTACCACCATAGCATCCACAGAGACTCCTTTTGATAAAAATTCCTTGTCTGTTGGAGCTGTGATGAATTTGGAGGGTCTCCTGGGAGTGGGGTCCACTGAATCAGGAGCCGTCCATGCCTTTAGCAACCACCTGCATGAGGGGTCGAGGGGGACACCCAGGAGGTGGAAGGACGAGCCAAACGCCTCAAGATACACAGATTCGTCCTCCGAAGGGTTGAGGGCTGGCCAATTTCCCCTCTGTTTAAGGATCTCCAGAATGTCTGCAAAGAGACATCTTCAGAAGGGGAACGGGGAACCCTCAGAATCATCCAGATCTGTGTCGGACGTGATAGACTCAGGTGAGTCAATGTGCTTCCTCTTGCACTTCCTCTTCCGAGGGGCTCTTCTGCCAAATCAGGAGAGGCCTCGGAAGAGGATGAAATCCCACAGGGGCTCCTGAGGAGTTGGCTCTCTGCGGTCCGGGATGAGGGAGTGAGTCGACTTACCCTGAGGCAGCATAGAGGGAGGGGCTGACGGAGCCGACTGTGGAGTAGAGCCAGGCTCTAACACACTCCGCATGACCTCAGCACCCCTGTCAGGCAGAGCCAGAGGTCCCCGCTCCGAGGAGCTAAAGACCCTCGGCACCGACAGTGATGGCTCGAGGCCGATGTCGGAGCCGAACTCACCAGCGCCGAAGCACCGAGAGGAGAGGGGTCGGACAAGGGTCCGATGCCACTCACCCCTCGGAGCCGAGGGAAGTCCGGCGCCGAGATTCCTCCATGGAAGAAAACGGAGCCGACGACGGAGCGAAGACAATTGTCTCGGCTCGGTGACTCACAGTCTCGGTTCCGACACGACCCGGCTCCGAGCTCAAGAGAGTCGAAGGAGGAAGGAGTTGATGGACGGGACAGGCACCGACTGATGAGTCGGGCTCTGAAGCATCTGGGCTAGTGCCTCAGACTTGAGTAGTCGACTCACCACCCTCTGAAGGTCATGATCAGACAACCTCGATGACCTAGAGGAATGAGACCTTTGGCTCCGTTCAGACAGCAGGGGAGAACCTGGAGCCGAATGAACGGAGCCAAGAGAAGGTGACCTAGACCTCTTTCTGGTTGTCGGCTCAAGATCTTGTCGGAGCCGACACGGGTACTCGATAACCTCGGCTCCGGCCGAGGAGCCACAGAAACTGTGGACCGAGTCTTATCGGCTCCAGCCGGAGCCGATAAAGGCAAAGGTTGAACAACCTGAGGTCTCGGCTCAGAAGCGGAGCCGAAGACCTCGATGCCTTGGAGGGCTTCCCTGTTGAAACAGACAGGGAATCCTCAGGCTTCAACAAGCCTCTCAAAATGAGCTTTTTTCTTTCCTGCAGGACCCTGGGGCTGAAGCCATGGCAGACAGCACAGGAGTCCTGCAGGTGCAAAGGCCCCAGACAATAGACACAAGAAGTGTGAGCGTCTGTCAGAGACATTTTCTGACAGCACGCATCACACTTCTTGAATCCGACCTTTGCTTTTTAGACATAGCCTAACTGGTGAACACAAACACACACTCAAACACACCAGTTATACCCTGTCAAAACACAATTATAGTAAAAGTATACTAAAAATAAGTACAATAACCCCTGTTTTCCAAAAAAAAGAATGGGGAGTGACAGGAGCGGGATGGGGAACCCCTGGCGAGTGAGTCAATAGATCTGGCTCTGGGTCCAGAATCCAGGGTCCCCGAATGCAGTGAATTTTCAGGAAGGGAAACCAAATTTGTGAGGCCAGAATGGAGCAATGAGGATTATCGTCCTGTGAAGGTTCCTGGCTTTCTGGAGAAATTCGATATCAGAGGAAATGGAAATCATTATAGGAGTCCCGGGGCCAATCGTAAACCAGTGCGTCCCAGGACTTCTGGAGGGTAATAGGGCAAAGTAGCTCCTGCATTTGGCATTCATTGGAGGCGCAAACAGGTCGCAGGAAGGCTGGCCCCACATGTGAAAAATCCTTTTCGCCACTGACTGTTTTAGAGACCACTCGTGCGGTAACAGAATTGCTCTGCTCAGCCTGTCGGCTATGACGTTGGATGACCCGGGATGTGCGTTGCTATTAGAAAGCGACCCGTGGACTCCGCCCACTGCCAAATTCTCATGGCCTCTCTGCATAGTTGATAGGACTTGGTTCCCCTTGTTTGTTTATGTACCAGACTACCGACATGTTGTCCGTCTGAACTGCAATAGTCCCTAGAGGAAGAAGGGGAGCAAAGTGTTGCAACGCTAGAAACACTGCCCTCAACTCTAGAACATTGATGTGCAGATTGTACTCCAAATTGGTCCATTCGCCTTGGACTGTCTGTCCCTGAAAGATGCCCCCCCACCCTATCAGGGAAGCGTCCGTGGTCACCGTAACTGTGGGCGTGGGTAGCACAAACGGCTACCCCTGGGAAAGGTTGCACGTTTGGAGCCACCAGTTTAGATCTGTTTTGCAAGTCTTTGTTATGAGAATCTCGTGTGTTAGAGGTAGTTGTTGAAATGACCATTGAGCAAACAGTAGCCATTGTAGAACTCTCATGTGCAGCCTTCCCAGAATTGCAATAAGGAGGCTGACATGAGGCCCAACACCTTCAGTACTAGTTTTGCAGGAGATTTCCTTGACAAGAGTAGAAGGCGTATGTGAGTCTGCAGTGATAATATCCTTTCTGGAAGCCTCAGAATTAATTGACGTGTGTTTAACTCTGCTCCTATGAACAAGATATTTTGTGATGGCTGAAGTAAGGATTTTCAAATTCTACGGAGATCCCTAGGTGAACACACAGTTGAAGAACATAGTCTCTGGCCTGCAGTAGTTGGCCTTGGTGGTGGCGAAAGGAGCCAGTCGTCCAGATCTGAAACACCTGGAATCCCTGACGTCTAAAGTGAGACGCTACCACTGCCATGCATTTGGTGAAGACCCTGGGGGCTGAGGTCAGACCAAAGGGCAGGGCTCGAAATTGAAAGTGACTGGCTCCCAGCCGGGCGCAAATGATCTCTGGATGCCCTGGCCATTTTGATGTGGTAGTATGCATCCTCTAGATCTATTGAGCACATCCACTCGTCCTTCTGTAAGAATGGAAGGATCGATTGAGCGTGACCATTCGGAACTTTTCTTTCTTGTGAAAGTATTGAGGTAGCTTAGGTCTAGAATGGGCCTCCAGTCCCCTGTTTTCTTTGGAACTAAAAGAACCTTGAGTAAGTCCCGAATCCTTGCTGGTCCGCTGGGACTGGCTGGATGACTCTTTTTCTAGCAACTTTGAAATTTCTAAAGCTGCTGGCTCTCGCAGATGGGGCGGTACATCTGGGAGTCTTTTCTTTGGAATGGGATAGGATAGGAAGGGTATGGAGTAACCTCTGGTGACTACGCTTATTACCCACTTGTCTGTAGTTATATCTTGCCAGGCCTGAGGGTATAAAGCTAAGCGACCCCTGACTGCCTCCAGAGCAGGACAGTCGGGCCTCCTCTCAGGAGTGCTGGAAAGGTTTACCAGGAGTGTTTCCCTGTCACCTTGATGTTGCGGACCCCTCTGCCGCCAGGGTGGCGTCTTCCACCTCTGCCCCCTCCTCTGCCTCTAGAGGGGGCATCACCCTGTGTGCCCGAGAAAGACCCTTGGGGTTTTGAAACCACATTTTCCACAGCGTTGCCCTTTGGGGTACGGTCTGGTTGGGGTGGAAAACGGACTCCGACAGCAGACAGAGTCTTTCCCTCTTGTTCACACCGGGTAGGGTCTCCTTTACCTTGGGGCCAAAAGAGTGGCACCGTCAAATGGGGGTTTGTAAAGGAAGACTTGAAGGCTTCCGCAAAGGAACATAAGCGCATCCAGGATTGTCTCGAAGAGCAATCGCTGAAGCTGCTGCCCTACTCGAACCTTCGGCTGCGTAGGAAATCAGCCTCATGGACGAGTTAACAATCGATGTTAGGGTATTAAAGTTGCGCTGTCATTTTCTCTGAGACAGCTGCATCTGTAGCACCCTGGAGGGTATCTCCCAATTCTTTGACTAGATCCCTCTGCAGACGTGTAAAATGGGTCAAATAGTTCAGGGACCGCATGGAAAAAGCCGCTGAACTAAAAATGCGCTTCCCATATCTATCCATCGTCCTAGAATCTTTATTAGGCGGATGGACGGACGAAGAAGACTCCGACATCTCCTTTTTCGTGGCTGCAGCCACCACCATAGCGTCTACTGGAACTCCTTTTGTAAGGTAGGACTTATCCTGAGGTGCTGTGATGTACTTGTTGGTTTTCTTGGAACAGGTTCCACTGTGTCAGGAGTCTCCCACGCCCCTCGAGCAATAAGTTCCATTAGTTAAATCGAAGGCGGAGTGACCCAGGAGGAGGAAGGGCGAGCACCAAATGCCTTCAGCAGAACTGACTCATCCTCAGAAGGGGAAGGGACTGCCAGTCACCTCTCTGTTTCAGGATCTCCAAAATGTCTGAAAAGAGACATCTTCTGAAGGTGACTTAGGGGACCCCTCTGACTCATCTAAGTCAGTATCAGATGTCAAGGATTCCTGTGGAGAAACCAAGTGTCTCCTCTTACACAGTCTCTTCCTAGGGACTTCCTCATGGGAGCATCCGAAGAAGCCTCGGAGGAAGAGGGGCACCCTCCAGGGTGGCTGAGGCACTGGTGCCCGGCAGCTTGGATGTGGCCGTGGGTGCAGATGAAGACAAAGGCCCTTTATGGGAGGAGAAACTGCTTCCACTGATGTGGTTGTCTGGGTAGACAACACCTTCCTCATCAGGTCGAGCTCCTGGGTCCCGCATCGAAGAGTCTCCCGGTTCGAAGAAATGGGAAGAATCCCGACACGGGCACGAAGGCATCGACCCGAGGACGGAGCCGAATCGATCCGTGCGAGGCCCGAGGGGAGAGTCGGAACCGACACGTCGGTTCGACTCGGCCCCGGAACCAGAACAGACCGTCGGCTCCGAGACTCGGTACCGGGTCCCGGAGTCGAGTGAGGGAACAGACCGAGAAAAGGGCGGTTCTGGACCCAAGGGCTCCACAATCAGCAGATCAGCCTCTTCCGGCTCCAAAGACTGAATCGGTCTCGGAGGAGGAATGGATGGAGATACAGGAAGGCCTTCAAGTTTCGACACCAACTGGGTGGAAACCGAAATAAGTTTAGAGAGGACGAATGCTCCAACAACTTCTGCACCGCGATCCACATCGCCATCCAGTTTGGAGGAAGAGCGGGTCGAAGGAACCGACGGAGCCGACCTCAATATGGCGAAGGAGGAGCTCCATCACGGTTCCAAGACTCGAGGCTCAGGAACCGACACCAGTTGAACACTCGGCCCGAAGTCTGTGGAACCGGTGATCTAACCTTTGAAGAGCTGGAGCCGATGACTTAGGCTCCGGCGTCTTCGATTCCTTAGAGGACTTGATGCCTGGTCAGAAGCATCCAAAGCCTCTTGAAAGCCGGTTTCAATAGACCTCTGTCCATCAGTTTCCTGCGCCTATCTGTCATGACCCTCCCACTAAAGAGTGACAGATGGAGCAATCCTCTTGTAAGTGGAGAGGGCCAAGGCAGTAGACGCAGGAACTATGGTTGTCAGTGACCGACATTTTTTGGCCACACTGACAACGCTTGAAACCAGACTTTGCCTTCTCAGACATTGTAGAATAATATACAACTCCAGAAAAACACAGTCAAATCCGAGAAAAATTAGTCACAATCAGGTAAATGTCAAATCCGGTAGAAATTTGTCTCAATATGGAAAGATGTGAAGGGTGTAGGCCCCGATACAAAAATACCGAAAAATAAGGTTAACGGTACCAAAGAATTACGGAACCACAACACAATCACACTTGTTAATACTGATAATATCAACTAGAATAGAATTCTTAATAAAATACAACAAAAAAAGTTATATCTTAGCTTAGAAACTCTCGAGCTAGCTCCCAACGATGCGTATGCAGCAGCGGCAAACTAGATCTGAGGTAAAGGCAGAGGGGGATTGTGGGTATTAGATTGTCTCGAGCTTCTTCTCGATGCAGAGCTTGCAAGAGGCGGCCGGGCCGGATCGGCTCCGAACCCATGTGTAAGAACAAACGGCGAGATTGAACACTATCACATTACAACCTACAGGACAACTTTCTGGAATACTGTCAAAAAATAATGGGAAGCAGAAACATTACTGAAATGAATCAACTAGTCCAATCTAATGACCTAGCTACCACTAATATTTTGCCAGTTATTTTAAATCAACCATTGACACACACCAGAAACAAGCAACTGTCCTAATTACACTGCAGCACCTTTCATATTTAAGCTCATTACTATTGCAGGTGTTCAAAAATACCTGCAGAAAATGAAGCCATATGGATCTCCTTCAAGGGATCAACTCCCACCACCTTTCCTCACATGCATATAAAGCCATGCTGGCCATCCTTTAACAAATTTCAACAGAAGGTTAAAAGAAGAGAACTTCCCATCTGTTTGGAAGGGACCCACAATTACCCCATTATTGAAAAGGGGTGAAAAAACTATCCATCTCAAACCTTAACAGGTTATGTTTAGTTAGGTGTAGAACTAACTCACGACATGGTTTCTGTCCAAGGCACTGCACTTAAAACATACTAGTTAATATGGCTGATTATATTGCACCTGAATGCGACATGGGCAGTCTTGTTCCAACCCTATTCCCAGACTTCTCTAAAGCCTCTGATGTAGTCAGTCACAACATTCTCCTGCAAAGGCTTTGTGCTACTGGATATGACATTACAATGATGTATTGATTCAAAAACTACTTAAACAGAAAGTCTGTTTACTGGAACACAGTATGCTTATTTAAAGTCCAACCTAACTCTGTAGTGCCTCAAGGCAGAACACACACATTCCACTGCTATTTACTATCCTTTCCAGTGCAATGCACCCATATACCAATGGCCTTAAATACATTCAGTATGACAACAACTCCATAATTATCTGCAGCACTCCAGACTTGCACCAACGTTTCCTACATATTAAAATTCAATTAATACATTATTGATATAGCTGAAACAATCAAAGCTGATAATTAATGAAAAGAAAACCGCACTCCTGCCTCCATAAGCCTTCACTGAAACAGCTAACAACTGTAAATACTTCAGTTCAAAGAAAGTATTCTTCAGTCAGGAGGAGAAGAATGAGTTTAGGTGTAAGCATTGATAAGAACAGGTCGACTACACAGAGCAGGACAATCATGAAAAGCTTGGTGCCCTGATATCACATAAATACTGTCTAACATTACTGACAAAAACAACTCTACCAGACTCAGTACTTTTACCCAAACTGTTATACAAAATGTCAGCTATTGACACCTTAACAAAACCATGTTCCTTAAATCAGACTCAACTTGTTACAAAATAGTCAGACTTCCTGCTCACCCACTGGGAAATCTCCACATATGTCACACAATCAAACTGGGATGGATGCCTTTCACCCATTAACTAAACTATGCCCACATCCCACTCTCCTGAAGGTTATATAAACCTATAAATGTCCATCACATTCTTCTCTCCTCAATAACTGCAACATTAAACTTTTAGTTATGTACTCACCATAACTTCAGATGTTTGGGATCCATCTCGCCTACATTCTGACTGATGGGTTCGGAGCCGATCCCTCGGCTCCGACTCGGCACGCTTATGCCAAAGAGCGAAGTCTCTTATTGGCTGAGCTTACTATATCCCAGGATGCACCACTACCAGTCCCCCAGATCTAGTTTGTCCGCATACATGCACACATGCACGCTCTGATTATATAACATCGTCAGATGAACAAGATAAAACAGTAGAACTCAAACCGTTCAATCTCTTCTGATCTCCAAGGCAGGGGAAGGAGGGTGGAGTATTAGGAATGTGGGCGAGATGGATCCCAAACATCTGAAGTTATGGTGAGTACATAACTAAAAGATGTTATGTGATCCTATCTACCTACATTCTGACTGATGGGACAGCGTCCCTAGCACCTGAATCCTGGGTGGCTCACTGGAAAACACTCCTGAGTACCGTGGAACCAAATGATGCTCGTCCTTTAGATGCCACATCCAATTTATAGTGGGAAATGAAAGTGTGCGGATTGGACCAAGTAGCCGCAGCACAAATCTCCGATATAGCGAGCTTGGAATGAAAAGCTATAGAAGTAGCCATAGCTCTGGTAGAGTGAGCTTTGATAGATGTTGTAAGTTGCTTATTCAAGAAGAATAAGCCTGAGTTATGCAATCTCTAATCCATTTGGAGATAGTAGCTTTTGTGATGGTTTTACCCAATTTATTGTCTGAGAAGGACACAAACAACTGGTCTGACTTACGAAGTTGCTGAGTCCTGTCTAAATAGAAGCAATTGCCTGTGAACATCCAATTTATGGAGAGTGTATTCTGCTTCATTGGAGAATTTTGGGAAGAAAACTGGTAGCTCTAGAGACTGTTGGAGACAGAGATTAGAACAGACCTTAGGGACAAAGGATGGATTAGGCCTAAGTGATACTCTATCCTTGTGGAAAATCAAATGCGGTGGTTTAATAGACAGGGCTTGAAGTTCTGAAACTCTTCTTGCAGAAGTAATTGCAACTAAGAAGGCAGTTTTCCAAGACAGATATTTTAACTCACATGTAGCAGCCGGTTCGAAGGGGAAGATGTCAATGCACGAAGCACTAAATCTAGATCCCACGGAGGCAGGATGAAAAACTGGGGTCTTAACAGACCCGCACCTTTAATGAAAGTTTTGCATAGTCTGCTGCTCATCAATGGAGGATCCATGGACTCGTGAAATTTAGAGATAGCCGCTAGTTGGACTTTAATAGTAGAGACAGAAGATCCTTGATTAAACAGGGATGTTAAGAATTTCAAAACCTCTGGGATAGGAGCAGTGATAGGGTCTAAGCCCCTGAGTTGAGCCCAGATAGCAAACCTCTTCCACTTACTGAGGTACAATTTCTTAGTGGTGGGTTTGTGGGCGAAGATAAAATATGAACAACTTCGGGTCTAATGTGTGACTTCTGACTAAAGTCGGAAGTGGAGAAACCAAGCTGTCAACTTCAAGGAGTGAAGGGACTGGTGCTGTTGTCCCGACTGATGAATTCAGGTCCGAATTAGGTCTAAAGTCCACGGATCGTCCACGCATGTTTCTTCAGGTAAGGAAACCATACCTGACGAGGCCAGTATGGGGCAATCAGTATCATTGCGGACCCCAATTGAGAAGCTTTTTGAATGCCTTTGGAGAGAAGTGGAATCGGAGGAAAGGCATAAAGTAGCCCTGTTGGCCAAGGTTGTGCTAGAGCATCCATAGCTGGTACTCCCTGATGTGGAGTCAAGGAGAAGAACCTTTTGCACTTGGTGTTTAGTGGAGTTGCAAATAGGTCGCAGCACGGTGTCCCCAATCTCCGGAAAACCTGATCTGCTACTGTTTTGTTTAAGGACCACTCGTGAGGAGAGAGAATTGTCCTGTAATCTGTCTGCCAGTATATTCGATTTCCCAGAATGTGGGTCGCTACCAAGAAGCGGCTGGTAGCTACAGCCCATTCCCACACCCTCATGGCCTCTCTGCAAAGGGGTAAGATCTGGTCCCTCCTTGCTTGTTTAGGTACCAGACCACCGACATGTTGTCTGTGTGGATGGCGATTATGCCCTGAGGGAGAAACCTGTGTAAGGCCTGTAGGGATAGAAGTACGCCCTCATCTCCAATACATTGATGTGGAGAAGAGTTTCGTCTGGAAGCCAGGATCCCTGAACTAACCTGCCCAGACAATGCCCCCACCCTGTCTGGGAGGCATCTGTCGTCAGGGTGACCACTGGAGAGGGAATAACAAAAGGACTTCCTTGATTTAGATTGGATGTCTGAAGCCACCAGCGAAGGTCCCGTTTGCATGTTTCTGTAATCATGATGGGATGATTGAGGGAAGGTCCTGAAAGGACCATTGAGTTGACAATAGCCACTGAAGAATCCTCATGTGCAATCTTGCCAGAGGAACTAAAAGAACCGTGGCAGACATTGAACCTAAAACTTGTAGAACCATCCTGGCTGGGGCTTTGGATCTTGAAATCAGAGCTTGAACTTGGCCCTGTAAAGTTTGGATCCTTTCGGCCGGAAGAAAGCAGCATCAATTTTGAGTCTATCTCTGCTCCTATGAACCTTATGCGCTGAGAGGGCAGCAAGACAGACTTTGACCAATTGAATGTAATCCCCAGGGTAGCACCCAGGGAGATGGTGGCTTTGAGGTTGTCCATTGGTAGATGCCTGGTGGTGGCAGTCAGGAGCCAGTCGTCCAGATAGGGAAACACTTGGAATCCAAGACTTCTCAGGTGAGCCGTCACTACTGCCAAACACTTGGTGAACACCCTGGGGGCTGTGGTGAGACCAAAGGGCAGTGCACAAAATTGGTAATGACGGACTCCCAGGCTGAAGCGCAGATACCTCCTGGACGCCTGATGTATCGGTATGTGATAATAGGCGTCCTTGAGGTCTATGGAGCACATCAAACATCCTTCTCCAACAATGGGAGAATGGACTGTAACGTGACCATTCGAATTTGGATTTCTTGCGGATTGGTTCAGTCTGCTGAGATCCAATATTGGTCTCAGGTCCCCTGTCTTTTTTGGCACTAAAAAGAACCTGGAGTAATTTCTGGATCCGATCTGGTCTGTGGGGACCGGTTGGATGACTCCTTTTTCTAGCAGCTTTAAAGCTTCTGCGGCTGCAATTTCCCTTTGACTGGGTGGTGGGTCCGGGATTTTTGGACGGTGGGGTGAGTATGTGAATGGGATGGTGTAACCTCCGGCAATGATCGAAGCACCCATCTGTCCTGAGTGATTGACTCCCAGGCTTTTAGGTGCTTGGCAAAGCGACACCCGACTGGCTCGAGCAGCACAGCCGGGCAATCCCTCATGATGTGTGGGAGGCTGAAGAGCCACGAAAGGACTCATGGTCTCCAGAATTGCGGGGCCCTCTGCCGCCTCTGGGACGGCGTCTCCCAGAAAAATTTCCCGTCCTCTGCCTCTGGAAGGGAATCTTCCTGCTGTTGGGGAAAAACTTACGTGATTTACGGAACCACATCTTCCCCCCTCCTTTAGCCTTGGGATAAGGCCGAAGGGAGTGGAATAACGGGCACCTCTGGCAGATAAAGTTTTTCCCTCTTGCTCACAGCGGGTAAGGGTGTCTTTAACCTTAGGTCCAAACAAAGAGGACCCATCAAAGGGAGCGTCGGCAAAGGAAGACTTGAAGGCCTCCATGAAACTGACAAGCGGAGCCAGGCTTGTCTCCGTGAGAGCCACGCCTGTGCCTGCCGCTCTACCGCCCCTTGCCGCATAGGAAATGAGCCTCATGGACGAGTTAGAAATTGGCGTGGGATAGCCAACTGAGAGCTAACCGACTGGGCTAGCTGCTCAGGTAGGTTACCGAGAGGGAATCTGACAGCTCCTTGACCAGATCCCTCTGAAGCCTGGTAAAATGTGCCAAATAATTCAGAGACCTTAAAGTAAAGGCCGCTGAAGTCAGGGTGCGCTTCCCGTACCTGTCCATGCTCCTAGACTCCTTATTAGGAGGATGGACGGACATTGAAGCCTCTGCCACGTCCTGTTGTGTAGCAGATGCCACCACCATGGCATCTACAGCCACGCCTTTAGTGAGGAACTCCTTCTCGGGTGGGGCAGACAAAAATTTATTAGGACGAGAAGGGACTGGTTCCACGGTATCTGGATGTTCCCACGCCCTTCGACAAACCAAATCCAGAAGCTCGAAGGGCGGAGACACCCAGGAGGCAGAGGGCTGAGCCCCAAAGGCCTTGAGGAGCACTGACTCATCCGCAGAGGGGGGTTTGGATATCCAGCCGCCTCGTTGTTTGAGGATCTCTAAGATGTCTGCAAATGAGACATCATCCGAGGACGACTTCGGGGACCCCTGTGCATCATCAAGATCAGTGTCCGATGTAATAGACTCGGGGGAGTCCACGTGCTTCCTCTTGCACGATCTCTTCCTTGGAGGTTCCTCCGAAGACAACTCCGAAGAACCCTCAGGAGGAGGGAACCCCAATGGGGGTAACCTCAGGCCCAGGGGCTCCGCTGCCTACGGACAGGGAACTGCCAAAGACCCAGTCTCCACGCCCAGGGAAGGTGCCGGTAAAGCCGGAGAGATGGCGAAGAAGACTTGGCCAAGGCACTCCTCATAGCTCTGAAAGCGGACCCCAGAATCCTGGGAGTGTCCGGTCCCGAGCCATGATAGCCGACGGAAGTCCCGCAGCCGAAGCACCGAGAGGAGGCTCGGAACCAGCATAGGTCCCGAAACATCACCCCGGGTCCAGCCGAAGAAGTCCGTGTACCAAACTCGGACCCGAAGGCCGGGTTGGAGTAAGGGTCGGAGCCGACCTAAGATCTCCACCGGCTCCAACAGCACCTGCTCCGGAGCCGAAGCGGTCGGAGGAGGAATAGCAATGGGATGGGCTTGGGCTATCGGCTCCGAAGCCAACTGGGTCGGAGCGAAACAAATTTTTGGAAGACTGGGGACTGGAACAGTCTTTGGAGCACCCTGTCTATATCTGAATCCGACATCCTCGAGACCGAGAGGATACTGAGCGGGTTGAGATGGCCTCTCCAACGGCCCCAAAGGGCTAGGGGACCGGCTCGAGGCGACCCGATGACTATCGGCGCCGAAGGAATACCCACACTAGATTCCATCGGTGCAGAGGTGGACTTGCGCCGAGGAGGAAGTGTCTGGCGGGCAACCCTTGTCGGCTCCGAGACCAGTGGAGCCGGCGAAGGTGACCCGCCTCGATGCCCAGCCATCGGCTCCGAAACCAGAGGAGTCGAGACTGGTGGCATCGAGGCAGACGTTCGCCCTCGGCTCCAAGTCCTTGGAGCCGAAGGAGAAGCCTGCCTATGTCTTTTGGCGGTCGGATCCGACGGACTGGTGGAGCCCCTTTTCTTTTTAGCCGGAGAAGGAGAGGATGCCAAGGCTTCTTCAAAGGAAGGTTTTATTAACCCTTTAAGAATCAGTTTATTTTTCCTCTCCTGGAGGACCCTTGAGGAAAAAGCGTGACACACACTGCATGACTCCTGTAAGTGTTTTGCACCCAAACAATACACACAGAGCGAGTGATCGTCTGTGATAGACATTTTGAAATTGCATTTGGTGCATTTTTTAAAGCCCGAAGGCCTAGGATTTTGAGACATTATGGCAAAAAAAAAAAAAAAAAATCAGTAACCTTGACAGAAAAATACACTTACTTTCTGTTTACTGACGCTACCTACTAATAGGTTTACAGTTATCGCTTAGGTAAAGAAAGCGTCACAAAATAATAAGGGTACTTTGAAACCCTGTAAGGTTTTAGGAGGGTTGAATGACCGGGAAGGCCCTAAGATGAAGGAGGCCTAAACCAAACTCAACCCAATCACACAACAAAGTCTTTTAACAAACTTCAAACACACACAAAAGTGAAGAATAGCCGTTAAAACAGCTTTTTATGACAAGAACAGCAAAATTCTGACAGAAAAAAGTTAGTAAATTTACTACTCAGCTCAGCCAGCTCGAGACCACGTCTTCGCAGATTAGCGGCAAACGAGATCTGGGGGACTGGTAGTGGTGCATCCTGGGATATAGTAAGCTCAGCCAATAAGAGACTTCGCTCTTTGGCATAAGCGTGCCGAGTCGGAGCTGAGGGATCGGCTCCGAACCCATCAGTCAGAATGTAGGCGAGATAGGATCACATAACATCATCTATTAAGATCATTCACTACAAATCTACTACTAACAAGAAAAATACAAGCAAAAATTAGTGATTGTGCTCCAGGATACTTTCTTCCAAACACATGAAACTGTACACCACAAAAGCTATGGAAAATAAAACTAATTAACAGCATTCTAGAACACCTACAGATCCCATTTCAATATATCATAATCATCCTTACACCAAATGTGGTATTACCTAAATATTAACTAACTTTTCTCAGCTCATTCTCTTCTCCTATATTACTGCAACTTACTATGTTTCTCCTTCCCAACTCTCCTACCATTAAATTATACTGTCAGCATATTTCCCCTAACCACTGTCCCAAGCAACTCCATTTTACATCTATTACTGCTTATGTAACTACTATGAACAGAACTTGATTTAGACTCAGTTACTGTAACTATGTAGGAGAACAGACTTATTTATTCTAAAATGCAGTTGCTTATTTAACCATATATTATTGCCTTTCTTCAATGTTTCACTCTGCTTCCCTCAGCAAATGGGCTATCCAAATCAAAAAGGTAAATAAAACTCAATGAAATATTACCAAAATACACTGTGCTGTGTACCACCAGCTATAGGGGAAAAAAGTGGAGGAGTGCAAAGTGCTTTACAGCTTTGACAGGTGTAAAACACGTAGCAATGACAGACACACAGCTTTTAAAGCTGTTTCAGCTTGTCGATGTTGCTGTTCTGCAACAGGTAGCACCAGCTTGTTGATGCTGCTGTTCTGTGATGGGTAGCACCAGCTTCTGTTACACTCTAGTTCAAGACTACAGCTTGACATCATTTAGATGTGCATAATAAAAGCTTGTTGAGTACCTTTGACATCATAAAAGTGCTTAGCAAGTCTTTTCTCTGATTTTGTATTATAATTGTGCTGTTCAATGCACTACAATAAGGTAAATAGCTGAAAAATGTGACTTATGATCTAAATTTTCTTCAAACAAAACTAAACAAAGGAGGACATAATTCACATAAAGTAGCACTAAGAAAGCAAGTTGTCAAAATGTGCCAGTAAATAAAAGTAGTTAATGCAACATCTGCTTTACTATAAAGGAACAAAATCAATTAGCTTTCAGTATCTAACATAAAAAAAAGAAAAATGCAGTGATTGCTTTTGTTACTTATGGCACTAGTTTTTTTATGGGTCTTCTACAAACAGTGAACATGCCATCCAATATGTAAATAATTGCAATTATTAGTCTGAAATAGTTATGTATCTGAAATTACTACTTTATGCAGGTGGGGGGAAGCTACCTTCACCCCATTTTGAGATTTTCATGTCAATAATTTCCTGATACTTAGTATAAATAAAGATGAGGTTACTGCTTCAAGAAAAAGTAATACTTGTGTTTGCTAAAAAAAATAATAAATAGCAAATTTCTGAGTCAAAACTGATGGAAGCAGCTGTTTCTGCAGAGACGGACTCCTCTTTTTCGGGCATATGTTATGTCAGTGATTGCTGCTTCAGTGAAAACTGACAAAAAGGCTCTGTATCACTATACATTTTTTTTTCACTTGATATTCTAGAAATGTAAATGTTTCAATGTAACATATAATCACTGTTAATCTGACCAAAATTACATATCTAAATGTTTTGTGCAGATTGTCAGTAAAGGTTCATGAAATTAAAAAGTACTCTGTCACTTTTAGTAAATTTAGTTGCTGGCTAGTAAGTACACTGCCTCTATACCAGCAAAGAAGAAACTAAGAGCCTGAAAGAAAATCAGTTAGAAAAGGTGAAGAGAAAATACGGACTGGGAAAGAACCCTGCGGCTGTTCAACAAAAAGCAGTTCAAACCCCAGCTTTAGTATAAGACATAGCTTCAAGTAATTTAGAGGAAAATAAAAATAAGTCAAATGTGCACAGAACTGACTGAAATAAATGAAATACTGAAGGTGTACATCAACTCAAATAACAAAAGGCTGGGGGAAAAAATGGAAGAAACTTTAAACAGATATTGGCTGGCCAAGTATGAGACTGCTCAAGAATAGAGGTTTAAAAAAAAAAAAAAAGATGTTATGTACTTACCATAACGTTCCATGTGAGTTGCTCATCTCGCCTTCATTCTTACACATGGGTTCGGAGCTGAGTCGGCCGCTTTACTAGCTGAAGATTAGCTCGAGGCCAGGTTCCTATCCCATGATGCTTTCTGTCCTACCTCAGATCTAGTTTGCTGAACCCAGCATGCAAAGTTGTAACTCAATAAATACTCCAGCCGGAGTAAGAAGTCTGGGAACAAGACCACCAGACCCCAAGTCTACTCGTTCTTCGAGACCCTGGAGGGGGAAGGAGAGTGGGAATGAAGGCGAGATGAACAACTCACATAGAACATTATGGTAAGTTCATAACTTCTTTATGTGAAGTTCAATCTCGCTGTTCATTCTTACACATGGGTAGCATCCCAAGCACCCTAATCCTGGGTGGCTCAAGGGAGTATATTCCTGAGGACAGTGGAACCAAAGGAAGCCCTGTACTTGGAAGCCCTGTCCACTGTGTAATGAGTGATAAAAGTATGCGGCTTAGACCAAGTGGCAGCTGCACAAACAGTGTCCAAAGGCAATCGAGCCGCATAAGCACAAGAAGCGGAAATAGCATTAGTGGAGTGCGCCTTCACACCATTCTCTAATGTTTGGTTTGCTGAAGAGTATATAAATTTAATGCAATCAGTCAACCATTTGGAAAGGGTAACCTTAGAGACTGGTAATCCTTTCTTAGTGTCAGCATGAGATACAAAGAGTTGGTCAGATCTTCTGTATTCCTTTGTCCTGTCCAAATAGAATCTCAATTGTCTGTGGACATCAAGCTTATGCAACATGTATCCCAACTTATTAGAATGATTACTGAAAAAGGTTGGATGTTCGATAGTTTGATTCAGGTTAGTCTCGGAACACACCTTTGGCAGGAATGAAGGATTAGTCCTCAGTGATACTCTGCCTGGATGGAACACCAAATATGGGGGTTTTATAGTAAGGGCTTGAAGCTCAGACACCCTACGTGCTAAAGTAATGGCCACCAAGAGAATAGTTTTCCAAGAAAGAAACTTCAACTGGCAGGACGATGCAGGCTCAAAGGGGGGAAGAATAATATGTGACAACACAAAATATATATTCTGGGGTAAAGGGCTGTCTAACAGATGGCCTAAGATGAATGGTACCCTTCAGGAAGGCCCTACATAATCTGTGAGACATCAAATTGGAACCTTCAGCTCTGAGATGAAAATTCGAAATTGCAGCCAACTGAACTCTAATAGTGGCAGCTGCAGCACCTTCATGAAAAGCTTAGATAGGAATTCCGGGATACTAGCAATCAGAGCAACATAAGGATCAATATTATTATGGGAGGCCCAAAAAACAAACCGCTTCTATTTACTAGCATACAACTTTCTGGTGGAAGCCTTATGTGAAGATACAAGAATGTGCTGTACCTCAGAAGAAAAATCGTGTGACATGGCTAGATTGGGAATCGGAGCAGCCAAGCTGTCAGTCTGAGGGAACGAAGGGAGGGATGGAGGGCCCCTGACGAATGTATCAGCAGGTCTGGAACTGGGCCCAAAATCCAAGGTTTTTCCAGTTGATAGAATCGGAGGAAGGGGAACCAAATTTAAAGAGGCCAAAAAGGGGCTATTAAGATTACAGTCCTTCCCAGGCTTTTGGCTTTCTGCAAGAATTTCGGAATCAGGGGTATAGATGGGAAGGCATACAGGAATCCCGGGGGCCAAGCTTGTACAAGTGTGTCCTTTGGGCTGTCTCCCGGAGGGGGATTTAGGGCAAAGTAGCTTCTGCATTTGGCATTCGTAGGTGATGCAAACAGGTCGCAGCAAGGCTGGCCCCACCTGTGGAAAATCATCTCCGCAACTTTGTCTTTCAGAGACCACTCGTGCGGTAACAGAATGGCTCTGCTCAGTTTGTCCGCTATCACATTGGATTTCCCCGGGATATGCGTTGCTATCAGAAAGTGCCTGGTGGATACTGCCAAATTCTCAAGGCCTCTTGACATAGGGGGTAAGACTTAGCTCCCCCTTGCTTGTGGATGTACCAGACCACTGACATGTTGTCCGTCTATACTGCAATCATTCCTAGAGGCAGAGAGTCGTGGAAGTGCTGCAACGCCAAAAGCACTGCTCTCAGCTCCAGAACATTGATATGCAACTGTGACTCTGTCTCCGACCAGGTGTCTTGGGCTGTTCTTCCCTGAAAAAGCCCCCCCCCCCTATCAGAGAAGTGTCCATGGTCACTGTGGCTGACGGCAGGGGAGAAACAAATGGTCAACTCACTGTAACTTGTTGGCTGGTCAACCACCAGCGAAGATCCTTCTTGCAAGAGTCCATAATCATGATCAAGAATGACATCGGACGTTGTTGGTAAGACAACTGGGTGAAGAGTAACCATTGAAGAATCCTCATGTGCATACATCCCAGAGGAGCTGATATGAGTGTAGCTGCCATGGTACCTAATAGCTTCAGTACTTTATGAGCCGGTACTTTTCTTCTCTGCAAAATGTCCAAGGCCTGGTTTTGGAGAGTGGTTATTCTGTCCAGGGGCAATTTTACTGTGGCGATGGTGGTGTCTAGTTCTGCTCCAATAAAGGAGATACGCTGCGATGGCGACAACACAGACTTTTCAAAATTGATAGTGATGCCTAACTGAGAGCAAAGATTGAGAGTGTGATCCCTGGACAGAATTAGTTGACGCCTGGAGGTGGCGGTAAGGAGCCAGTTATTCAGATATGGAAACACTCAGAATCCTAGATGCCTCGGGTGAGCTGTAACCACTGCCATGCATTTGGTAAATACTCTAGGGGCTGTTGGGAGTCCAAAGGGCAGTGCTCGGAATGGATGGCCTGGCCATTTTGATATGGTAGTACACGTCCTTGTGATCTATAGAGCACATCCAATCACCCACTCCGAGGAATGGGAGAATAGACTGAAGCGTGACCATCCAGAACTTCTCCTTCTTTACAAATGTGTTGAGTCTGAGATCCAAGATGGGCCTCCAGTCCCCTGTCTTCTTTGGAACTAAAAAGAATCTGGAGTAAGTTCCAGATCCTATCTGGTCTGCTGGGACTGGCTGGATGACTCTTTTTCCTGCAGCCTCTATATTTCTATGGCTGCTTGATCCCTGAGACTGGGTGGAACATCTGGGATTTTTTACCCAACAGGTGGGTTTTCTAAGAATGGAATGATGTAACTTCTGGTAACTATGCTTTGTACCCAAGAACCTGTTGCAATTCCTAACCAGGCATCTGGATACAAAGCCAAGCAATCCCCCGACTGCCTCCAGAGTAGTACAGTCAGGCCTCCTTTCAGGAGCACTGATAGGGCTTACCAAGGAACTGATCCCTGTTGCCCTGGTTCTGCGGACCCACTCTGCCGCCAGGGTGGCGTCTTCCATTATTACCCCCTCCTCTGCCCCTGGAGGGGGGGTTCACTACGTTTGTTCTGGAAAGCTCCTTGGGACTTTTGGAACCACATTTTTCCACCTTTCTGCCATTTGGGGTATGGTCTGGTAGGGGTGGAAAAACGGACTCCTACGGCAGATAGAGTCTTTCCCTCTTGCTCACACCTAGTAAGAGTCTCCTTGACTTTGGGCCCAAAAAGAGAAGAGCCATTGAATGAGGTGTTGACAAAGGAAGACTTGAAGGCTTCCACAAAGGAGCATAAGCGCATCCAGGACTGTCTCCGAAGAGCTATCGCTGAACCGGCTGCCTGATCCGAACCACTGGCTGCATAGGAAATGAGCCGCATGGACGAGTTCACTATGGAGTTAAGGATATTAAGTTGGGTTGCCACTTTCTCAGAGACAGCTCCATCTGTATTACCCTGCAGAATATCTCCAAGATCTTTTAGGAGATCTCTTTGAAGACGGGTAAAATGAGTCAATTAGTTAAGTGATCGCATAGCGTTTCCCATATCAGGACATTGTCCTGGAATCCCTATTAGGAGGATGGACAGTAGAAGAGGTTTCTGACATCTCTTTCTTGTTGGCCGCCACCACCGTGGCATCAACCTGGATTCCCTTAGTGAGGAACATCTTGTCTTAGAGGGAGGTGATAAACTTGCTGGACCTCCAAGCGACCGGTTCCATAGTATCAGGAGACTCCCACGCCCTTCGAGCAAACAACTCCATTAGTTTGTCGAAGGGTGGAGTCACCCAGGAGGTGGAAGGTTGAGACCCAAAAGCCTTCAGGAGCACCGAATCTTCCTCAGTAGGGCTAACGGACTGCTAGTCACCCCTCTGCTTTAGGACTTCCAGGATATCAGCAAAAGAGATACCCTCCGAGGGGGACCGTGGGGACCCTATTGATTCCTCTACGTCGGTGTCTGATGTCAAAGACTCCTATGGAGAATCTAAATGCCTCCTCTTACAAAGTCTCTTCCTGGGAACCTCATCAGTGGGGGCTTCTGGTGAGGTCTCAGTAGAGCAAGGGTCACCCGATGGGGTTACCCGAGGCTCCGTGTCTCGACACTTCACAGGGACCTGTGATGTAGAGGCAGAAAGCGGCACTTTAGGGGAAAAGGAGGGGGGACCTGACAAAGTGTGTGCCTTGGATGATATAATCCTTCTCATAGCATCGAAGGCACCACTGCTCTGCCCCAAGGAAGCCGCCAGTTTCGAACTGTGGGCTCCGAACCAAAGGATGGAGCCGAGCTCCAAAGTCCCAAGAGGAAGGGTCAGAACCGACGCATCGGTTCAACTCTCCCCCCCCCTTGGAACCGACGAGAGAGTGTCGGCTCCCAGACTCTTCCAATGGAATCGAAAAAGTCAGGGTTGATGGAACCAAAGGCACTGGAACAGGCCTCAGCTCCAAAGGCTCCACAATCATCAGATCCTCCTCTCCCGGCTCTGAAGGCCCTGTTTGGCTCAGAGGAGGAGTAGTCACAGTCGGTGGAATGGTCTTAGGCCCTGAGACCTGTTGGGTCGAGGCCGATAACAATTTAGCCAGTGCCAGGTTCTTGAGCAGCCTCTGCACCACCTGGTCCACATCCACATCAGAAAGGGTCCTTGAAGAATGAGTCGAAGGAACCAAAGACACCACTGATGCTCGCTGCACGGCTCTGAAGACTGCGGAGCTGGTGACCACACCTTCACGGTAAAGCTTGGAGCTGATGACTTGGGTTCTGAAGATGCTTTAGAAAACTTCGACCCCTTAGAAGACTTGGAGGTCTGGTCAGCCTTGTCCAAGGACTTCTGAAAATCTAGTTTCAGTAAGCCTCTATCCACCAGTTTCTTTCATCTCTCAAGTAAAAACCTACTACTGAAAGAATGGCAGATAGAGCAATCCTCCTGGAGGTGAACAGGCCACAAACAATAAACACAATTCACATGGTCGTCCATAATGGACATCTTCTGCATGCATTTTGGACACTTTTTGAAACCAGATTTTTGTTTCTCCTTATGGTCAGACATGCTATAAACAACACCACAGTAAACACTATAGATGAAAACAAGGTTACTGAATAACCAACCACACTGCAAGCTCTAATAATTAGAAGAGTTCTAAGTTGTCAGATCCCTGAACAACTGTCAACCTAATCCAATAGAGAATATACAGTAAACACTATAGAAGAAAACATGGTTACTGAATAACCAACCATAATGCAAACACTAATTATTATAACAGTTCTAAGTTGTCAGATCCCTGAACAACAATATATATATATATTCAAAACTAAGCACTATCTATGTAATAACACTATTAATATGAATAAGCGGGATAGGGATTAACTAAAGAACGGCCAAAGACTTAAGAGCAACCGCTCTGAAAAAGACGACACTCATCAAAGGTTTAAATAAAGAAAATCAAAGGCTAAATAGCCTAAAAGCAGTACAACTGTAAAATTTTTGATTACTAAACAATTATAAGCAGAATATTGCAAATAAGAGGTAAATATAAAACCAAACTGGCCCGAGCTCTCCAACGACCTCCGATCTGTTACAGCGGCAAACTAGATCTGAGGTAGGACAGAGAGCATCATGGGATAGGGAGCTGGCCTTGAGCTACTCTGAGATCTTCAGCTACTAAAGCGGGCGACTCAGAGCCGATGGATCAGCTCCAAACCCATGTGTAAGAATGAATGGCAAGATTGAACAACTTCACATTGATTGACTTAGGGACAGAGCACACAGAGAAAACCTAAGATATTCTGCCATACGAGAGAAACTGGAAGGAATAAACTGTAAATTTTATGAAAGCATGAATAAGCACAACTGCACTGGTATTCCACAGCAGGATTTGTTAACTGAAAGGGCACACTGTGTGTATGAACCAAACCTGACCATGAAAAAGCAGCATACACATCTATTAGTAAAGATGCAATCCTACCAGGAGAAAAAGTTGATCCTGAAAAAAAAACTGAGGCTGAAGAGCAAAGTATTAAAAGTTGGAGACGAGTATTTGTGAAAAATGATTATTGACATTACATCAGACAGAAGAGAAGCAAATGTATCCCAGCAATCAGGGAACATTCAAGATGCTGTATCCAGCTTACTCAGAATATTTTTTTCCTGGAGGATCAATGTTGCTTTTTGATGCAGAACAGGCTAAGGAGGAAATTCAAAAGTTTTGTCCAAAAAAGTAGGCCATCAAACAGAAGGGGTCTCTGCTTCTCATTCTTCTTATAATAAAGCTCATACCCTCTTCCAATATTCCAAAGTAAAATGTTTGAGAGAGACAGAAATGCACAGGAGGTGACTAGGAGAATAAGGATAACCTTGGAGTTAGGAGTTGGGAGATGTAGATGAGCAGAAAGGAGACAAACACCAACAACAAACTACAACAGCAATAACAACAACCAAAAATTAGCAAATAAATGTGAAATTACAAAGCATCAATTGCATTTGAAAATACAGTTGTACAACAAAAAAGTGGAAAGAATGGATTTTTGTCACGTTTGTTAAACTTGTGGGTAACTGAAAGCCATTTACCTCATTTCATATCATTAACAGTTGGAATGACTCTAAGGGGAGGGGAAGAGGAATGAAAAGGTAACTAAGAAAAAAATTCTGTTTGAACAGTATTTCTATAAAACTTTTCATGATATAAACTGCATGCTATATAGTAAAGTATGTTAATTTATTGCATGAGGTAAAGATACTAAAGTAAACAGATGCTTTTTTTCTTTTTTTTATTAAGAAATGTAGGCATTGCAATGAAAAAAAAGAGATTGTTTAAGTTAACAGGTTGTAATCTTGAGTTGCTGAGGTGGGGGTGAGGTGCAAAAGTACACAGATCATAATATATGTAGAGCTGATATGTTTGCTCCTACTTTAGCAAAGGTGAATGTCTGGATTAAGTCACTTGGCTTAATCTAGCAACAAGTTCTAAGTGGAAACAGGTAAATAAGACAACAATGAAAGTAATGTAATGTTTTTTAGCAATAAAATGTTTCAGCACATCATTAGAAGCCTGCAGCTGAGGGCTGCATTTTTTCATACTTTTCCATGGAGACAAGTCTAAAAGCTAATGTTTTCTGAAAGCATATAAGTTGTTTTTCATATATTAGAGGGCAATAAAGATAAAAAGGACAGACGCCAATTAGTGTAAATAGGAACACGGGCATTAGCATGTGTCTTAGCATGGATAATCTTAACTTTAGGTCAGAAAAGCCTGTGTCTGCTATATGGGACAATTGTTCCTATTATGAGAACCCTTCATTATTTGAAGATGTGCATAGTTTTGTGTGCTTGCATTAAGTTAACAGATCATTGAGGTATTCAGAATGTGTTTTTTTTTTGTTTGAGGGTTTCCATTAAAACAAAAAAGTCTTGGAAAATGTGACATAGGTTCAAACAGAGATGCAAGAAAAAAACTGTGTAACAAATCAACTTGCCAAACATTAGTAGTTCCATTTATCACAAAATATGGAAATAGACATTTTTAAAAAAAGTTGTCGCATATAATGGATGGGAATAATAACTTCTTGTCATAATGGTTGCACTTTCTATATCATCCTGGAATGTGAATGGTCTCACAGGTATAGACAAAAAGGAAAGAATATTTAAATATATTAAGAAATGCAGAGTGCAAATAGCAATGCTATAGGAGACATATTTGGAAAGAACGGAGCATATGAATTTAAAAAAGGATTTCAGAATAGATATTCAGCAAAATGTCAGGGACAAAGGAAAAGTGGATTACATATATTAATTGCTAAAGGAGCTCCAACAGTGACAGGAGAGAGGAAACAATAATGGTACATTTGTAGTAGTAAGGGGCTACTATAGCAAGGGATGAGAGTATGCTGGCATGCATTTACAGTTTACCTACTACTGCTGTTACTGAACTTAAGAAAATTTTGAATGAAATCTATAGCTTTCAGCAGTGAATATTACTTATATGTGGGAATTGGAAATTGATTTGCAACAATGAGGATATATCTGGCGAGCCTAGAAAGGAAACTATAAGAGGGGGAAGATTTCTGAAGAAATTTATTAAAATAATATATAATATTCAAATAATTGGAATGGAAGATGTGAATTCTGTAGTAGGAACTTAGAGAATTTGCATATTATTTCCCAAGGTACAATAACCGAACTAGACTAGACAGAAAGTATATTTCACAGGAACATGTACATTTAATTGAGATCTTTGACACATCCAATAACTATTTCAGATCATGTGGGGTAATGAAGTAAAAATGAGACATTGGCACTTCCCTACCTACCTGTTAAAAAGAGAGTAATTTATGGAATGGGTATTGGAATTTATTCAGGAGTTATTAGGTAAGCTAAAAAGTACTACAGAATTTATAGATCATAAGTGATATAAAATTAAAGTGGAATTTAAAAATAGGGTAGAAATAAAAGAAAAAGATGTGTGTAAGTAACAAGAATTATTTAGAGGAGCTGACAAAGGTTAAAGTACTGTAGAATAAGGGGAATCTCCCAGAAGTGCAACTGCAGAGTGCAAAAGAGAAAATAACTCCGGAGCACAAAAACTTTCAGCACAGCAACTTAGGCAACAGAAAGTAGAAATGGTTACTGCCAAGCTTAGGAAGTTTATAACAAGAAAAATAACCAGAGATTGTGTAGAGGTATCAGGGATATTTCAGCAATTTTATGAAAACGTGTATAAAGCAAAGAAATGAGGAATCAGTAAAAATTACAAATGGAAAAATTTACGGAAAACTTAAATATGCCAACCAATCTGCAGGGAAGCCTCCAGCAGGAACAGCTAGTATTCTTGTGGAAGTTTGGAAGCTAAGAGGGAAGAACGTGATAAACATCTGGAAAGTTTTGTTTAACAGTATTTTAAAAGGAGGGGATGCAGCAACAACCTGGAAAAAAAGCTATGGTGGCTGTAATGCCTAAAGATGGTGAAGATATATCAGATACAGCTTCATACAGTTCATTTCAATTTTAAACCACAATTATAAATTGAGTACAGAAGTATCAAGACAGCACCGGCATAAATCCAAACTTGGATATTTTTTAAAAAAGTACTCTCCAACACAGTTTCTTCAGCCAAGGGCTTAGTTTATTCACAAACAGATAAAAAAAGGTAAAACGGGTGAGCGCTTTCACAAACCGTTTGCTTCATCAGACCATCACATTAACTCTCCCATCACCCCCTTTAATATTCACACATCATAAAATCTTGCTCAAACTAATGAATCACACATCACAACCAAATGCCTTCAAAGTGTAAAGCACCAGCCATCTAATAATACAAGTGATATACACTAAAACCTTACCATACATACATATAATACATAAAAAAATATATGTACACACACACACACACACACACATATATATATATATATATATAGATATATATAGATAGATATATATATATATATATATAGATATATATATATATATATATATACATATATATATATATATATATATATATATATATATATATATAGGTTCATAGGTAGGTATTGGGCCATCAGCCCAAGGGCCTATGTAAGCCTAGCCAGCAAGGTACCATAGCTTACGCCACCCAAGAAATTTATTTTCCTGTGCCACTGTCCAGCAGAGACACAGAAATGATCCCTGTGGTGTATTTCCTATTTCCCATCCACTCATCAAGATTTTTCTTGAAGAGTGCTAATGAAGAACTTTGCTTGACATAGATGGGTAGCTTGTTCCAGAGTATAGGAAGTCTCTGGGACAGGAATTTATCCCTCCAGCGTGTCCTGTTTATTGTGGTGACAAGGTTTAGGTCCCTAGAGCATGTAGCTTGGAGAGATTGGGATTTCTTTAGGTGTAGCATGTCCAACAGCTCTGGGTTTGACATAGCTTTATATGTTAGACAGAGATCACCTCGGAGTAGGCGATATGCTACGGAGTAAAGCTGGAGTTTTTTGAGGCGGTCAGTGTAGGACATTTGTTTGAGGCCAATAATCCTCTTTCTGAGGTACTTCTGTGGCCTTTCCAGATGCTGCAGATGTCTTGTGAGGTACATTCCAAAAGGGGTATAATGGGTCTAAAGATGAGTAGAGGGGAACAATGACCTCTTTTTTCCTGGATGAGAACCCTTTTATGATGAGGTGTGCCACGTAGAAGGACTTCCTGACTACTGTGGCGATGTGACTAACAGGAGAGACTACTGTCCACCTGGGTCCCAAGGTCTCTTATCACGCACTCAGTGTTAAGTAGATTGCTGCCTATGTGGTAGTTCATGGGTGCAGAGTTTTTACCAAAGGGGATGACACTGCACTTTTCGGCACTGAGCTTGAGGCCATGGCTCTGACACCAGGCATCTGTCTCAGCGAGGCCCTTCTGTAGGATGTCCACATCATTTGGGGACTTGACTATGGCTCCTAATTTGCAGTCATCTGCGAACTTCATCAGCCAGATGCCTTCTGTGTTAGCCTGTACGTCAGAGTAGATACCAAACAGGAGAGGTTGAATATCGGATATAGAACAGGACTTATTTCAACAACCTCCTATTCTTTAGTTTAGGGGTAATTACTATATGTTTGTTCAACCCCTTTCCCAAATGTGCCCCCAGATTCATGATCCATTTAAGTTCCTTCTCTTCTGTTCTACCACTGATATTGCCCATCCTAACATCCTCCTTGATCAATTTCAATACACTAAACCTAAATTGGTGGTCAGCTCCATATGTTAACATGTGCTTAGCAATAGCACTATAGTTCTGTCCTCTCTTCAAACAATACATATGGTCTCTAATATGTTCCTTCAAATGTCTGTTTATTTTACCTGGGTAAAACAATTCACAACATATACAGTGAACAAGATACACTAAATTTTTACTGTTACAGTTCGCATCAACTGTAACAGTATATCTTCTTGCTGTATCAGGGTGTTCAAATACCAAATCCTCAGAGATATACACACAAAAAAAGACGTTATGACTTACCATAATGTTCCATCTGTGTTATTGATCTTCATTCATTCATTACTGATAGGTTATCGGTTCTGTCCTCAGAACAGAGACGGCCATATATCAAGCTCGCATCAGCCAAAAACTCTCGAGCCAAGGTCCTACCCAGAATGCTCTGCTCCCTTTTACCTCAGATCGAGTTTGCAAGTTGATAGACAAAAGTAGAGGCTACCTTTGGTCATAACAGACATACAATAAAGGAATATATGAGATCAACCAGGAACCTCCGAAGGGGGACAGAGGGTGGGGAGTAATGAATGAACGAAGATGAACAACACAGATGGAACATTATGGTAAGACATAACTTCTTTAGCTGATGTTGCTAATCTTTGTTCATTCCTTACTGATGGGACAGAGTCCCCAGCTACCTTTATCCCTGGGTGGCCCTCATGGAAGGACATTCCTGAGCACCATGGAACCAAAAGAAGCTCTACTTCTGGAGGCCAAATCCAATTTGTAATGAAGAATAAAGGTATGAGGTTTGGCCCAAGTCGCAGCTGAGCAAATATCATTGAGGGAAGCCTTAGCATGGAAAGCTGCTGAAGTTTCCATAGACCTTGTAGAATGTGCTTTCACTCTGTGAGGCAAGGTGATATCGTTCTTGTAGATAAAGGTAATACAATTTCTCAACCACAAAGCCAATGTAACTTTTGAGACAGGATGACCTAGTCTTGGTCCAGGAAAAGCCAGAAATAGTTGGTCTGACTTACATGTAGATTTTCTTCTATCCAGATAAAATCATATTTGCCTATGAACATCCAGGGACTGCAGGCAATACTCTCCCTTGTTAAAGTGGTTAGGAAAAAATACTGGAAGGTCAATAGACTGGTTGACAGACCGCTCTGACACCACTTTTGGTAAAAAGGAAGAGTTAGTTTTCAGTGATGCCCTATCCTTATGGAAGATTAGATAGGGACATTTGATGCATAAGGCTTGATGTTCTGACAAGCGTCTGGCCGATGTGATTGTAATCAGAAACAAAGTTTTCCACGAGAGATATTTTAAATCACATGAAGATGCAGGTTCAAAGGGGGGAGGTGTTAGGGCTTGCAGGACCAAGGCCATATCCCAATATTGTACTGGTTCTCTAAAGGGAGGTTTTAGGTGAAGAACCCCCTTCAAGAAAGTTTTACAGCCTATGTGACATGAGCAAAGAATCCTAAAAACCAATGTGGAAATTTGAAATACAAGCTAAATGCATGCGAATAATAGAGGCAGACACCTCAGAGTGGAAAAAATGTGATAAGTAATCCAAAACCACCAAAACTGGGGCTGACAAGGGGTCTAATTGTTTATTCTCTGCCCATAGAGAAAACCTTTCCATTTATTGAGATAGATTAGTCTGGTGGACGATTTATGAGATGCAATAAGAATATTGCACACTGGGGACGAGAGGTTTTCCTGCCTAGCAATCATTGGAAGTGGAGAAACCAAGCTGTTAGTTTCAGGGTTGTTAAATTGGGGTGAGTCAGACCCTGTGGATGGGAGATCAACATTGGGGATGGACTGAGGATCCACAGCTGATCTAGCATGTGAGGCCATAGGAAGGAGAACCAGACTTGTCGAGGTCAATATGGAGCAATGAGGATCACTTTGCTTTTCAACTGCCGTGCTTTCTTCAGAAATTGGGAGATGAGGGGGAGAGAAGGATAAGCATAAAGTAGACCCGAGGGCCAAGCATGGACTAGAGCATCTCTCGGTGACTGTCCCCGAGGGGGGGGGATCAGGGCAAAATAGTTGCTGCATGTGTAGTTGGTTGGGGAGGCGAATAGGTCGCAGAAAGGCTGGCCCCAGCGGCTGAAGATTTTTGCCGCTAACACAGGGTTGAGGGACCAATCGTGAGGTTGTAGAATGCACCTGCTAAACTTGTCCGCTATCACGTTGGAGCTCCCGGGAATGTGCGTTGCAGTTAGAAAGCAGTTGGAAGCTATCGCCCATTGCCATATTGTCAAGGCCTCTTGGCATAACGGATAAGATCTGGTGCCCCCTTACTTGTTGATGTACCAGACCACTGACATGTTGTCTGAGTGGATCGCAATAGTCTCTAATGGAAGGATGGAATGAAATGCTTGCAACGCTAGCAACACCGGCCTCAGTTCCAGGACACTGATATGCAAAATGGCCTCTGTCTCTCACCAGGTGCCTTGGACAGAGTTTCCCTGACATAGCCCCCCCACCCCATCAGGGAGGCATCCGTGGTCACCGTGGCTTTCGGGTGATGGGGGCTGAAGGGGCAAGACCAATGTTGGGGATTTCGAGACGTCCACCAGAGTAAATCTTGTTTGCATCTCTGAGTTACACTTATCTGAAAGGACAAAGGATGCTGTAGAGAATACCACTGAGTGAGAAGTAACCACTGAAGGAGTCTCATGTGGAATCTGGCTAAAGGAATAATGGTGATCGAGGCTGCCATTGATCCCAAGAGTTGGAGTATGGATCGAGCAGAAGATTTGTGGTGACAGAGCAGCGGCTGAACCTGTTGCCTTATTCTTTGAAGTCTGTGGTCTGGGAGAGATGCTGTGCAATTTCTCGCGTCCAACACTACCCCGATGAATTCTAAAGACTGTGCTGGGGTCATGTTGGACTTCTCCCAGTTTATAGTGATTCCCAGATTTTGTGCTGTGAGGAGAGTGTAGTGTAGGGCTTCTTCCAGTAGACGCTTGGTGGGGGCAGTGAGGAGCCAGTCATCTAGATATGAAAACACCTGGAATCCTTGCAGTCGCAAGTGAGCGATAACCACTGCCATGCATTTGGTGAACACTCTGGGGGGTGTAGAGATAAGGAAGGGCAGTGCTCGAAATTGGTAGTGACTGGCACCTATGTGGAAGCGGAGGCATCTTCTTGAGCATTTGTAAATTTTTATGTGGTAATACGCATCTGGAAGATTTACAGAGCACATCCAATCGTCTTCTTCCAGAAGAGGAAGGATAGCCTGAACCATAACCATCTGGAATTTCTCTGTTTTTACAAAGTTGTTCAGTGTGCTGAGATTCAGAATTGGTCTCCAGTCCCCTGTCTTTTTTGGCACTAAAAAAAAACCTGGAGTAAAAACTAGATGCTATCTGGTCCGCTGGGGGGGGCAATTGGATGACTCTTTTGTAGCAGCTTTTGGATTTTGTATGCTGCTGCTTCCCTTTGACTGGGTGGAATGTCGGGTAATTCTCTGGATGAGGCTGGACAAAGATGGAAGGGGATGCAATAGCCTCTGGATATTATCCGTTGTACCCAAGAGACAGTGGTTATGTTTCACCAGGCAGTGGGGTACAAGGAAAAACGACCCTTGACTGCTTCCAGAGGTGAGCAGTCGGGCAACACTTCAGGAGCGCTGATAGGGTTGGCTGGAGAAAGAATGTCTGGAACACCAGTTTCGCAGACCTCCTCTGCCCCGAAAGGGGCGTCTTCCATTGGAGCTTCTCCCTCTGCTTCTAGGTGAGAACTCAGCACGTGTGTCACAGAAAGAGCCCTGTGATTTCCTGTGCCACATCTTCCCACTATCTGATTTCTGGAGTAGAATCATTGAGGAGTGGAGTGTCTGACACCAACAGCAGATAGGATCTTGCCATCTTGTTCGCACCTTGCCAGCATATCTTTAACTTTAGGACCAAATAAAGAAGCGGCCTCGACGGGGGGTTGTTCATGAAGGAAGCCTTAAAGAAGTCCGCAAAGTCACAAAGGTGCATCCAGGCATGTCGTCTGGTGACTATACCTGTACCTGCCGCTCTAGCCACTCCTTCCATTGTGTGAGAAATAAGATGCATAGAAGAATTGGATATGGACTCTAGGGTGGGTATCTGAGAAGCTACGTTGTCATGGACCTCATCAGAAAAAGCTCCTGCCACAGTTTCAGAAAGTTGGTTGATAAGATCCCTCTGGAGCCTCATAAAGTGTGCCAAATATAATTCAAAACCTTACAGCGAAGGTCGATGAAGCAAAGACATGCTTCCCTAGTCTGTCTATCACCCGGGACGGACTCCTTGTTGGGTGGATGGACAGTTTGGCTCTCTTCTGCAAGTCTTTCTTGGTTGCAGCCGCCACCACCATGGCATCTACTGGAAGACCTCTTGACTAATGGGGATGCTCAGCTGGGGGAGATAAGATCTTATCAGGCCTCCGCTGTATAGCTTCCAGGGTGTCAGGAGCCTTCCATGTGTGCTGGACGATGAGCTGGACAAGGTCATCGGCAGGCGAGGTAACCTAGGAGGTAGGGGGCCAGGCACGAAAGCCCAGCAGGAATATGGATTCCTCTGAGGAAGGATTAGAGGACTTCCAGTCACCCCTCTGTCTAAGGATCACGAAGATGTCACCAAAGGACACCTCAGAGGGTGACCGTGGGGACCCTTCCCCGTCATCAAAGTTCGTATCTTCGGTCAAAGACTCCTCAGTGGAGTCCATGTGCTTCCTCTTGCACAAAGCCTTGTGAGGTACTTCCTCAGTGGGAGGTTCTGGAGAAGACTTCAAAGCGGGGGTCTCCAGAGGGGGAGAAACCTGAGGCCCTTGTGCCCGGTGTCCGGTGGTTGTGGCTTGTGAGAGTTGCTACACAGACGTGGGAGGACTCCCACATGTGCGGTTTACCAGCAGAGGCAAGCTCTCACTTCATGGCCTGGAGGGCTGGCCCGCCCAAAGAGGGATGGGAGCCCGGAATAGAGCATGACAACCTCTGAGCCGGGGTCACACCCTGCCCCGATGAGTCGACCCCCAGACCAGGAGTCTCAAGAGGACTGTGAAGCATGAGAGAGGGAGGATTCCTGGAGGATGCCATAGAAAAAAATCGGCGTGGAACCAAGAATGCCCTCCCCCATGGCACAGCCACTGGCCTGGGAAGACCCCGATACCCAGTGCACCGAGGGCCACAAGGATGACTCCGGCTCCAAAGTGAGATCCACTATTGGTGTCAGAGGGAGGGAAGCTGCTGTCGGAATAATGGGCTTCGATGCTTGGGTGGAAGTCGAAGGAGGAGCGTGCGTTGGAGTTTGAGGAGAAATACGTTCACCTGAATTTGGGAACGTAGATTTTGACAGTTGAGAGAGACCTCTGGCCACAAGCAACTGGTCAACAAGCCGCAACACATCTTGTTCAGAGAGGCTCCTGGTCAACCTCACAGAGAAACCTGAAGGCGATTCTGGCCTTTCCAGAAAAGGATTATATTGGCTATCAACGAACGGATCCAAAGAAGATGAGGACTTGGTCCTTGCTAATTCATGTGGCACAGAGCCCAAAACTGAGGATGTCTGCACCAAGGAAAATGGTGTCGAAGTAGTCTGCACCGGCGAATTCAGCGCCATAGAAGTCGAAGGTGTCTGCACCGTAAAGGTAAGTGTCTGCACTGATGGGTACGGTGCCATCGAGGAAGGTGTCTGTACCGGTAACAATGATGGTGCTGAAAAGGACTGCACCAAAGAGCATGTCGGTGTCGAAAGTGTCTGCACCATGGTGGACAGTATCATCAGACTCAGGGCCGAAGGGGATTGCACCAACGGTGCCAAAGGAGACTATACCTGCAAAGGCCGTGCCGGTAAGGTCTGCGAAGGAACTGTTGAGTCTAAGTGTCTGCACCAGGAATTCCGGTGCCAGTGTCGATAAGGAAGACATGGCTGGAGCAAGAATCAACTGGGGCGGTGCCGTGCCTGGAGCCAAAAGGGTCATAGGTGGCAGCGCCAAAGTAGTAATTTTCACTTTCTTATGAGTAGACTCCCTGCGATCTCCAGAGGGAGATGAAGTGAGCAACCTCAATGAGGAAGAGGAAGAACACCTCTTACAGGGTTTAGCAGGAGGGAGTGAGCCCTCCAACCTAGGGATAGCCTCACAGAAAGGAGATTTGAGGAGGCCTTTCAGGTTTAACTTGTTCTTTCTCTTGTTAATAGTCCTGGTCAAAAAAATTCTACAAATCCCACAAGGGGGATCCACAATAAGGTGGGAAAAACTCAAACAATAGACACATAAGTCATGACCATTGGAAAGCGGTAACTTACGGCCACAATCCTTACACTCTTTAAAACCAACACTTCTTTTCTTATCCGACATAATGATGCGGAGAAGAACAACAGTATCAAGAATAAAAAAGGCTACCCAGAAGGGTAAGAAGAGAGAGAGAAAAAAAGGAAGGATTACCAATGATGGTAATGAAGAATTATCTCAAAGGTAAGAAAAGGGTAATAAAGGGAAACAGACTAAAGGAAGAGAGTCTTAAGGATACGATAGGGTAGGAAAATAATACAAGTAATTGATTGAAAAACTTTTAAAGTAGAAACGATATACCAACTTTAAAAAATTATTCACTTAGCTGAGAGAGAGTGGCTTGAAACAGCTGTTCAGCAACTTGGCAAATGAGATCTGAGGTAACGTGGAGCAGAGTATTCTGGGTAGGACCTTGGCTTGAGAGTTTTTGGCTGATGTGAGCTTAATATATGGCCGGCTCAGTTCCCATCAGTAAGGAATGAATGAAGATTAACAACATCAGTTATTACAGTTATTACATCTTCCGGTTCCCCCACCGTACATGTAAGCCTTTACATCACTGTTACTTCTTGGATAACATAGTCTCTGTTTGAGTGATTTACTATTCCTACATACCATGTGGGGTTTCTCACCTACTAAATGTGCTATCTCACTATCAATCTGAAGGACATGCCAATTTCTTTCCAATATTCCTTTCAACACCCTATTATCACTAGTATATGTGAACAGAAATGCTACATTATTAAAACTCTTATTTAATTTGGTACTATTATAACCACCAGCTGAATAATAAGGTTTTGCTCTATTCACCCTAGTATCCCTAGCATAATTACATGCCTCCATGATATCATTTCCACTATAACCTATTCCCTTAAAATCATGCTCTAGTTGTCTAAGTTCTTGTTCAAAGTCACCATCTCTATCAGCTAGTCTTGAGTACCTCATTGCTTGCCCTCTCAGCACATTACAAAATATGTGCTGCAGGTGCACACTCGTTCTGTGAACATAAGTTGCTCTCTGGCATCTCTTCTGATATCAGTGTGCACAGACAATCATTGCCCACAGTAATCTTGATGCCCGGGAAGTCTATTTCCTTCACTGAATGCTTACCAGAAAACAGCAAAAAAGTGCTACTTCTATTAAGATATTCAATAAACATCAGTAGATCTACCTCTTCACCCTCCCATAAAAGGAAAAGATCATCCACAAGTCGTTTATACAATCGCAGTGAGGCTAATGCTAATTCATGGACAAAGACATTACTATTTTCCTGCTCTGCCATTACTATGTTGGTGTAGCTATTGGCACATGGTGTGCCCATAGCTAAGCCAGACACTTGTAGGAAATATGCACCATCAAAAACAAAGACATTGCTATCCAATACCAGTTCCAATAAGTAACAGATCAAATCAATCTGTTTTTCCTCAAATATCTTATTTCAAATTAAAAAGCTCTTTACCATTTCTATTCCTTCACCATTAGGAATTACTGTGAACAACAAGTTCGCATCCAATGTCACCATAATGGTATTTCGCTGTATAGCTGTTCCCCTAGTATAAGTAAATAAATCTTGTAAACATTGCTTACTATCATTTAGAATATATTCACATTTCTTCAGTGCTGGTCTAAGCTGCTTATCAATGTAAATGGATAGTGGCTCAGTCAGCCAGCCACCACCTGCTACTACTGGCCTGAATGGAGGTTTAAAAGGATCCTTGTGCATCTCAGGCAAACCCTGGAATGTAGGTACTACAGGGTGTTCAACCACAAAATATCTAAATAAATCCTTGGTAATTACCAAGTCATTCACACACTGAAGTGCATTTAACATCCTTTCATGCAAAGCACAATTATAAATTGTTTATGGCTATAAGGGCTAAAAGAATGACAAAGGCATTGTCAAAACTGACAGATATGGAGCAATGTGGTTTTGTGAGGGGGGAGGCAAACACTTGGCATTAACATAACAATGATGATCCAAAGTGAAACAAAATGTAAGAAAATACCACTGTTAATGCTGGGTCGATGCTGAGAAAGCATTTGACAAAGAAAGCTTGGATTTTAGGAGTAAGGCAATGGAAGCATCTGCATTCCCTGATACAATAAGAAATAATGAGCAGAATATAAGAGGGATCGGAGACAAAAATCAAAGTGGTAGGGTTCCTCTGATATATTGCGTCTGAACAGAAAAGCAGGCAGGGTGCTCTCTTTCCTTTTATTTGCACTATATTTAGTACCATTGGCTAAGAAAATAAGGGACTCAGAAATTCATATGGTAATCAAGAAAAGTTGTCTTCATTTGGAAATATTACTTGAAGTATCTGATAAAACCAGAAAAGGACATCATAATGTCATGGAATATTTTGAGACAGTTCCAGGTTTTTGGTGATGTAAACGATGAATGAAGATAAAACAAAGGCAAACGTGTAAACTATGCACCCACACAGGAATTGGTTCAGCAATACCCATATTTATTTGGGCATGATAAAATGGATTATGGGTTAAAAAGATGGTTATGACAGGTAAAGATAGGCAGAAAGAGACTAAAAAAGATAACACAAAAATGGAGAAACTGGAATCTCTTGCCTGTGGATAGAGATAGCAAAATACAAGCAGTAACAAATGTTTTTAGTCCCTTTAGTTTTACTAAGGCCAGGTATTTTTTTAATTAACCAGGAGAAGTTGTGGAGAGTAACAAAGAGTTGAAGGATTTTATCTGGGAGGGTAAGAGGTCAAGAGTTAAGTGGGATAAGATGGTCCTTCCAGTTAAACAAGGTGGTTTAGAATTACCTGATTTGAAGAAATATTTTAGAGCTTCACAGTTAAGGCTCTTATTCACACTACCAGAAAGCTATGATTTAAAATGGAAAAGGACGATGATAAAGCAGGGAGAATTCAAGAGATAAGGCGAGAGAGTAGGATTTTGGATGCAGATCCATACAGAGAATAACAGTCATAATATGGGAATAAAGAATGACAATGCTGTTGATAGGAATGACTGCAACTGGAGATACACAGACTAGGCAAATGGGGTCTGGAATTTACCAAAGGTAGCTGGTGAAGGCCATGAATGGCTGAAAGCACTCAATAACTTTACTATTTTTTTTGCTATGCACAAGCCTGCTTTTTTTCAGTTTCATTTTTATTTATACACTCAGTGAATTCCTGAGGATTTATTAGCATAATTTTTTTATTCAAAATGTTCAACATGGCTTCTGGCAATGCAGAGGTGGTTTTAGATTCATTGTTACAGGATTTATCAGTTTATTCTTATTACATGGACAGTTCTCAACAGAAAGACACAATTGTTCAATTATTCCAGAAACTATGAAGCACGCAGCCAATTTTTTGGAAAACCTGGTAAATTCTAAATCTTTTTCTGAGAATGATCTTTATTCTGGAGTTGGAGAGAACAGTAACTGTAGTTTCAGCACCAGAATGTATTTTAGTTAACTTTTTTAGATAAAACCATGTTTTAAACATCTAGACACAGCATTATTCAGACTTAAATTACAATGGGACAGCAGTTTCCTTCATCACTGTCTAAAAGCAAAACCAGTCTCTAGGGGACTCATGGTTGGTGTTAAAAATAACTAACTTCTTTTGCAAAGTTTTCTTGATGAATGGCAAACGATTCATGAGAATGTGGGTCTTGGGTTTGTCAGCTTGTCAAAGAAGCATTATAATATTTAAATCATTAAGTTGAACAACTGGATTACCAAACAATGGTCAATATAACTTTGTGTGCTACTAAAACAAAAGTGGAGCCACCAGAAATACTTCTGTGATGTCAGCAGCATATATCTGGGAGTGTGTGAGGAGAAAGAAGAAGCAGAGATAAGGAATAGGAACCAGAGGCTTTTTTTCTGGACAGAAAGCAAAGACTGAATACGATATGGGCTACAGCCTAAAGGAATCTAAAAACAAGACAGAAAAAAAAAACAAATTCGGACAGTGGACATTAATCAGTCATTTCAACAAAAAGAAGGACATGGGCTCACGTAGTCTAGAGCCCAAAAGAAAACAACTGTTTTAGAAGACTGTCAACTGATCATAGTATACACATCATGAAGCCAGATAAGGGGGGATCTACAGTAACTATAAACACAATCTTCCAACACACTGTGAGATGTTGAAGGATATTCATTTTTATGAAAGGGTGTATGTAGGAAATATTAAAACAAGCATACAGGCATGTGGATTCTTGGTTGTTGAATAACTACACTGACCTGGAATTGATTGAGCTTGGTTTTCCTGACTGTTTTCTTAGTAGCTAGCCTGGTCCAGTTTTCTGGCTCACAACTTTGTATTACTTTGTGTCTATCCCCCTCCCCCACCTTGAACCTGCATGCCTCCCTCCCACTCCTGCTTAATTACAGATCAAATAAAAAAAAATGATGTAGCAAGGCATCATCTTTTGACTTAGAATGTCTGCCTTTGCTTCACAGGAATCCCCAGTAGTGTGCTCGCATATACCATATTTTATCCCACCTGCTGTCATATTTAATATTATACACTTGCCTTCTTGAGTATAGTTTATTTCTTTCTTTCTTCCCCACTTCTACCATACTTAAAATTATACACTTGCCTTCTTCACCACATTAAAACAAATATTTTCTTTTGGAAATAACCACATAAAAACAAATATTTGCTCGTCTTCCTACCTCCATGGAGATAGTTTTTTTGCTGGATTCTTGGGCTGTTGGGGCTTCCAAGGTCTGGTGCAATCTGCTCCTGCCCCCCTACCCTACCCCCATTCCTACCCACACCCTCTTTCACTACATTTATACTTCCCTAACCCCTCCCATTCATTACCTCATCAACACCCTCCTATTAACTCAAAAACACACCCTCTACAAACTCTTCCCATATACTCACACTTATCTTCCTTAAGATGGTTTACATCACTAATACACTGCAACATATACAATTCCTTTTATTCATTCTCATCTGCATCGCTCTTCTAGGCCTACTTTTCCATACCAGCTCTATATACACCACCTTAAGCCCATCTCCACAATCATCCAGCACTCACACCGTACCAGTAACGGATAACAAAAACAAGTTATGTACCTACCATAACGTTCCATGTTAGTTGTCTTCATCTCACCTTCCTTCTTGCTGTTTGGGTTTGGAGCCAATCCTCTGCTCTGACTCGGCCATCTTCTGTAGCTCGAGAGCTGTTTACTGGCTTGAAGCTACCCTTTATCCCAGAATGCCCAGCGTCAGCTACCCAGATCTCATTTGTGATAGCGCACACTAGACATAAGTAGAGTAACCAGTTACCTAAAAACTTTTTGTCCAATATACCTAAACAAGGAAAGAGTCATAAATTACCTGGCATGTGAAGTAATAAAAGATACTCAGCCAGTGAAAACAAAAATAACTCCTCTCAATCCTCTAGGAAGGGGGAAGGAGGGAGGGACGCAAGAAGGAAGGCGAGATGAAGACAACTAACATGGAACGTTATGGTAGGTACATAACTTCTTTATGTTAAGTTGTGCATCTCGCCTTCATTCTTGCTGTTTGGGACAGTGTCCCTAGCACCTAAAATCCCGGGTGGCTCATTAGAACAGACACTTCAGAACAGTAGAACCAAAGGAAGCTCTGCTCTGGGAGACCATATCCACCTTGTAATGAGAGATAAAAGTATGATGGTTTGCCCAAGTGGCAGCTGCACAGATTGAGTCTATGGGCAACCTAGACTGAAAGGTTACAGAGGTGGCTAAAGCTCTAGTAGAATAACCTTTTGGTTTAGCTGGTAGCCCTGTTTCGTAACTGATAGATAAAGGCAATAGTATCAGATAACCATCTGGATAAGGTCACCTTAGAAACTGGAAGGCCTTGTTTGTTGAAAGCATAAGAAAGAAATAACTGGTTTGACTTTCTTAGTTCCTTAGTTCTATGGAGATAAAAACACAATTGTCTGTGCACATCCAATTGGTGGAGCTTGTATTCTGCCTTGTTGCTGTGATTGGGAAAGAAAACTGGGAGATCTATGGATTGGTTTAAATTGCTCTCTGAGCAGACTTTAGGAATAAAGGATGGATTAGTCCTCAGAGAAACTCTGTCCTTGTGAAACACCAGGTAAGGAGGACGAACACATAGTGCTTGAAGTTCTGAGACACGTCTAGTTGAAGTGAGAGCAACCAGAAAAAGTGCCTTCCAAGAAAGAAATTTTAAGGAACATGATGCTGCCATTTCAAAGGGAGGAAAAATTAAGGAAGCTAAAACTAAATTGAGATCCCAAGGAGAAGGAGGATCTCTAACTGGGGGTCTAAGAAGAGATCTTCCTCTCATAAAGGCCTTGCAGAGCTTATGAGACATTATGCTAGAATTAAACATACCGATATGAAAATTAGAAATGGCAGCTAGCTGTACTCTAATGGTAGCGGAAGCCGCACCAGACTGAAAGAGTTGTGCTAGAAATTCAAGAATTTCATGGACTGGGGCTGAGAAAGGATCCAAATTTCTAGATTCTGCCCAGTAAGAAAACCGTTTCCACTTACTAGCATACGTTTTCCCCGTAGTAGACTTATGTGAGGAAACAATAATATCACGGACTGCTGGCGAGATACTGGAAAGCCTGGCTAAGGTTGGAAGTGGAGTAACCAAGCTGTGAGCTGGAGAGTTTGAAGGGATTGGTGCAACCCGCATGATTGATGAATCAGAAGATCTGGAACCGGGTCCAGAATCCATGGTTGATCCAGAAGGTGGAGGTGCAGGAACGGGAACCATATCTGTCGAGGCCAATATGGGGCAATGAGGAACATTTTACAACCCAACAATTTTGCTTTCTGTATGAGTCTTGGTATTAGGGGAAAAGGGGGAAAAGCATAAAGGAGTCCCTGAGGCCAATCATGGACTAGAGCATCTCTGGGTATATGACCTGGAAGAGGAAGTAGGGAGACGTAGCTGTTGCATTTGTTGTTGAGAGGAGTAGCAAATAGATCGCAGCAAGGCTGTCCCCATTTGCGGAAGATAAGATCCGCAACTTCCTGTTTCACAGACCACTTGTGAGGCATGAGAATAGCTCTGCTCAGCCTGTCCGCTATGACGCTGGATTTCCCAGGGATGTGCGTTGCTATCAGAAAATGTTGGGAGGAAATCGCCCATTGCCACAGTCTGAGTGCTTCTCGACACAAGGGGTAAGACCTGGTCCCGCCCTGTTTGTTGATGTACCGCATCACTGACATGTTGTCCATTTGGATTGCAATGGCCCGGAAGGGAGTCTTGAAGGGCTTGCAACGCTAAGAGCACCGCTCTCATTTCTAGGACATTGATATGCAGATGGTACTCGCAAGGTTGCCAAGTGCCTTGGACTGTCCTGCCTAGATAATGCCCCCCCCACCCTATCAGGGAGGCGTCCGTGGTCACTGTGGCTACTGGAGGGGGTTGTACGAAAAGTCTGCCCTGAACCACTAGTGGGGAGACTATCCACCAAGAAAGGTGCCTTTTGCATGTTTCTGTGATCAGGATCATGTGAGACATGGGTAGCTCCTGGAAAGACCACCGCATGAAAAGAAGCCACTGAAGGATTCTCATGTGGAAACGCGCTAATGGGACAAGAAGAATGGCAGCTGCCATGGAGCCTAGAGCTTGGAGGACATATCTGACTTGAATCCTTTTGCTCTGCATTAGAAGTAACACTTGTTGACGAATAGTGGAAACTCTTTCCTGTGGTAATCTTGCAAACATTTCTTTTGTGTTTAATTCTGCTCCTATGTATGTGATAGACTGACAGGGCAACAAGGCAGATTTTTCGAAATTTACTGTAATGCCTAGTTGAGTGCATGATGTGATTGTATAATCCCGTGCCTCTAAGAGATGATGCCTGGTGGTAGCAGTCAGGAGCCAGTTGTCTAGATAGGGAAACACCTGGAATCCTTGACGCCTCAGGTGAGCCGTGACTACTGCCATACACTTGGTGAACACCCTGGGGGCTGAGGTGAGACCAAAGGGCAGAGCTCTGAACTGGTAATGACTGGCCCCTACCCGTAAGCGAAGAAATCTCCTGGAGTGTCTGTCCATCTTGATATGGTAGTACGCGTCCTGATGATCTATCGAGCACATCCGATTGTCCTGACCCAGAAAAGGGAAAATGGACTGCAGTGTCACCATCCAGAACTTTTCTTTTTGTACAGATTTGTTAAATCTGTTGAGATCCAGTATTGGTCTCCAGTCCCCTGTCTTTTTTGGTACTAAAAAGAATCTTGAGTAAGTTCCGGATCCTAGTTGCAGGGTCTGCGGGGACTTCTTGAATGGCTCTTTTTTCTTGCAGTCTTGAAACTTCTGTGACTGCTTGATCCCTTAGATTGGGTGGGACATCTGGGATGGACTTTTTTGATTCTATGGGGGATTGATGGAAGGGAATTTTGTAACCTCCGGATATAATGGATAGTACCTATCTGTCTCTTGTTATATTTTGCCAGGCTTTTGGGTACAGCGAAAGTCTTCCCCCAACTGCCTCCAGAGGTGAGCAGTTGGGCAACCCTTCAGGGATTCTGGAAGGGCTTGGCAGAGATGGTTTCTCTGTCACCCTGGTTCTGCGGTCCCCCACTGCCACGAGGGCAGCATCTGTTATTATTTTTTCCCCCTCTGCCCCTGGGGGAAAAATCACTAAGTGTGTCAGGCAAGGGTCCCTGGGATTTTTGGAACCACATCTTTCCGCCCTTCTGACCCTTGGGATAAGGTCTGGAAGGGGTGGAAAAATGGACTCCCACTGCAGAGAGAGTCTTGCCTTCCTGCTCATACCTGGTCAATGTGTCTTTCACCTGAGGCCCAAAGAGAAAGGAGCCATCAAAGGGAGTATTGGTGAAGGACGCTCAAAAGGGTTCCGCAAACTGACACAGCCACATCCAAGCATGTCTTCTGAGAGCCACACCTGTCCCTGCAGCTCTGCTTGCACCATCTGCTGCATAGGAAATCAGCCTCATGGAAGACTTGACTATGGAATTAAGAGTCGCAAGCTGACAAGCTAATTTGGCTGGTACTCCCACAGCTGTAGGATCTTGAAGGGTATCTCCAAGCTCTTTCAGGAGATCCCTTTGAAGACGTGTAAAATGGCATAGATAGTTCAGGGACCTCATTGAAAAGGTTGCTGAAGCAAACATTCGCTTTCCATATCTGTCCATCGTCCGAGACTCTGTTTGGAGGATGAACAAATGAAGAGGTTTCTGCTAAATCTTTCTTGGTGGCTGCTGCTACCACCATGGCATCAACAGGCACACCTTTGGAGAGGAACTGTTTGTCCTGGGGGCTGTAATAAATTTGTTTGGTCTCCTCGGAGTAGGTTCCACAGAATCTGGAGCTGACCAAGCCTTCCCGAGCCACTACAGACATGAGTGGATTGAAAGGAAGAGATACCCAGGAGGTGGAAGGTCGGGAACCAAATGCGTCCAGGTATACAGACTTGTCCTCAGTAGGGGCTAGGGAAGCCCAGTCCCTCCTCTGTCTAAGCATTTCAAGGATGTCCAAAAAGGAAACATCTTCAGAGGGGGACCTTGGTGACCCTTTCCAATTCATCCATGTCTGTATCTGAGGTGAAAGACTCAGGGGAGTCTATGTGCTTCCTCTTGCACTTCTTCTTCCAGGGAGGCTCTTCCGAGTGATCAGGGGAGGCTTCAGAAGAAGAGGGATCACCCAATGGGGTATCCTGGGGCAGAAGTTCCCTACGCTTGGGGTCTGAAGGAGGAGTAGAGGTTGGAACAAACACCACGGGAGGAGGAGCCGATGGAGCTGGCAGTAGAGCTGTTTCAGGGGACAGCACACTCCGCATGACCTCGAAAGCATCCCGACCTTTAGGCAGAGATAGCTCCGGCTCAGAAGAAACAGGAGTCCTTCTCCATGTCGAGGGTGATGGCTCGGAGGCTGATGTTGGAGCCGGGCTCACCCGCGCCAAAGCTCTGAGGGGGAGAATGGGGTCAGCCAAGGATCCGATGCCACTCCCCCCCTCGGAGCCGACAAAAGAGCCCCAGCACCCAGATCCCTCGATAGAAGGTACAATCGAGGTAATCGGAGCCGACGTCTGAACCGAAGGAGAGATGATGATCCGCGCCGATGGTTCTACTACCTACAGATCCATGGTCTCTGGCTCCGAGCTAAATGTAGTCAGAAAAGGAACAGAAATAGAGGCAGTTGAAGCTGATACCTGTTGAGGTGGGCTGGACAGTAATTTTGACAGTGCCTGTGACTTGAGCAACCTACTTACTACTCTCTCCACATCATGATCCAATAATCTAGAGGATCGAGAGGAGTGGGAAGAATGATAGTTACGTTCACTCTGTAACAAGGGTGACTGAGGTGCCGAGTGGATGGGCTCCAAGGATGGAGACCTCAGTCTCTTATGGCTCCGAGACGGCTCTGAAATATCAGATGGAGCCGACGGAGGAGTTGCCTTGTCGGTGCCAGCCAGCACCGACATACTTGGTCAAGTAAAGGTGTTGGGTCCGAAGGTGGAGCCGACGGCTTGACAGACTTAGGGGAGAAGTTTTAGCCAGAGAATCCTGAGGCTTCAATAATCCCCGAAGGATTAATTTGTTTTGCGCTCCTGAAGAACCCTTGGACTAAAAGCGTGCATACAGAACAGGAGTCCTGCAGGTGAACAGCACCCAAACAATATACACAACTAGTGTGCCCATCTGTCAGAGACATTTTCTGACAGCATGAGTCACACTTTTTGAAGCCAGATACCTTGGTATCTTTAGACATTTTTCTAACAACAAACTAAAGAACCACAATAACAATAAGAAAATGTTATACTACTAAACTAAGAAACAGTCTTTTTTTTTTTTTTTTTTACAGTTAAGGAACAGAAAGGAGAGCCTCTAATTTAAACAGCTGTCCTAAGGGGGGGGTGGGGGAGAACTCTCTAATTTACATGAGTTCAGGGGAAACAGAAGGCCTGCGAGTTATGGAGCGACGGCTAACAAAGCTACAACACACAAGAAAGCGATAAGGGATAAAGTACTATATCTAGACAAAAACTTGATAAATTTTTAAGAATAAACAACAATTATAATAATAGAAAAAACTATACTAAGCCTGAGCCAGTAGCGAAGCAACCTCACAGCTGAAGAGGCAAACGAGATCTGGGTAGCTGACGCTGGGCATTCTGGGATAAGGGGTTGCCTCAGGCCAGTAAACAGCTCTCGAGCTATAGAAGATGGCCGAGTCGGAGCCGAAGATCGGCTCCAAACCCAAACAGCAAGAATGAAGGCGAGATGGGCAACTTAACATTAATAGTTACTCTGACATCTCTCCTTTAATCTCAACTCATACCACTACTTCTCTATATGAAACCCAAACAAACTCTGCCTCTCACAATACCCCATACCCCTCTCTAAGAAAAATCATGCCCATACTATAATTCACCTTCTCTTCTCACTTACTAAATGTGGGGACATCCACCCCACCTCGGCCCAAAACTTCCCCAGAAATTTATTATACTTTATAACAAGAAACATTTGTAGCATCTGTAATAAAATTTCTGAATTTCATACCTGGCTAACTACCCACACCCCAACTATTGTCGCAGTAACTGAAACATGGCTAAAACCACATATTTCAGATACTGAAATTCTCCCACCAGGCTACAACATAATTTGTTCTGATATGCTCAACAGAAAGGGTGGCAGTGTTGCATTAATATATAAAAACTCCCTAAATCTCACTTTTTACCCCAAACCAGTCCCTACCTTTCAAAACTTAGAATTTCTCCTAACTCTTCAAACAAACAACAATAACAATCTAACTATCACAGCAGTCTATAATTCCCCAGGCCAGAACATTCCCATTTTAGAGGAATTTCTATCATGGACAAACCTAAACGTATCAAATGAAACTATAAAAGGAAATACAAATATTAATTGGCAAAATCTTGCCTCCAACTCCCCAGCCAAAAGCATAAATTTACATAGCTTTACTCAGCTTATCAAAACTCCAAACCATGGCCTATCTACAGGATCAGAATCTATCTTAGATTGGATATTAGTTACCCACCCCACAATTACTCAAACTCTGGCACCCTACCCAACATACTAATTAACCATCACCCAGCATACACCCACAGGACTCACCCTCATGTAGTCAATACACACTCCTATAAAACATCCAGAAATCTCACCCACTTTGACCAAAATAAATTCTTACGCATTCTAAAAACCCATAACTGGCACCCACTAAAAACTCTCCCCTAGACTTGGCAGTTAATTACTTTACTAAACTCTTCTTGCATACTCTTAACAGCTTAGCCCTGATACGTATCAAGTGAACAAAAGTGAATCATGCCCCATGGCTAACAAAACTGACCAAACAATGTGTCCTTTATAAAGACAAGGCATGGAAAACAAACAAAATGAAATTAACTTCAAACTAAGAAATAGAGCCAAGATAAAAAAAATAAATTTTTTCTCCTCTAAGCTAACAACCTTACAAAATAATCCAAAGAAATTCTGGAAGTCAGTCTCCACCCTTCTCAACACTGGAACTCTACAGAATCCCTCTGCACCTGATAAGACTCATACTAATCAAATTTCTCATGACTTTAATACTCACTTTATTACCACCATCCAAAAATTGATCCAAGACTCCTCAACAAGCTCAAACCAATACTCCCAGAAAACTAATAATCTCATACAAAATGACAATGTATCACTTATTCCTGACAATTCCAATCCTTCTGCAACTCGCTCATTTTCTATTCAACCAGTACCCACATCTCTCCTATGTAAACTATTAAAAAAACTCAAATCATGCTCTCTTTCTGCAGATAAGCTTCCCCCAGAATATTTACAACTAGCAGCAAATGCAATGGCATATCCAGTTAGTATTCTTATAAACTGCTCTCTCGCAGAAGGATACATTCCACATCTATGGAAAAAATCTATTATTACTCCACTACATAAAGGCGGAAACTCTCAAGACCTCTAAAACTATCTCTATACTTTCCCCACTATCCAAACTCCTTAAGACGTGTGTACACACGCAATTACTCAAGTACCTCATTGCTAATAATCTTCTGTTCCCCACTCAACATGGCTTCCACCCAAAGCACAGCACTATTACAGCCCTGCTCTCATTCACTGATACTGTCAACAAAGCCTTAGATACAAGTAACCCCACTTCAGTAATCCTATTGTATCTATCAAAGACTTTTGACACAGTATCGCACACTAAACTTCTGATCCAATTAACAAAACTTGGCTGCGTCCCCAAAACCCTCAACTGGTTTACATCATACCTAAACAATAGACAACAATCTGTAAAGTGGCATAACATCCAATCTGATTATCTGTCAAATAGCATAGGACTCCACAGGGTTCTATTCTGGGATGATTACTCTTCAACATCTTTATTAATGACCTCCACAAAGTCTCACAACTAGGTACAATTATCCAATACGCAGACGATTCAACAATAATTTCTACTTCAATTTCTCTGACCACCTCACAGTTACTCAAAATGCTTTTACAAAGATTGAATCATGGCTAAACAATTCACAACTGCTACTAAATGCCAAAAAAAAACAAAAAACAAAACTTCAATTATTCTCTTCAAAACCACCAGATATAGACTTCAAAATCTTATCTAAAGACAAAACTCAAACAGAAATAGCAAAACCTGCCAAACTACTAAGCATTACAATTGACGACAAGCTCACCTTTGAAATACACATTCTTAACGCAATAAAGAAAGCACACTTTAAACTTGGCAAACTTTATTGTCATAAACTTTACATGGACAAAAACACCAAAACAAAACTGGCAAGTACCTTACACATCCCTGCACTACTTTATGGTAGTACCATCTTTACTAACCTTCACTCATCCCTCAGCAATAAACTACAGTCTTGTTACTATAAAAGAGCTAAATTCACCTCAGGAAATCCTAACCGCTCACACCACTGCCAAGTAATCTCTGAACTGAACTGGTTGGATTTCCCAGACTATCTTTGCTATACCCAACTAATGCTAGCCCATAAACTAATTTGTAAACCAAATACCTGCCCAGCACTCTCATCAATACTACAAACTTGTATGTCTTCATGTACCCTAAGTGTAACCAAGCCCATCAAAAGTGCCGGACAATGCTTGTTCTTCCATAGCACTGCTAAAAAATGGAACTCCTTACCCTCCCATATTACCAAAATAGACTGTATAGAGGCATATAAAGTAACTTACTTCCTACATAACCTCAAATGCCAATGCAAATCAAACAAACCACCATAAAACCAACACTTCTTATTTCTAATCCAGTTCTATAGTTCAAAATAACTTTTACTCAGACGGCAACACAGCTCTATTACCGCTATAACTGTTCAAGAACTGCCATGTTTTTTTCATGTAATGCCAAATAGAAACAACTCAAGCTTTGTACTTTACTACCAACTGTTATCTAAGTTTATATAAGTTCTGATACATACTAAGTTTCATACTGTGTATGTATTCTATTTTTATATATATTTATTTAATTTTTGCATATCTACGCTTTTTAAAAAAACATTTGTCAAGTGTCTATATTTTTATTTGACTGTATTCATTGTGGAGCTTTTCTCCCTGGGCCTCCACTGAAAATGGGTTCCTGACCCAGTGGATCTTTCAGGCCAACAAATGTCAATAAATAAATGAATGAATAACCACATACATGGTGTTATTTCAGACATCACATAGGAGGTTTTTTTTAGTATTAGACATCCAAAGCCAGGAAAACTATTTGGTATACCAAAGACCCACAAGAATACAAAGACTCCACACCTTTAGGACCTATACAGTCCTCTCCATTTTCAAAACTGAAGCATTTCCATGTTTGTGGATAGAGCACTTTTTAAGTTGGTTAAAAACATACCCTATTTCATTAGGGACATACTTTTCTATAAAAAGGTTGAGGTCATATAAGTAGATGAATTTTTATAACAGTGGTTGTGTAATCTCCGAATACATTGATTTTGCATAACATTAGGGTTGAACTAAGTGATCGCAAAGATGAAGTACTGTTAATTCTTTTATAAAAATTACCAAATGAAGGTTACTTTCTCAGACATGAAGTGTATAAGAAGGAAGTTACCACTACATTAAACCACTAACACTAGTAGCATCCAAAGAAATGGGCAAGGGAAATCTGGGAACGATGTCAACCTGACTTTTAACTTTACTAAGAAACCCATACTTTAAAATGGGTTGATATTTGGTGAACCTATTATTTAAAACCTCCCAGTTTTGTTATAAAAGAACAAGTTCCCTTAAAGAATTTCTGTGATGGAATTATAAGCATATATAGTTCATTGGTTTAGCTGCTTTATATTAATTAATCGTATCAGATTATGATTAATCGTATCAGAATTATTTGGAAGTGAGGCTTGTGAAAGGTGAGGAGAGGGTAGACTTCCTAGAAGCAAGAACATACATGCTTTTTTCCCTCAATGGTAAAACTTGTTTTTAGACAGTATATAAATATGGCAACATGTGGTTTCAGTAATCCTCATTTCACTGACTTGTTTGGCTGAACCCAAATCATTGATATTAAATTCCATTGTCCTACCCCCATCTGGTTAACTTCACACTTTGATTTAGGCCAGTTTTTAAAATCACTACAGCCTTACTTCAAGTAACTAAATGTACCTTCCCAAATATAAAAAAAATCTATAAAATGGAGACACATTTGTCAACTTAAATGTGCTTTTGACCTCACTGATCATGGTTAGCACTCAAGAAAACTTCCAATTTAATCTTTGATTCTAAAGTCATAATCTCTTTTAGAAACTGTCCAAATAATTGACCGATACAAATGCAATTTAGAAACACACACTGTACCTTCTGAACATTAAAAGCATATGTCCCCTAAGACTCTGTTCCTGAACCACTCCTATTTTCTATGTATCAATAGTCTTCCCTTTCGAACTTTCAGATCATACTTTTTTTTCTGTTAACTTATGTGTTGCAAAAACAGACTAACATATGGCAAATTGTGTGATGCAAAGGTATGGAGTTCTCACTATGATCCAATTGACAGGGGGTCATTTAGTGGCTCTGGTCCTTCAGGAGTCAGCTGGGGGTGGGCAGCAATGAGTACCATTTTGTTGGATTGCCTCTTCTGTAGGAGGGAGCTCCCTGCTAAGGCTGGACACCCCCATGGTGGACACTGTGGGTCCTAGTACTGAAACAAAAAGAGTTTGGAAAAACATGCCTGCAGATTATCATACACATAAAATATCCATACTAGACTCACTGTATACATTTGCATGGGTGGGGATTATGGGTTCATAAGTAGGCTATAAAACAAAAGTCTCCCACTGCTGTCAGGATGGTATCACACTACAAAATCCTGATCTTTCCCACTTATTGCCCCAATTCCATTACAGTTATCTACAAAGCCAGAGCATGGACAAATGGGGTCCTAGGCATAGTAACAGACAGTGCCCTCCTCCCAGGCCATACCAATATGTTATTACTTGATTGTCTCTCAATAATTATCATAAGACACTGTTAAAATCTGTCAGAATGCACATTTTTTCCTTTTAAAATGATCACAGAGATTTTGATTTGATTCAAAACTTCTAGTTCCAAAATTTCAGCAAAACATTGACAGATATGTGCGAACAAAGCAAAACACTCTCACTTTGAGCACACTTAGCATGAACCATAAACAACTTTTCCTTTGAAACTCACATTTATTGAGAATTTATCTCACAATCCATTAGACTACAAGTCTCAAGATTCAAAGTCAAATAAAATATAGTAAAGGTCCAATTAGCAGCTATATAAAGGGTGCAGGTATTCATCACACATATGTAATGCATTTGATTACAGCCTGGGAAAGCTCAGTGGATGCAAGTGACCTTTTTCAGGGGTAGCCCACGAACACTGTCTGGTAAAGTGACTTGGGCAAAGTCATACAGCAGACAAATGAAGGCCGAGGGCATCAAACCCTGCATTTTGGAAAACAACTCATTACTAGCGTATAGCCTTACTCATCTTCACTAAGTACCAAACAAAGTGTTGCAGCTCAATGCATTGCATTTCACACCCAAGTGCCTGCAAAAAACAAGCAAAATAAAAAGGTATGCATAGTTGAACATTAAAGTCATATATCATGCTTTCCAGTTTTACAGCCAGAAATGAAGCACACACTGTCAGCAGTCAACAAAGCAGGAAAAATGAGGCCGGTACCCAAAGAAAGTGGCTCATATGATAATGCTTTTATTTTCTACAATTGATTCCTTCTGTGACACCTGTGCCCTGACCCAGCAATCAAGGAGCCTCAATCCTCACCACTAACACCAGAGAGGGCATCTCATATATGAAGAAAGGATAACAAATACACACAGTAAAGTACAATTTCCCTTAACAGCACACAGAGATCACAGTCAGTCCGGGGCTGGTCGCTCCCTTGCTCTCCAGGTCCCCAATAAGACTCCCAACTGGCACAGCTATAGGGTCCAGATATATGAAGAAAGGATAACAAATACACACAGTAAAGTGTAATTTCCCTTAACAGCACACAGAGATCACAGTCAGTCCAGGGCTGGTCGCTCCCTTGCTCTCCAGGTCCCCAATAAGACTCCCCACTGGCACAGCTATAGGGTCCAGATCTCAGCCTAGCTGGGCAAGATAAAAACTCCAGCACTCTCACTGTCCAACCAGTGCTTCATGTCCCACCCAAGTAGTTGGCACATACACACTTTGATATAAGAGATTATACAACCACACAGACACTCCTGCGAAAGGCTGGCACAGGTTCTCCAGCTGTACCCCTATTACCCAGACTATACGGTAGTACCAAGGTGCTAGAACGGTTTGTGCTTAATGAAGTTTTTATTTAAACTGTGATTTTTTTCATCATTTTGGATCCAGTAGACATATAATCAACGTTGTGGTGGTTGGTGTTGTGGTTGTGATCTATACAGTAGTACCGCCTGCCACCACCCAGCTAATATTTATCAGCTACTCAAAGACCCTTAAAAGGATGCCCAATTATTATTGTGCAATATTATTATTCAATTGATAGTATAACTAAGTCAAGGCTTATTAGAGTGACTTTGTACAGTAATCACTATAAATATGCAATGTACTCTAGAGCTTAAATTACCTTTTCACAAAACAGCAACAGTTGAAAGGTTTTAAAATATTTAATAATAAATAATAAAAACACAGGACAATACTTCTTACTACACAGTGTTAGGAGTTCAGAAATCACAGAGAAATACTTAAAATAATTCAGTAGTACAGTTCTGACATCACAGAAAAACACTTAGTCTAAACTTTCCAGTTTCTAGCTATTTCTAAAAGAAAACACAAGTCTAAGATAAACTTACATAAGAAACAGGCAGAGTGCTGATGAGTTGGATGGTCAAGACAAAAATGCTTAATTCTCTCTGGTTCTCTCTGTTTAAATTGAAATTGCAGTTCTGATTCACATTACATCATTCTTCACACTTTCCTGGGGCTCCCAGGCTACACGTTTACCTTCTTAACATCTGCTTTTGTTATCTTGCAGCTGGTAAGGGAAGCAGAGCAATAAAAATACATTTGCATGTTTAAATCTAGCAATTTAACTCTTGGTTAAAACAATAGAAAGAATTTCTTCATTTAGACCATTTGGAACCACTGTCTACATCAAAGGGTCACCACATGCTTTACTTTGGTCAGGTCAGTGCACTGTTGTCACATTTTTTTCAGTTCCACGTGTAACACTATTTCTTTACATTTAAGACAACAAGCCTGTAGTTTACATTCATATTTACAAATGACAGAATTATCTATAAAATTCTATCTGGCTAGGCTGGCAGCCTTCACACCTTCCTTTGAGCCATAACTACTCTACGAACACAAGAGGTAAGTATCTGTGCACACACACCTACATGCACATATACACACACAGATGTGACCTTCAAATACAGCCCCTTGTATGACTGCATATACCTCAGATGCTTTTTGCAATCAAATTAATAAACAAATGCATAAACAATGACCTAAAAGTGTACTTCAGCTCACTGCTACCTGAAAAACAGAGTGCAATTCATTCCTTTTCCTACACCTTTCCAACCTCTTAAGCTCAAGAATCAGACAAAAAGGCCAAAAATCTGGAAGAAATTTTAAATACTGGTCATATATAGTTAAAAACTCTAACATAAGTTTTGCATTAACAAGCATTTTTCTGAAGGGTATGAAGTCTGAAACTCATGATGTTTTTGTCATTTAGTGACTGCAGTCCACAGCATTTTACCAGAAAGCAAAAAGTTTAATGAGGAACAGGTCACAAATGAAAAATGACAGTTGAGAACTATGCCCTCTGCACGAGTGTGCATGCATACACACATACACACACCTATCAATTACAGTCTCTTGTATGACTGTACACCTCAGATATCTGCTTGAGACTAAGTAAATAAATAAATTCATGAGCAGTGGCCCACAACTATAGCTCACTGCTATTAGAACACGACAGTGCAACTCTCTACAACTCCTCCTGCCCTCAACGTTTTCATTCAAGAATCAGAGACAGACACAAAATCAAGAACAGATTTTACATATTGCTCTTTTATGCTTAGAAAGTTGCTAGGGTAACAAGCTTTGCATTAGCAAGGCATGTTCTGAAGGACACAAAGTCTACAACTCACATGCCTGTTATTATCTACTGAATGCAGTCTATATGAATGTGCCAGGAAACAACAAATTTTACAAGGAACAAACCAAAATACTGCTCATCTTTTTAGCTCAAGAATTTTGGACAATGCCAAAAATAAATATTAGGCAAAATCAAAAATGTTCATATGCCCTCCCAGAATTAAGGAAATCAAGTACAAAGGACTGTTAAAACATAATGACCAAGACATTATAGACACATTTGAGTATATTTACAAAAACCTATATAATCTACCTAACTCTCCCTCTACAGACAAATTTGAAGAGTTTATGAATAGGCTAAAATTCCCACCGTTTACCGACTACCAAAAGAACATCTTAAAATTATCCCTGCATTTAGAAGAAGTTAAAACTGCAATTAATAAACTTAGACTACGTAATTGCAATTAATAAACTTAGACTAGGTAAATCTCCTGGCCCAGATGGATAAACAGCGGAGTTCTACAAAACATTCTTTGAACTGGTTTCTACAATTTTGTTAAAAATATTTAACTTCATAATTCAATGTGGCATAACTGATAGATATTTAAATAACTCAAAAAACATTCTAATTCTTAAACTAAACTCCGACCCTCTAGATCCAGCTAGCTATACACCAATTGCCCTCATCAATACAGACCTTAAGATTCTAGCCCACATTATTGCAAGCAGAATGAAAAATATACTCCCTTCCATAATCTCGCATGAACAAATGGGTTTTATGCAGAACAGACAAACATGCGATAATACTCTTCTGTTAGTTACCATTATATGACTTCTAGGTAATGACAGACATCCTAGATACATCATTACTGCTGAAGCAAGCAAAGTATTTGACAGAGTAAACCTAAACTAAAAAGAAGTTATGTACTCACCATAACATTCCATCTGAGTAGGTAACTTCATTTGTCTGCAACCTATGGGTATTGGATCTAATTCGGATCAGAGCCGGCAGCTTTCCAAGCTTACAGATCCGAGCTCCAAGCTCCTCCCCCTTACCCATAATGCCCTGTTACCTCCTTGTAACCCTCAGATCGAGTTTGCCAGAGAAGGCAATCGAAAGTTTCTATAACCTAGTAATCCTTATCACTTTGCAATGGTGAGGACTGAACAAGGTATACACAGCCTCGTAACTAGCAAACCATAGGTCCGGGGAAGGAGGGAGGGCTGGTTGCAGACAAATGAAGTTACCTACTCAGATGGAACGTTATGGTGAGTACATAACTTCTTTATCTGAAGTAGTTAACTTCATTTGGTCTGCAACCTATGGGACAGAGTCCCCAGCTACCAGAAACTTGGGAGGCCCTTATGGAAGGATATTCTGGAGCACTGCGGAGCCAAAAGAAGCGCATCCTCTGGATATGAGATCCAATTTATAGTGTGAAATGAAGGTATGTGAAAAAGCCCAAGTTGCTGCTGCACAAATGTTATCTAAAGAGACCCTTGACCAAAATGCAGCAGACGTAGCCATAGATCGTGTAGAATGGGCTCGCACTTTTAGGGGCTCAGGACGACCAGAACTTTTGTAGGTGAGGAGGACCACGCCCGTTCCGCTAGCTCTAGTCGCTCCCTCTGTGGCATGGGAGAGGAGCCGCATGGATGTGTTGGTGATCGATTTGAGAGTGGCCATTCGGGACGAGAACCTACGCTTGTCCTCGGCCGACATGGACTCTGGAGGTGATCCAGCATACTCCTTAATCAGGTCATGCTGGAGTTGAATAACATGTGCCATATAATTCAGTGACCTTACAGAGAAGGTCACTGAAGAGATCATCCGCTTTCTCAAACGGTCCATCATCCGAGAGTCCTTGTCTGGAGGGTGTACCAAGGAACTCTCCTGTGCTTGTTCCTTCTTGGTGGCCACCACCATAGCATCCACAGGGGCACCCTTACTCCAACATGCCTTGTCCGAGGGGGGGCTTAGTATTTTGTCGTGACGTTTGAGTATCGGCTCCACAGTGTCCGGCTCCTTCCATGCCCTGGTAGTAATAAGATCTACCAGGGGGTTGGCGGGGGAGGGGGACACCCAAGAGGTAGATGGGCCTGTGTCAAACGCCTCCAGAAACACGGACTCATCCGAGGAAGGCTTTTGGCTGGATCACCCTCCCCTAATGTGTAACATTTCCATGATGTCTCCAAAGGAGACGTCTTCAGGGAGTGATCTTGGGGAGCCTTCCCCTTCCTCCAAGTCTGTGTCCTCCGTGAGGGACTCAGGTGAGTCCAAGTGCCTCCTCTTGCACTTCCGCTTGTGAGGAACCTCTTCGGGGGGGCTGTCGGAAAAGGCCTCACCAACGATGTCCTGTTCCTCCAAGGGAACCATCTGGGACATAAGCGCAGGTTGTCCCTGGGGTCAGATGATGGAGGATAGGCTCAACTGCGTGGGAGCGACGGGCTGGTCCAAAGCAAGAACCGGGTGTCTCGAGTCCCTCGAGAGGACCCTCTCCATTACTGCGAATGCTGATGGTGAACTGCTCTCCCTTGGATCAGAGAGCAGTTCCCTCGGCTCCGATGTACGGACCGGCGCCAAGGGCGACCTGATCGGATCCGAAAGGGTAGTGTGACCTGACATGGACAGAGCCGAAGTTCCACTGGCCCGTCCGGATCCGACACCCGCCCCACGGCTCTGAGAGCTTGGATCTGACAACAAGCCTGGATCCGACAGACCCGAGGACATGGTCGGCGCCGAAGACGGAAACGCAGTTGGCGCCGACCTCACCCCAGCTCCGAATCTAATTGGATCAGACAGCTCCGAGACCTGAAAGTGGGTCGGATAAGGAGCAATAGGGGCAAAAAAAGGTGTCGAACTCCCCCCCCCAGAGGGGGGGGGCACGAGCACTCCCATCTGCATTTGAGCCTGAAAAAATTGACACATCATCCAATCCATATCTGCGTCCGACAAGCTCCTAGTAGACCTACTAGAGGCCACTGAAGGCAGCCGGGAAGGTCGCCTTGATGACCTAGAAGGTGACCAGATCTCCTCCTCCGGCTCCGGGGATAAACGAGGGGAGCGGAGCCGAGAGGGGGTAGACCCGGAGACCTTCAAGGAAGAAGCAACAACTTTAGATGGCAGAGCCGAGAGAGTCGACTCCGACCGCCTTTTATGGCTGCGGTGTTTCTCTCTCTCTCTCTCTCTCCCCCTGTCTTTCTTGTCCTTTTTTCTTCCCTCCCTTTCCTCCTGGACCAAAGAGGGAGGGTGAGTCCCGGCCAGGGGATCGGAAGTAGCAGGTGGGGCAGCCGTAGAGGCTGCTGGCACCACAGCAGAAAACAAAGTCGATTCTGGTGGCAGAAGGCCCGCCAAAATCAGCTTGGCCTTTCTGTCTTTCAATGCTCTGGGATTAAAGGCTGCACAAATAGTGCAGCTTGTGGAAAGGTGTTCCACACCCAGGCACAACCCACACCGAGTGTGGCCATCTGCTGGGGACAGCTTATGACCACACTCGGTGCATTTAGAAAAAATGGCCTTAGGGCCTTCGGCCATGGTATAAGAAAATGGAAAACAGCACACGCCTGAACACTCTAGTGGGGGAGGGGAACTAGCTGACTAAACAATTAGATTAACAGACACTAAATATAAGAACCACTAAAGAGAAACTACCCGGGGTTCACACACACAGAAGCGTACAAGGGAAAGATAGGAAAAATAAAAGATATTTGAATTCTTTTGTTAATTTTACTCACAAACCAACTCGGAGCTCATTCTGAGAAGCTATCAAAAGCCGCGGCAAACGAGATCGGAGGGTTACAAGGAGGTAGCAAGGCATTGTGGGTAAGGGGAGGAGCTTGGAGCTCGGATCTGTAAGCTTGGAAAGCTGCCGGCTCGGATCCGAATCGGATCCGATACCCATAGGTTGCAGACCAAATGAAGTTAACTACTTCAGATTTTAATGTTTTGCCCTCTTTTGAAATCCCACAAGAATTCATAAAAATAGTTAAAGTACTCTACCCTACCAAAAAGCCTCCACTATCATTCAAATTAATAAACTCAAATCCAATCCCATCCTTATTTCTAATGGCACAAGACAAGGATACCCCCCTTTCTCCCTGCCTTTTTAATCTTTATTTAGAACCATTGCTCTTATATATATATATATATATATATATATATATATATATATATATATCCCAAAAAGCCTTCCACCATATACCTAAATTTTATACTCCGCCTTTGCTGATGATTTAAATCTATATTTTGAACTTCCTAACACTGACCTCCCAAAAGTACTTAATTCATTAGACTCATATTCTGATATATCCAATTGCAAAAATAAACCAAATAAATCATATATATTCCCTTTAAATCCTCTAGGCCATAAAGAATTCTACTTTCCTATTAGTGAGTTTAAACCCAAATACCAAATAAAATACCTAGGCATAATCTATACTCCTAACTTTAATGTGATTATAAAGAACAATTTGTTACACGTATGGTCAAACGTTGAAAATATCAACAGATGGAGAAATATTAATATGTCCTTATTGTCAAAAACTAGTGTGGTCAAAATGAATGTCTTATCTAGAATTCACTTTCAGCTATATGCTACTTTCTCAATCATTCTGCAAAAATTATTCACGAATGTAGAAAAAAGCCATATCTAAATTCTTGTGGCACCCTAAATCTGTTAGAATCAAATATGACAAACTTTCCTTAACAAAGGATAAAGGTGGCTTGGGGTTGCCAGACTTTAAACTTTACTTTAATAAAATCACCTCTAGTAAACTGATCCAAATAGTCAATTATGACTCTAACCTGAGTTGCTGGACACCCCAATGGATTAAAATCTGGTATAATCAACTTAAATCCCTCAACATAAATCCCAAATATCTCCCTTTTCTAAATTTAAATCAAAAAGACTCTTATGTTACGAACCTACACCCACTGATCAAACATACAATACTAACTCTCCAAAATTTATTCATATCTATACAACTTTCCAATGTCCTTGCTCTCATACAACCGCTCCATCTAAATCCCAACCTGTTAATTAACAATCAACCAATAAATTTAACAAACTTCCCTCTAATAAAAGATTTAGCAGTTTGGGAACTATACAAATGGCAGGACACTAATATAACAGAACTAAGACAGAAACTTGAACGCCAAAAGAAATAGGTTAGCATTCTTAGACTGATCCTTTATCTAATAAAAACTAAGTTATCTTCTACTAAAATTAATATAATGATAATAAAATAAATATTAATTATATTAATATAATTCTAATATTTAAAAACCTAGCGACTAAGAATAAAACTATCTTAAGGACATACAAACTAATAAGCATAAAATCTCAGAATTCCCTCCTATTTTCAACGTACTGGCAGGGAAAAAGCTAACTGATTTCAGTGGAAAATAAAAAATTGGCTATTGAAAATACGATCAAGTTTATTCCCTTCAAACATTTGTTAAACACCCAAATCTTGACCAACAACAATGCTTACTATACGCCATCAATTCTTAATAAATTCAATCCCAAATATTCAGCATACTGCCCAAATCAAATAGCAGACACTTTGCATGTTAGGTACCTATCCTTGCTATGACTGTAAAAGATGTAGCTACATCACAAAAGAACAGTATTTCCATCATCCCCCCAGCGAATATGTTTTTTCAGACCATGTTTTTGGGCAAATTGCAACTTAATAAATGTGATATACCTTGCAAATTAACAAAAATGCAAGGCATTCTATTAGGGACTTACAAAGAGTCTAAGGACACGAATGCTCTAGCTAGACATACTATAGAGTTTCCAACACACACATTCTGTTTTAGAGTCCTACAAATAGTTGAACAGGACCCTAGAGGTGGAGACAAGGAGAATCTAAGGCTGGCTGCACACTTAGAGCCAGGCATCAATAATCAAGTGTCAATTAAACCAGCTTTGGTATCCAATGGATAAGAGATGATGCACGTATTTATTTATTATATATCCGTATACCATAGTTCTTCAGACACGATAAGCATTAATTTTTAATCCATTCCATTGGCCATCAAAAGCCATAATTATAGATACATACAGCCTCCATGAGAAATAAATCAATTTCATAAATAGATAGATATATATATATATAAAGATATACAGAGAAGTTGTCTCATACTATCTATTTTGTGGTATATATTTTCAGTATATACATAATAGTATTAGTTATCAAGTTTATTCACTTTATTATTTTATCCATTTAGATAACATAAGATTAATAATAACAAGTTCCTTTTGTATTATTATCTTTTTTATCTTTAATTAATTCATCTAAGCAATAATATTTGATATATTTTTTTAAATAATTTTTCATATATTAATATGAATTAATATCACCACAGATATACCATACATAGTGATCTGTTTTATTTTTCTTTGTCATTATTATTTTTTTCAAATATGATATCATGAGATATATGTGTCGAATATATTACACTATATCATATATATACACACTTATGATACATTTATAATAATTAGGCATTGGGGGTATGAATTTTGTTGTTTTTTTATGTTTTTTTAATCATTATAATCATGTTTAATTACTACATTTATGAACATGACTTCAGCTTCTTTCATCTAAATTTTCACTAAGGTGGTGTTATATACACTAGTAGTAAAAGAAAAAAGAAAGATAGTCTCTCAGGAATTAAATTGTTGCTTCAACAAAATGCAAAGAAAGATGACTATGATTATATATCTTTGGCTCTGTTTTTAGTCTAGATGTACTCTTTAAATAGTAGCGTTTGATACTACACTTGTTTCCAGTACTTATGTTATCTGGAGCTGTAAGAGAGTCCACAACCTATGGTGTTCCCTAAGAGTAAGATTAGAAAATATGGGATATGAAAAATCCACCTTTTCATGGGAAACATCTATTTTACATATTACTATAACCAATCTCCCCAAAATCTTAAAACATATTCTTATCATTATGTGTGCCCTTATTAAATTATACATCACAAAAAAACTGGACTAATAGATCCTTAATTTCATGGGAAGATTTTTGTAATCTAGCGATTAAATATATATCCTCCCATAAATTAGCATACGCTGCTACAAAACAAAAGCAATACTATCATAAATACTGGGGATACTTGCTGTACTTGATTCTTAAGAATTAAAATCTGATGTCACCCCAGCCTATTCTGATAAACTCTGACACTAACTTGTTACAACAAAAAATCAGACTATTCCTTTCATTATCTCAACATATAAGGATTTACGCAATATATATAGATGTAATAAAGAGTTTGCATACTTCATCTACACATCTCAATATGATATGCTCCTTCTTTCATCTTCCTTTTTTTAGTTATGAAAACTTAAGCTTACAGATGTGACTTCTATTGTATATAACATGCATAGTTCTAGGTTTAATGTTATTTTTTCTTTTCTGTAAATACTTGTTTTTTGTTGTTTTCAACTTAACCTAATTATTGTTGCATATGTTGGTTTTAACTGTACTGTTCTCTTTCCTAGTGACGTTTGTATTGCTAAAATCTAAGTAAAAAGTTTTTTGGAAAAAAAATGTTCATATGCATTTTTGAAATATAAAACTCTTATTTTATTTTATTTTTATTTATTTATTTAACATTTGTTGACCGGGAAAGTCTGACTAGGTTCCACAGATCCTGTTTTCAGCGGAGGCCCGGGGAGAAATGCTCCAGAAGCATGTTTTTAGAATGCTTATGAGTGGCATTATTCTGATTGTAACCCTCAGTAATATTTTAGGAGGTTTGTATCAAGCCTTATGAGGTGAGGTCCAGATGTTCGATCAACAAGCTCCGAGGTAAACAACTGAGCCAAATGTATAGCCCACACATATATACTCAGACACAACAATTGCTAAATCCAAAGCAATGGCTTTTCCAGAACCACACTAAACACAGTACACAGGAACATCAGTACTGTCAATAGACTATACTACTCTGTTTTGATTATAAGAAGCCCCAGAAGTCTCTGTTATTTGCTATTCATTCAAGGCAAGGACAATTATTAGTATTGCAACTGGGGCTATCCCATATAAAAACAGACCATTCAAGCAAACTCAGGTAAGAAGGAATGGAAGATGTGGCTGGACTTTTTTTGTAATGTTTGAGGCTCCAAGTCAGCACCAGAACCTAGGCAGCTACCTAGATTGTCTTGT